>NC_080378.1:92181423-92556235 GCF_014773155.1 Arachis stenosperma
TAATGGAATCCCCCCTTATGGAAACTCTCAATAGAAGAGAAATCTCTCCTTTTTATAACTAATCCTAATTAATTTAAAATCTAATTTCTAAAATTAAAATAATATATTTTCGAATTTTAAAATCAAATTTGAATTTAAATCAGAATTAACAAACTACTCCGCGTCTTGTAACGTGGAGACCACTTGGCTTCACTGGATCCGCGCCTAACTTGGGTGCTAAAATAGGGCCCAGAAATCACCCCAGCGTTTTCTGCATTTTTTGCACGTGGCGCATGTCACGCGTACGCGTCGATGGTCTTTTTCGCAAGTCACGCGGACGCGTCGGTCACGCGCACGCGTCGCTGTGCAAATCCTCAAATCACGCGTACGCGTCAGTCACACGCACGCGTCGCCATGGAAAGCTCCAAATCACGTGCACGCGTCAGTCACGCATACGCGTCGCTCCTCGCTGCCATCTTCTTTGATTTTTGTGCTGCATAAACTCCATCAAATCCAGGCGAATGCTACCTAAAATAAAAAAATTACACAAGACTCAAAGTAGCATCCATATTGGCTAAAAGATAATTAATTCTTTATTAAACTCAACAATTTAGATGCAAATTCACTAGGAAAAGATAGGAAAGATGCTCACGCATCAGACTCCATCTGCAACATAGAAAATTATATTATCCACATAGTTTGAATTAAATCTTGCCAGTAATCCATAAATAACATACACGTTAAATTTTAATGAAACAATAACGGTTACCTGCGTGCCACCAGTATCTCAACCGGCGCAAGCCGGTGTCAGAGAATCAGCGCCAGCCACGGCATACGCTCCCACACCCAAGCAAACAACAAATTAAGTGGGCTATTCATTTCCTTACAATCGTACTGTGATGCATGACAGTGACCTATGAAGGTGCGCTAGACAAGCTAACCCCCAACTGTAACTGCCAATCTGATCAAAGTTCTGGAGCAGTGGTAGATACTTTGCGTGGGCATATGCCGTCGACTTATCCATGAAGAGTGTGGTACCTAACAGACAGAAGATGTGACACCTAACATAGTGCATAACAGACTCTCATGTGTCCAAAGGCTGTGTGTCTCTAATATGGCGAACCCATGAAAGATTTATATAATTCTTCGAGGAACTGCTCTTCGCTGCCGAATATCGCAAGGCTCTGCGTGACCAACAAGTCGTGACTGCTATTGGTCCAACCAGTCACAACCTCTCCATCGATCGGTAGGTCGAATATGTATAACACGTCCTTCAGTGTCACTGTAACCTCACCCACGGTATTACAAACGTATGTGTCTTCGGCCGCCACCTTTCCACAAGAGCAGTAGCATCGCGGAATGTCCTCTGATCACTCTGATTCTCGAGAGCTGGTAAAATCCAGTGGTCCGTAAGGCTTGCTTTACATCCGGATGCCACGTGTAACACCCCAATTACTCTAAGCTTTACCTCTAACCATAAAGCTAAAGTTAATCAGAGGTTACGACACTTCTACGGCTTACACACACACACACACACACACACACACACACACACACACACATATTATATATATATATATATATATATATGTAGAAGTGTATAGAAGAAAATAATAGATTCTAGAAGTCCGATGAAGGATTAAAACTCAAAGTCACATAATGCGGGATTACATACGTGAAGCGTTCACACACGGTAACTAAACGCATAAGATACAAGGTATAGGTACAAGAGAATAAAATATATATAAATATAAGAATATAATAATCATAGAGAACTAGTCGCAACTCGCGGAGTTTAAGCCGACTAGTTACAAATAGAAAGATACAGAGTTTTAAAATTTAAAATAACTTATACAACCTATCTCTCAAATAAGCCTCTAAGGCTATAAAGGTAAATATACAAAAGGTGGGGGAGAATGTTATGACAAAAGTAGAACAGAAATAAATAAAGAACAAACCATACTCCACTTTGTCACCATATCAGCAATCTCACCAAAGTAGATTACGACCTGCATCTGAAAAACAACAATAAGGTATGGAATGAGAACCGGAGGTTCTCAGTATGGTAACAGTGCCCAATGATGTAAGATGTAAGGCCCCGGAACGCCGAAGGCAATCCTAGAACTTTACATCACATACAAATATTCAAGCTTAACGATATAAATAAATAAAGAACTTAAACCATAAACCAGGTTATCTAACTTAGGAAAATTCTAACTAATACTAATAACACCGCTGTATCCCACAGCCGTCGCCAACCTAACCTCCGTGCGATCCCATCGCCACCGCCTACCTAACCTCCTAAGCACCCGTCAATCACAATTAATGCAAACAAGTAAAACACAGATACTATTCATATACAACAAGTAGTTCAAGAAGCAAGTAAGCATGTTATACAATTAGGAAAACTCAAGTAAACAGAGCAAGCAAGCAAATAGAAGATGCACATGATGAATGTCTGCCCTATTGGCTGTGATATCACATGTCGGTTATTGTGCCAAACCCGACAGCAAATCCGGTCGACAACTCCCTGATTAGTCTCTCTATTGCGCATAAGGAGGAAAATTCCGAGGGAGAGTGCCCTACCACCTTCTCCTTTCAGAGGAAAATATTCTGAGGGAACGTGCCCTACCACCTTCCTCTGGTTGCGAAAAGTATAAGTGAGAAGCCCAGCTTCAACTCTCACATCCAAACGTAGGCGAGATTCTGCCACAGCCCCTATGACGGAGAACAATGTATAGTATAATTACATATTCAATCTCAAAGGCCACTCATACTCATTCCATCACCCTTAGCCATTCACCATTTCCATTCCAAACTCATTAGTTCCTTAGTTTCTCAATTCATTGTCAACCATCACCATATGCACCACTCTTCCTTCTCTCTCAACTAACTCATCCACAATACACCAGAAACCTAAACCTCCGTTTGCTAACTTTTCAAAGGAAAGCCCAACTTAAACCCCTAGGACATTTCCCATATTTCAATGCTCTAAAATAAGCCCAAGAATCCTAAAATGGTGTTATAGAAGCTTACAAGCTTGTCGGGAAGGTGAAATAGTTGAAAACAAAGTTAAATTTGTGAAACAGGGCGTGTGCGTCCGCACAGGGGTGTGCGTGCGCACGCCCAGTAAGATTTTCAAAGTGTGCATACGCATAGGGGTGTGCGTACGCACAGGTGCTAAAAATTTACAAGCCTGTTCACTTGCACAAGCTGTGCGAGTGCCCCCAACAGACGATCCTTCTCGACTTGTGTGTGCGCATAGGGCTGTGCGTCCCCACAGGTCGCAATTCTTCATTGATATGCACGCGCACAACCTATGCTCGTGCTGCTGCCAGAGCCCTTTCCCCTGCCTATGCATACGCACAGGTCTGTGCGTCCGCACAGAATAACATTTTCACAGGATTGTGCGTGCGCACAAGGCTGTGCGTGCGCACATATCAGAAAATCCTGAAATTCTGTAACTTTGCAGAATTTCAGATTTTCAACACCAACTTTGAATGATCATAACTCCTACAAAAAATCATTTTTCTCAAACTTTATATCATTTTAAAGCTCTTAAAATCATCTTTAATTTAAAATAAATTCCAATCAATTTTGAAAACCGAGGCAAAAGTTATGATCAGACAAAGTTCAACAAAAATTCATTTTTATCCAAAACCTCAAACTTCACAATTTTCCAATTTTCACAACCAAAACAATCCAAAACATACTCAAAAATCATAAAACACTACTGCATACTACACTCTAACATTCCATTACACTTCCATCACCTCCATACCTAATTCACTTAACATTCTCTCCATAAACCAACACAAAACCATAATCCTTATTCAAAATTCTCAATCATGAACAATTTACACAATTCCTACATCAAGAATGCATATATCACTACCAAATCATAATTTCCAATCCAATCATGAACCTACACTCATAATCACTACCAATCCTCAACAACCTCAACAACCAAAACCTTTACTCTCATCAACAACAATAATTCATACATTCATCATCAACCTTCATAACCATTAAATATCAATAATCACCAACAACATATATCATCACACATCATAATCATCAATATTAACCAATATAACTAATCACCATGAATACTCATCAATACCAATAATCTCCAACAATCATCATCAACCACACTAATCCAATACAACCAACAATTAGCACCAATTCATATATAATCATTCCTGCACCAACAACATTCAATCCTATCTTAGGGTCAACTAGCCTAAGTGTCCATGAACATTATATATTACATAAAAGAAACCGAAACCATACCTTGGCCGATCCCCAAACGCACCAAACACCAAAACGAAGTCACCAAGCTTGATCCAAAGCCTCAACCAACTCCAACAAATACCAAGGCTCAAACTAACAACACATGTATATACTAACATCAAAACCTAATATACACAAAACAACTAAACACAAGGGTTTAGTGAAACTTGATCTTACCCAACAAGATTAGGGGTAAAATCCATCAATTACCTGCTACTAGAGATCACCTAAACAAGCAAAACCACAAAATCTACTCAAAAGCCAAACATAAAAATGCGCAGAACCTAGGGCACAAAACTGGGAAGTGAGACGCAATTTCTTACCAGAATTCTTTAGATAGAAACGTAGAGCTTGACAAGAGCTACACATGGCCACAAACGGCTCGTCAATCGAAGCTCCGGATCAAAAGTTATGGCTCTCGGAAGGTGGAGGTGAATAGTGTCACCCCCTTCCTTCTCCCTTCTCTCTTAAACCGAGGCCCTCTCTCTCTTAGGGCTGAAAAATGAGTTCAAAACTCATTAAATGAGCTTATATATGTTGGGTCTTGGGCCCGGTTTGGATCCGGTCCAACCCGTTAGCGTTTTTTGTCCGTTTGGCCCACTTTGGGCCAAAACCTTTAAGATTAGTGTCCGATTTTCGATTCTAAATTATTTTTATCCTTTCAAAATAATAAATTACTTTTCAAAATATTATTTTTACAAAATATGCAGTATTAGACAGACCAGAGCCGGTACTGCCAGCTTAAGCGCCAGTACGCAATTTTACAAAAACCTTTTGAAAGAAATACATTTTCCAACTCAGAAAAATTCACTGAAATCAAATTTCTCATTTATATTTTCAAATTAAAATTTCTAAATTCTGAATCTATTCTGGGCACTAAAATTATTATTTTTATAAAAATGGTTTTTGCGTTAAAACGCGGGTTCTTACACTACATCTCTGGTTGGTCAAGCTTACGGGGCAAAAAATTCCTATTAGTCTGATAAAGTTCAACCACAAAAGGAATTGATTTAATAAATAGCTGATAGGCAAAATTGTGACTCATACTTTTCACAACTCGAACAATTCCTAGCAATGGCTCCAAAAACTTGGTGCACAATACTATGGTTCACACACATTCTTCACTACTTCGTACAACTAACCAGCAAGTGCACTGGGTCGTCCAAGCAATAAACCTTACGTGAGTAAGGGTCGATCCCACGGAGATTGTTGGTATGAAGCAAGTTATGGTCATCTTGTAAATCTCAATCAGGCGGATTCAAATGGTTATAATGGTTTTCGAATGTAAAGATAAATAAAGCATAAAATAGAGATAGAGATACTTATGTAATTCATTGGTGGGAATTTCAGATAAGCGCATGAAGATACTATGTTCTTTCTGAATCTCTGCTTTCCTACTGCTTTCATCCAATCATTCTTACTCCTTTCCATGGCAAGCTGTATGTTGGGGATCACCGTTGTCAATGGCTACCATCCGTCCTCTCAGTGAAAATGGTCCAGGTGCGTTGTCACCGCACGGCTAATCATCTGTCGGTTCTCGATCATGTAAGAATAGGATTTACTATCCTTTTGCGTTGTCACCACACCCTACAGTCGCGAGTTTGAAGCTCGTCACAGTCATTCAATCCCTGAATCCTACTCGGAATACCACATACAAAGTTTAGACTTTCTAGATTCTCAAGAATGCTGCCAATAGATTCTAGCTTATACCACGAAGATTCTGATTAAGGAATCCAAGAGATATTCATTCAAGCTTATTTGCATATAGAACGAAAGTGGTTGTCAGGCACACGTTCATAAGTGAGAATGGTGATGAGCGTCACATAATCATCACATTCATCAGGTTCCTGGGTGCGAATGGATATCTTAGAATAAGAATAAGCGTGAATTGAATAGAAGAACAATAGTACTTTGCATTAATACTCGAGGAACAGCAGAGTTCCACACCCTTAATCTATGGTGTGTAGAAACTCCACCGTTGAAAATACATAAGTGATGAAGGTGTTCATTGGTTTCAGCCCCAGAGAGGGAACCAGGATAACCAAGACTTTAGTCTAGGACTAAATGTCCAAAGATCCCAATACAATAGTAAAAAAGTCCTATTTATACTAAATTAGTTACTAGGGTTTACAGAAATAAGTCTAAGTGTAGAAATCAACTTTCGGGGCCCACTTTGGTGTGTGCTTGGGCTGAGCTTGAGCTTTACACGTGCAGAGGCTTTTCTTGGGGTTAAACGCCAAGTTGTAACGTGTTTTTGGCGTTTAACTCTAGTTTGTGACGTGTTTCTGGCGTTTTACTCCAGAATGCAGCATGGAACTGGCGTTAAATACCAGTTTGCGTCGTCTAAACTTGAATAAAGTATGGACTATTATATATTGCTGGAAAGCCCTGGATGTCGACTTTTTAACGCAATTGAGAGCGCGCCATTTAGAATTTTGTAGCTCCAGAAAATCTATTTCGAGTGCAGGAAGGTCAGAATCCAACAGCATCTGTTGTCCTTTTTCAGCCTCCTATCAGATTTTTGCTCAGGTCCCTCAATTTCAGCCAGAAAATGCCTGAAAATACAGAAAAACACACAAACTCATAGTAAAGTCCAGAAATGTAAATTTTGCATAAAAACTAATAAAAACATCCTTAAAAGTAGCTTGATCCTACTAAAAACTACCTAAAAACAATGCCAAAAAGCGTATAAATTATCCGCTCATCACAAAACCAAACTTAAATTATTGCTTGTCCCTAAGCAACTGAAAATCAAATAGGATAAAAAGAAGAGAATATACTATAAATCCCAAAATATCAACGGATATTAGTTCTAATTAGATGAGCGGGACTTGTAGCTTTTTGCTTCTGAACAGTTTTGGCATCTCACTTTATCCTTAGAAGTTTAGAATGATTGGCATCCATAGGAACTCAGAGTCCAGATAGTGTTATTGATTCTCCTAGTTAAGTATGTTGATTCTTGAACACAGCTACTTTTATGAGTCTTGGTCGTGTTCCTAAGCACTTTGTTTTCCAGTATTACCACCGGATTCATAAATGCCACAGACACATGACTGGGTGAACCTCTTCAGATTGTGACTCAGCTTTGCTAAAGTCCCCAGTTAGAGGTGTCCAGAGCTCTTAAGCACACTCTTTTTGCTTTGGATCACGACTTTAACCACTCAGTCTCAAGCTTTTTACTTGGACCTTCATGACACAAGCACATGGTTAGGGACAGCTTGATTTAGCCGCTTAGGCCTGGATTTTATTTCCTTGGGCCCTCCTATCCATTGATGCTCAAAGCCTTGGATCCTTTTTACCCTTACCTTTTGGTTTTAAGGGCTATTGGCTTTTTCTGCTTGCTTTTTTTTTCTTTCTCTTTTTTTTTTCGCAAGCTTTGCTATTCACTGCTTTTTCTTGCTTCAAGAATCAATTTTATGATTTTTCAGATCATCAATAATATTTCTCTTTTTCATCATTCTTTCAAGAGCCAAAAATTTTAAATTTCATAAACAACAAGATCAAAAATATGCACTGTTCAAGCATTCATTCAGAAAATAAAAAGTATTGTCACCACATCAATATAATTAAAATAATTTCAAGGATGAATTCGAAACTCGTGTACTTCTTGTTCTTTTGTATTAAAAATATTTTTCATTTAAAAAAGGTGAAGGATTCATGGAATTATTCATAGCCTTAAGACATAGTTACTAAATACTAATGATCATGTAGTACCGACTCAAAACATAGACAAACATATAGCATAAAACTGAAAAACAGAGAGATAAGAATAAGAAAGTTAAGGAATGAGTCCACCTTAGTGAGGGTGGCGCCTTCTTCTTGAAGGACCAATGGTGTTCTTGAGCTCCTCTATGTCTCTTCCTTGCCTTTGTTGCTCCTCCCTCAGAGCTCTTTGATCTTCTCTAATCTCATTGAGAATGATGGAGTGTTCTAGGTGTTCCACCCTTAATTGGTTCATGTTATAACTCAATCCTTCTAGAGAAGTTTTGAGTTGTTCCCAATAGTTGTTTGGAGAAAAATGCATCCCTTGAGGCATCTCAGAGATTTCTTAATGATGAGCTTCCTCATGCGTCTCTTGAGATCCATGAATGGGCTCTCTTGTTTGCTCCATCCTCTTCTTAGTGATGGGCTTGTCCTCTTCAATGAGGATGTCTCCTTCTATGACAACTCCAGCTAAGTTGCATAGATGGCAAATGAGATGAGAAAAAGCTAGCCTTGCCAAGATAGAGGGTTTTTTTGGCTACTTTGTAGAGTTCTAGAGAGATGACTTCATGAACTTCTACTTCCTCTCCAATTATGATGCTATGGATCATGATGGCCCGATCCACAGTTACTTCAGATCGGTTGCTAGTGGGGATGATGGAGAGTTGGATGAACTCCAACCATCCTCTAGCCACAGGCTTAAGGTCCAGTCTTCTCAATTGAACTGGCTTGCTTTTTGAGTCTCTTTTCCGTTGAGCTCCTTCCACACATATGTCCATGAGGACTTGGTCCAACCTTTGATCAAAGTTGACCCTTCTAATGTAGGGGTGTGCGTCTTCTTGCATCATAGGCAAGTTGAATGCCAACCTTACGTTCTCTGGACTGAAATCTAAGCATTTTCCCCGAACCATTGTAAGCCAATTCTTTGGGTTTGGGTTCATGCTTTGATCATGGTTCCTAGTGATCCATGCATTTGCATAGAACTCTTGAACCATTAAGATTCTGACTTGTTGAATGGGATTGGAGAGAACTTCCCATCCTCTTCTTCTAATCTCTTGTCGGATCTCCGGATATTCGCCCTTTTTGAGCTTAAAAGGGACCTCAGGGATCACCTTTTTCTTGGCCACAACTTCATAGAAGTGGTCTTGATGGGCTTTTGAGATGAATCTCTCCATCTCCCATGACTCAGAGGTGGAAGCAATTGCCTTCCCTTTTCTCTTTCTTGAGGTTTCTCTGGCCTTAGGTACCATCAATGGTTATGAAAAAACAAAAAAGCTATGCTTTTACCACACCAAACTTAGAATGTTGCTCGCCCTCGAGCAAAAGAAGAACGAATAGAAGAAGAAGAAGAAGAAGAAGAAGATATGGAGGAGAGGGAGAGAGGTGTGGGTTTCGGCCAAGGGAGAAAAGAGAGGGTAGTGTTGTGTGAAAATGAAGAAGGATGGAAGGGTTTATATAGTGGAGGGAGAGGGGTTTGGGTTCGGTCATTTAGGGTGGGTTTGAGATTTTGAATTTGAAGGTAGGTGGGGTTTATGGGAAAGAGTGGATGGATGTGATTGGTAAAGGGGTAATGGGGAAGAGAGATTGAGGTGATTGGTGAAGGGTATAGTGTTATTGGATTGTGTGAAGAAGAGAGAAGTGGGGTAGATGGGAATCCTGTGGGGTCCACAGATCTTGAGGTGATCCTGTGAGGTCCACAGATCTTGAAGTGTCAAGGATTTCTCATCCCTGCATCTTTTAGGTGTGTAAAACGCCCTCTGTATGCAATCCTGGCATTTAACGCCAGACTGCAGCTTGTTTCTGGCGTTAAACGCCCAAATGTAGCCTGTTTCTGGCGTTTAATGCCAGCCTGATGCTTGTTTCTGGCGTTAAATGCCAGCTTGGTGCTTGTTTCTGGCGTTAAATGCCAGACAGATGCTTGTTTCTGGTGTTTAAACGCCAGACAGCTCTTCCTCCAAGGTGTGCTTTTTCTTCTACTATTTTTGATTCTGTTTTTAATTTTTGCAATTGTTTTGTGACTCCACATGATCATAAACCTAATAAAAAATAAAAGAACAATAGAAATATAGATAAATAAAAATTGGGTTACCCCCCAATAAGCGCTTCTTTAATGTCAATAGCTTGACAGTGAGCTCTCATGGAGCTTCACAGATGTTCAGAGCATGATGAGGGCCTCCCAACACCAAACTTAGTTTGAATGTGGGGGCTTCTCAACACCAAATTTAGAGTTTGATTGTGGGGGCTTTGTTTGACTCTGTATTGAGAGAAGCTTTTCATGCTTCCTCTCCATGGTTGTAGGGGAATATCCTTGAGCTTTAAACACAAGGTAGTCCCTATTCAATTGAAGGACTAGCTCTCCTCTGTCAACATCAATCACAGCTCTTGCTGTGGCTAGGAAGGGTCTTCCAAGGATGATGCATTCATCCTCATCCTTCCCAGTGTCTAGGATTATGAAATCAGCAGGGATGTAAAGGCCTTTAACCGTCACTAGCACGTCCTCTACCAATCCATAAGCTTGTTTTATTGACTTGTCTACCATCTCTAATGAGATTCTTACAGCTTGTACCTCAAAGATCCCCAGTTTCTCCATTACAAAGAGTGGCATAAGATTTATACCTGACCCCAGGTCACACAAAGCCTTCTCAAAGGTCATAGTGCATATGATACAGGGTATTAAGAATTTACCAGGATCTTGTTTCTTTTGAGGTAAAGTTTGCTGAACCCATGTATTTAGTTCACTAATGAGCAAGGGAGGTTCCTCTTCCCAAGTCTCATTACCAAACAACTTAGCATTCAGCTCATGATGGCTCCTAGATATTGAGCAACTTGCTCTTCAGTTACATCTTCATCCTCTTCAGAGAAAGAATAGTTCTCAGAGATCATGAATGGCAGAAGAAATTTTAATGGAATCTCTATGGTCTCTATATGAGCCTCAGATTCCTTTAGGTCCTCAATAGGAAACTCCTTTCTGTCTGGGGGACGTCCCATGAGGTCTTCCTCATTGGGATTCACGTCCTCCCCTTCCTCTTTGGATTTGGCCATTTTGATAATATCAATGGCCTTGCACTCTCTTTTTGGATTCTCTTCTGTATTGCTTGGGAGAGTAATAGGAGGAGTTTCAGTGATTTTCTTACTCAGCTGACCCACTTGTGCCTCCAAGTTTCTAATGGAGGACCTTGTTTCATTCATGAAACTTAAAGTGGCCTTAGATAGATCAGAGACTATGTTTGCTAAGGTAGAGGGGCTCTGCTCAAAATTCTCTGTCTGTTGCTAAAAAGACGATGAAAAAAGCTTGCTATTGCTAAGCCTGTTTCTTCCACCATTATTAAAGCCTTGTTGGGACTTTAGTTGATCCTTCCATGAGAAATTTGGATGATTTCTCCATGAGGGATTATAGGTGTTTTCATAGGCTTCACCCATGTAATTCACTTCTGCCATTGCAGGGTTCTCAATATCATAAGCTTCTTCTTCAGAAGATGCTTCTTTAGTACTGTTGGATGCATTTTGCAATCCATTCAGACTCTGAGATATCATATTGACTTGTTGGGTCAATATTTTATTCTGGGCCAGTATGGCATTCAGAGCATCAATTTTAAGAACTCCTTTCTTCTGAGGCGTCCCATTACTCACAGGATTCCTCTCAGAGGTGTACATGAATTGGTTATTTGCAACCATGTCAATGAGTTCTTGAGCTTCTGCAGGCGTTTTCTTTAGGTGAATGGATCCACCTGCAGAATGGTCCAGTGACATCTTAGAGAACTCAGATAGACCATCATAGAATATATCCAAAATGGTCCACTCTGAAAGCATGTCAGAAGGACACTTTTTGGTCAACTGCTTGTATCTTTTCCAAGCTTCATAGAGGGATTCACCATCTTTTTTCCTGAAGGTCTGAACATCCACTCTAAGCTTGCTCATCTTTTGAGGAGGAAAGAACTTGGCCAAGAAGGCCGTGACCAGCTTATCCAAATAGTCCAGGCTATCTTTAGGTTGTGAGTCTAACCATGTTCTAGCTCTGTCTCTTATAGTAAAATGGAAAAGCATGAGGCTGTAGACTTTAGGATCTACTCCATTAGTCTTAACAGTATCACAGATCTACAAAAACTCAGTTAAAATTTGATAGGGATCTTCTGATGGAAGTCCATGAAACTTGCAGTTCTGTTGCATTAGAGCAACTAGTTGAGGCTTCAGCTCAAAATTGTTTGCTCCAATGGTAGGGATTGAGATGCTTCTTCCATAAAAATTGGAAGTAGGTGTAGTATAATCACCAAGCATCCTCCTTGCATTATTGTTGTTGTCATTATTTTCGGCTGCCATCTCCTTTTCTTTTTCAAAAATTTCTGTAAGGTTTTCTCTGGATTGTTGTATTTTAGCTTCTCTTAGTTTCTTCTTCAGAGTCCTTTCAGGTTCAGGATCTGCTTCAACAAGAATGTTCTTGTCCTTGCTCCTGCTCATATGGAAAAGAAGGAAACAGAAAATAATAATAGGGATCCTCTTTACCACAGTAGAGAGATTCCTTTATGTGAGTAGAAGAAAATAAGAAGAAAATCCGAACACAGGTAAAAGGGAGAAGAGGCTTCGAATTTTGAGTAGAAGAGAAGTGTTAGTAGACAAATAAATAAATAGAAGAAGATGAGAGAGAGGAGTTTTCAAAAATTAACTAAAATAAAAGAAAAATATTTTTGTTTTTATTTTAAATTAAAGTTAAAATTCGAATTTATAAAAAGGAATAAAATTAAAATTTAAAATAATTAGTTAAATAAAAAGATTTTTGGAAAAGAGAGAGGTGATTTTCGAAAATTAGAGAGAGAAAAGTAGTTAGGTGGTTTTGAAAAAGATAAGAAATAGTAAAACAAACAAAAAGTTAATTAGTTAGTTGAAAAAGATTTGAAAATCAATTTTGAAAAAATAAGGAGTTAGAAAAGATTTTTGAAATTGATTTTGAAAAAAAATGATTGAAAAGATATGATTGAGATTTGTTTTGAAAAAGATTTGAAAAGGAAATTAAAAAGATTTGATTTTTTAAAATTAAAATTGATTACTTGACTAACAAGAAACTAAAAGATATGATTCTAGAATTTAAAGATTGAACATTTCTTAACAAGAAAGTAACAAACTTCAAATTTTTGAATCAATCACATTAATTGTTAGTAAAGTTTTCGAAAATTATGAAATAAAATTAAGAAAAAGATTTTGAAAATTAATTTTTAAAATTTTCAAAAATAATAAAAAAATGAAAAAGATTTGATTTTTGAAAAAGATTTTGAAAAGATAGGATTTTTTAAAATTGAAATCTTGACTTGACTAACAAGAAACAACTTATTTTAAAAATTTTTGACTAAGTCAACCCAAAAATTTTGAAATTTATGAGAGAAATAAGGGAAAGATATTTTTTATTTTTGAATTTAATGTGGAAAGAGAAAAATAACAAAATGACTCAAGACCTAAAAAATATGAATCAAAACAACTAATGCATGCAAGAACACTATGAATGTCAAGATGAACACCAAGAACACTTTGAAGATCAAGATGACATCAAGACTTATTTTTGAAAAATTTTCAAGATGAATCAAAATAACTAATGCATGTAAGACACCAAACTTCGAAATTTTCAATGTTTAGACACTATGGATTAAAAAATGCATATGAAAAACAACAAAAGACACAAAACAAGAAAATTAGAAGATCAAACAAGAAGACTTATCAAGAACAACTTGAAGATCATGAAGAACACCATGCATGAGTTTTTCGAAGAATGCACAAATTTTAAAAACATTCAATTGACACCAAACTTAAAAATTGACACTAGACTCAAACAAGAAACACAAAAATATTTTTTTTATGATTTTATAAATTTTTTTGTATTTTTTCGAAAATTATTATTTTGAAAAACGAAAACAAAGAAAAAAAATTTTTGAAAAATTTTTGAAAACTTTTTGGAAAATAAAATAAGAAGAAAATTACCTAATCTGAGCAACAAGATGAATCGTCAGTTGTCCAAACTCAAATAATCCCCCGCAACGGCGCCAAAAACTTGATAGGCAAAATTGTGACTCATACTTTTTACAACTCGAACAATTCCTAGCAATGGCTCCAAAAACTTGGTGCACAATACTATGGTTCACACACATTCTTCACAACTTTGCACAACTAACCAGCAAGTGCACTGGGTCGTCCAAGTAATAAACCTTACGTGAGTAAGGGTCGATCCCACGGAGATTGTTGGTATGAAGCAAGTTATGGTCATCTTGTAAATCTCAGTCAGGAGGATTCTAATGGTTATAATGGTTTTCGAATGTAAAGATAAATAAAGCATAAAATAGATATAGAGATACTTATATAATTCATTGGTGGGAATTTCAGATAAGCGCATGAAGATACTGTGTTCCTTCTGAATCTCTGCTTTCCTACTGCTTTCATCCAATCATTCTTACTCCTTTCTTTGGCAAGCTGTATGTTGGGGGATCACCGTTGTCAATGACTACCGCCCGTCCTCTCAGTGAAAATGGTCCAGGTGCACTGTCACTGCACGGCTAATCATCTGCGGTTCTCGATCATGTAAGAATAGGATTTACTATCCTTTTGCGTTGTCATCACGCCCTACAGTCGCAAGTTTGAAGCTCGTCACAGTCATTCAATCCCTGAATCCTACTCGGAATACCATAGACAAGGTTTAGACTTTCTAGATTCTCAAAAATGATGCCAATGGATTCTAGCTTATACCATGAAGATTCTGATTAAGGAATCCAAGAGATATTCATTCAAGCTTATTTGCAAGTAGAACGAAAGTAGTTGTCAGGCACACGTTCATAAGTGAGAATGGTGATGAGCGTCACATAATCATCACATTCATCAAGTTCTTGGGTGCGAATGGATATCTTAGAATAAGAATAAGCATGAATTGAATAGAAGAACAATAGTACTTTGCATTAATACTCGCAGAACAGCAGAGCTCCACACCCTTAATCTATGGTGTGTAGAAACTCCACCGTTGAAAATACATAAGTGATGAAGGTGTTCATTGGTTCCGGCCCCAGAGAGGGAACCAGGATAACCAAGACTTTGGTCTAAGGACTAAACGTCCAAAGATCCTAATACAATAGTAAAAAAGTCCTATTTACACTAAACTAGTTACTAGGGTTTACAGAAATAAGTCTAAGTGCAGAAATCCACTTCTGGGGCCCACTTTGGTGTGTGCTTGGGCTGAGCTTGAGCTTTACACGTGCAGAGGCTTCTCTTGGGGTTAAACGCCAAGTTGTAACGTGTTTTTGGCGTTTAACTCTGGTTTGCGACTTGTTTTTGGCGTTTTACTCCAGAATGCAGCATGGAACTGGCGTTGAACGCCAGTTTGCGTCATCTAAACTTGAATAAAGTATGGACTATTATATGTTGCTGGAAATCCCTGGATGTCTACTTTCTAACGCAATTGAGATCGTGCCATTTGAGATTCTGTAGCTCCAGAAAATCTATTTCGATTGCAGGGAGGTCAGAATCCAACAGCATATGTAGTCCTTTTTCAGCCTCCTATCAGATTTTTGCTCAGGTCCCTTAATTTCAGCCAGAAAATACCTGAAATCACAAAAAAACACACAAACTCATAGTAAAGTCTAGAAATATGAATTTTGCATAAGAACTAATAAAAACATCCCTAAAAGTAGCTAGATCCTACTAAAAACTACCTAAAAATAATGCCAAAAAATGTATAAATTATCCGCTTATCAATAGCAATACGAATAAATTGATAACTTCTTATTACTCACATCTATATTCTTTGTTAGTTTCACTGTAACATATAACTATATATTATTGGCTAGCAAAATATATGTTTACAAAATAAAAAATACCATATTCTAATAAATAATAAAAAATATATATTAATTTTGAAAAAATATTAACATTAATTATAATTTATGTTAATATTTAGCACTACACTTAGAGTAATAATACCTAAATAAATAATAATAAACTACTAAATTAATGTTAACCAAGTAGATACTAATACATTAAACAAAAATAACAAACTTACATAATTAGGATGTCCCAAATAATTGACCACATGATCTTCAGAAGACTTATAATTACGTACCATTTTGAGTATTCTAATCATATTCTCAACCTTAAAACTAATTCAAAATCCTAAGTCTCAATGAGTAAAAGTCCCACCCTCATCTCTCTCAACAATGAAAGGCAACCCTAAATCTCCAACCCCACCACCTCCCAACAATACATGAGCAATGAGCCCCACCACTCTCTTAATATAGACAGGCGCACTACCAACCTCTCCTCCCACCATTAATGACGCTTGTTTCCGGAGCGGGCGTGCCTCCTGCATGCCGACACGGGCCAACACGCATCCTGCGTGTTGCTGCATGCTCGACAAGTGGCGCAGCGACATCAACACGCAACTCGCGTGCTGCTGCATGGTGGCCAGATGGCAGAGTGCTGGTGCACGAAATTGTGATCAATACTTTTCACAACTCAAATAATCCCCGGTAATGAATCCAAAAACTTGGTGTTTAATACCGTGGCATAAACACAACTTCGCACAACTAACCAGCAAGTGCACTGGGTCGTCCAAGTAATAAACCTTACGCGAGTAAGGGTCGATCCCACGGAGATTGTCGGTATGAAGCAAGCTATGGTCATCTTGTAAATCTCAGTCAGGCAGACTCAAATGGTTATGGATGATATATGAATAAAACATAAAGATAGAGATAGAGATACTTATGCAATTCATTGGTGAGAACTTCAGATAAGCGTATGAAGATGCTTTGTCCCTTCCGTCTCTCTCTGCTTTTCTACTGTCTTCATCCAATCCTTCTTACTCCTTTCCATGGCAAGCTGTATGTAGGGTTTCACTGTTGTTAATAGCTACCTCCCATCCTCTCAGTGAAAATGTTCAACGCACCCTGTCACGGCACGGCTATTCAGCTGTCGGTTCTCGATCATGTCGGAATAGAATCCATTGATTCTTTTGCGTCTGTCACTAACGCCCCACAATCGCGAGTTTGAAGCTCGTCACAGTCATTCAATCATTGAATCCTACTCAGAATACCACAGACAAGGTTTAGACCTTCTGGATTCTCTTGAATGCCGCCATCAATTCTAGCTTATACCACGAAGATTCCGATTAAAGAATCCAAGAGATATCCACCCAATCTAAGGTAGAACGGAGGTGATTGACAGTCACACGTTCATAGGTGAGAATGATGATGAGTGTCACGGATCATCACATTCATCAAGTTGAAGAACAAGTGATATCTTGGAACAAGAACAAGCTGAATTGAATAGAAGAACAATAGTAATTGCATTAATACTCGAGGTACAGCAGAGCTCCACACCTTAATCTATGGTGTGTAGAAACTCCACCGTTGAAAATACATAAGAACAAAGGTCTAGGCATGGCCGTGAGGCCAGCCTCCCAAAGAGGGTTCAATCATAAAAACATGATCAAAAGATTCAAAGATCTCCAGATGAAAATACAAATAGCAAAAGGTCCTATATATAGAGAACTAGTAGCCTAGGGTTTACAAAGATAAGTAAATGACAGAAAAATCCACTTCCGGGCCCACTTGGTGTGTGCTTGGGCTGAACATTGAAGCATTTTCGTGTAGAGACTCTTCTTGGAGTTAAACGCCAGCTTTTGTGCCAGTTTGGGCGTTTAACTCCCATTCTTGTGCCAGTTCCGGCGTTAAACGCCGGGCAGTTTTGAGCTGATTTGGAACGCCGGTTTGGGCCATCAAATCTCAGACAAAGTATGGACTATTATACATTGCTGGAAAGCCCAGGATGTCTACTTTCCAACGCCGTTGAGATCGCGCCAATTGGGCTTCTGTATCTCTAGAAAATCCACTTCGAGTGCAGGGAGGTCAGAATCCAATAGCATCTGCAGTCCTTTTCAGCCTCTGAATCAGATTTTTGCTCAGGTCCCTCAATTTTAGCCAGAAAATACCTAAAATCACAGAAAAACACACAAACTCTTAGTAAAGCCCAGAAAAGTGAATTTTAACTAAAAACTAATAAAAATATAATAAAGACTTAACTAAATCTACTAAAAACATACTAAAAACAATGCCAAAAAGCGTATAAATTATCCGCTCATCACAACACCAAACTTAAATTGTTGCTTGTCCCCAAGCAAATGAAAATCAAACAAGATAAAAAGAAGAGAATATGCAATGAATTCCAAAAACATCTATGAAGATCAGTATTAATTAGATGAGCGGGGCTTTTAGCTTTTTGCCTCTGAACAGTTTTGGCATCTCACTCTATCCTTTGAAATTCAGAATCATTGGCTTCTATAGGAACTCAGAATCCAGATAGTGTTATTGATTCTCCTAGTTAAGTATGATGATTCTTGAACACAGCTACTTTATGAGTCTTGGCCGTGGCCCAAAGCACTCTGTCTTCCAGTATTACCACCGGATACATACATGCCACAGATACATAATTAGGTGAACCTTTTCAGATTGTGACTCAGCTTTGCTAGAGTCCCCAATTAGAGGTGTCCACGGTTCTTAAGCACACTCTTTTTGCCTTGGATCACAACTTTATTTCTTTCTCCCTTTTTTCGTTTTTTTCAAATATTTTTGTTCGCTTCTTTTCTCTTTTTTTTTTGTATTCACTGTTTTTTCTTGCTTCAAGAATCATTTTTATGATTTTTCAGATCCTCAGTAACATGTCTCCTTTTTCATCATTCTTTGAAGAGCCAACAATTTTAACATTCATGAACAACAAATTCAAAAGACATATGCACTGTTCAAGCATACATTCAGAAAACAAAAGTATTGCCACCACATCAAAATAATTAATCTGTTATAAAATCTGAAATTCATGCAATTCTTCTCTTTTTCAATTAAGAACATTTTTCATTTAAGAAGGGTGATGGATTCATAGGACATTCATAACTTAAAGGCATAGACACTAATGATCATAAGACACAAACATGGATAAACATAAGCATGAAAATTCGAAAAACAGGAAAATAAAGAACAAGGAGATTAAAGAACGGGTCCACCTTAGTGATGGCGGCTTGTTCTTCCTCTTGAAGATCTTATGGAGTGCTTGAGCTCCTCAATGTTTCTTCCTTTCCTTTGTTGCTCCTCTCTCATGATTATTTGATCTTCTCTAATTTCATGGAGGAGAATGGAATGTTCTTGGTGCTCCACCCTTAGTTGTCCCATGTTGGAACTCAATTCTCCTAGGGAGGTGTTGATTTGCTCGCAATAGTTTTGTGGAGGAAAGTGCATCCCTTGAGGCATCTCAGGGATTTCATGATGAGTGGGATCTCTTGTTTGCTCCATCCTTTTCTTAGTGATAGGCTTGTCCTCATCAATGGGGATGTCTCCCTCTATGTCAACTCCAACTGAATAACAGAGATGACAAATGAGATGAGGAAAAGCTAACCTTGCCAAGGTAGAGGACTTGTCCGCCACCTTATAAAGTTCTTGGGCTATAACCTCATGAACTTCTACTTCTTCTCCAATCATGATGCTATGAATCATGATGGCCCGGTCTATAGTAACTTCGGACTGGTTGCTAGTGGGAATGATTGAGCGTTGGATAAACTCCAACCATCCCCTAGCCACAGGCTTGAGGTCATGCCTTCTTAATTGAACCGGCTTCCCTCTTGAATCTCTCTTCCATTGGGCGCCCTCTTCACAGATGTCTATGAGGACTTGGTCCAACCTTTGATCAAAGTTGACCCTTCTAGTGTAAGGGTGTTCATCTCCTTGCATCATGGGCAAGTTGAATGTCAACCTTACATTTTCCGGACTAAAATCTAAGTATTTCCCCCTAACCATTGTAAGCCAATTCTTTGGGTCCGGGTTCACACTTTGATCATGGTTTTTGGTGATCCATGCATTGGCATAGAACTCTTGAACCATTAAGATTCCGACTTGTTGAATGGGGTTGGTAAGAACTTCCCAACCTCTTCTTCTAATCTCATGTCGGATCTCCGGATATTCACTCTTTTTGAGTTTGAAAGGGACCTCGGGGATCACCTTCTTCAAGGCCACGACTTCATAGAAGTGGTCTTGATGCACAATTGAGATGAATCTCTCCATCTCCCATGACTCGGAGGTGAAAGCTTTTGCCTTTCCTTTCCTCTTTCTAGAGGTTTCTTCGGCCTTGGATGCCATAAATGGTTATGGAAAAACAAAAAGCAATGCTTTTACCACACCAAACTTAAAAGGTTTGCTCGTCCTCGAGCAAAAGAAGAAAGACGAGAGTAGAAGAAGAAGAAGAAATAGAGGAGATGGAGGTGGCTTATGGTTTGGCCAAAGGGGGAGAAGTAGTGTTTAGGGTGTGTGAAAATGAAGGAGTGAAGATGGGTTTATATAGGGGTGGAGAGAGGGGTAAGGTTCGGCTATGGGAGGGTGGATTTGGGAGAAGAAGAGAGAGGGTGGTGGGGTAGGTGGGGATCCTGTGAGGTCCACAGATCCTGAGGTGTCAAGGAAAATTCAACCCTGCACCAAATGGCGTGCAAAAATGCACCATTTGCCAATTCTGGCATTAAACGCCGGGCTGGTGCCCATTTCTGGCGTTTAACGCCAGCTTCTTGCCCTTTCCTGGCGTTTAACGCCAGTCTGGTGCCCCTTTCTGGCGTTAAACACCCAGAATGGTGCCAGACTGGGCGTTAAACGCCCATTTGCTGCCCTTACTGGGGTTTAAACGTCAGCAAGGTCTTCCTCCAGGGTGTGCTATTTTTCTTTCTATTTTTCATTCTGTTTTTGCTTTTTCAATTGATTTTGTGACTTCTCATGATCATCAACCTATAGAAAACATAAAATAACAAAGAAAAATAGATAAAATATAACATTGGGTTGCCTCCCAACAAGCGCTTCTTTAATGTCAGTAGCTTGACAGAGGGCTCTCAATGAGCCTCACAGATACTCAAAGAAATGTTGGAACCTCCCAACACCAAACTTAGAGTTTGAATGTGGGGGTTCAACACCAAACTTAGAAGTTGGTTGTGGCCTCCCAACACCAAACTTAGAGTTTGACTGTGGGGGCTCTGTTTGACTCTGTTTTGAGAGAAGCTCTTCATGCTTCCTCTCCATGGTGATAGAGGGATATCCTTGAGCCTTAAACACAAAGGATTCTTCATTCACTTGAATGATCAATTCTCCTCTGTCCACATCAATCACAGCCTTTGTTGTGGCTAGGAAGGGTCTGCCAAGGATGATGGATTCATCCATGCACTTCCCAGTCTCTAGGACTATGAAATCAGCAGGGATGTAATGGTCTTCAATCTTCACCAGAACATCCTCTACAAGTCCATAAGCTTGTTTTCTTGAATTGTCTGCCATCTCTAGTGAGATTCTTGCAGCTTGTACCTCAAAGATCCCTAGCTTCTCCATTACAGAGAGAGGCATGAGGTTTACACTTGACCCTAAGTCACACAGAGCCTTCTTGAAGGTCATGGTGCCTATGGCGCAAGGTATTGAGAACTTCCCATGATCTTGTTTCTTTTGAGGTAATCTCTACCTAGACAAGTCATCCAGTTCTTTGGTGAGCAAAGGAGGTTCATTCTCCCAAGTCTCATTACTAAATAACTTGTCATTTAGCTTTATGATTGCTCCAAGATATTTAGCAACTTGCTCTTCAGTGACATACTCATCCTCTTCAGAGGAAGAATACTCATCAGAACTCATGAATGGCAGAAGTAAGTCCAATGGAATCTCTATGGTCTCATTTTGAGCCTCAGATTCCCATAGTTCCTCATTAGGGAACCCAGTGGACGCCCATTGAGGTCTTCCTCAGTGGCGTTCACTGCCTCTTCCTCCTCTCCAATTTCGGCCATGTTGATGGCCTTGCACTCTCCTTTTGGATTTTCTTCTGTATTGCTTGGAAGAGTACTAGGAGGGAGTTCAGTAATTTTCTTGCTCAGCTGTCCCACTTGTGCCTCCAAGTTTCTAATGGAGGACCTTGTTTCAGTCATGAAACTTTGAGTGGTTTTGATTAGATCAGAGACCATGGTTGCTAAGTCAGAGTGGTTCTGCTTAGAATTCTCTGTCTGTTGCTGAGAAGATGATGGAAAAGGCTTGCCATTGCTAAACCTGTTTCTTCCACCATTGTTGTTTTTGAAACCTTGTTGAGGTCTCTATTGATCCTTCCATGAGAGATTTGGATGATTTTTCCATGAAGAATTATAGGTGTTTCCATAGGGTTCTCCCATGTAATTCACCTCTTCCATTGAAGGGTTCTCAGGATCATAAGCTTCTTCTTCAGATGAAGCATCCTTAGTACTGCCTGGTGCATTTTGCACTCCAGACAGACTTTGAGAATTCAAATTGACTTGCTGAGTCAATATTTTGTTCTGAGCCAGTATGGCATTCAGAGTATCAATCTCAAGAACTCCTTTCTTCTGATTTGTCCTATTGTTCACAGGATTCCTTTCAGAAGTGTACATGAATTGGTTATTTGCAACCATTTCAATTAGTTCTTGAGCTTCTGTAGGCGTCTTCTTCAGATGAAGAGATCCTCCAGCAGAGCTATCCAAAGACATCTTGGATAGTTTAGACAGACCATCATAGAAGATACCTATGATGCTCCATTCAGAAAGCATGTCAGAGGGACACTTTCTGATCAATTGTTTGTATCTTTCCCAAGCTTCATAGAGGGATTCTCCTTCCTTCTGTCTGAAGGTTTGGACTTCCACTCTAAGCTTACTCAATTTTTGAGGTAGAAAGAACTTTGCCGAGAAGGCATTGACTAGCTTTTCCCAAGAGTTCAAGCTTTCTTTAGGTTGTGAGTCCAACCATATCCTAGCTCTGTCTCTTACAGCAAAAGGGAATAGCATAAGTCTGTAGACCTCAGGGTCAACCCCATTAGTCTTGACAGTATCACAGATTTGCAAGAATTCAGCTAAAAACTGATGAGGATCTTCCAATGGAAGTCCATGAAACTTGCAATTCTGTTGCATTAGAGAAACTAATTGAGGCTTAAGCTCAAAGTTGTTTGCTCCAATGGCAGGGATAGAGATGCTTCTCCCATAGAAGTCGGGAGTAGGTGCAGTAAAGTCACCCAGCACCTTCCTTGCATTGTTGGCATTGTTGTTGTTTTCGGCTGCCATGGGTTCTTCTTCTTTGAAGATTTCTGTTAGGTCCTCTACAGAGAGTTGTGCCTTAGCTTCTCTTAGCTTTCGCTTCAAGGTCCTTTCAGGTTCATGGTCAGCCTCAACAAGAATGCTTTTTTCTTTGCTCCTGCTCATATGAAAGAGAAGAGAACAAGAAAGTATGGAATCCTCTATGTCACAGTATAGAGATTCCTTGAGGTGTCAGAGGAAATGAAAAATAGAAGGAAGAAGTAGAGAATTCGAACTTATCAAGAAAGATGGAGTTCGAATTGTGCATTAAGGAATAGTGTTAGTCCATAAATAGAAGGATGTGAGAAGAGGGGAAG
Source organism: Arachis stenosperma (assembly GCF_014773155.1). Classification (NCBI taxonomy): domain Eukaryota; kingdom Viridiplantae; phylum Streptophyta; class Magnoliopsida; order Fabales; family Fabaceae; genus Arachis; species Arachis stenosperma. The sequence continues at coordinate 92,204,806 of NC_080378.1, forward strand.
AAATTTTCGAAAATTAAGTAAAAGATTTTAAAAACATTTTGAAAAACTTTAATTGATTTTCGAAAACTAAGAGTGGAAAAGAAATCAAGTGATTTTTGAAAAAGATTTTGAAATTAGAAATCAAAAAGATATGATTGAAAACTATTTTGAAAAAGATGTGAGAAGAATATGTGATTGAAAAGATATGATTTGAAAACAATTTAAAAAGATTTGATTTAAAAATTAATGACTTGGCTAACAAGGAAAGATATGATTCAAACATTAAACCTTTCTCAACAGAAAAGACAACATACTTGAAATATTGAATCAAATCATTAATTGATAGCAAGTATTTTTGAAAAAAAGAAATTGATTTTGAAAAAGATTTGATTGAAAAGATTTGATTTGAAAAAGATTTGATTTTGAAAAAAATTTTGAAAACTTGAAAAAAATTTGATTTGAAAACAAAATCTTCTCTCTTGTACCATCCTGGCGTTAAACACCCAGAATGGTGCACATTCTGGCGTTTAACGCCCAAAGCACTACCCTTTTGGGCGTTAAACGCCCAGCCAGGCACCTTGGCTGGCGTTTAAACGCCAGTTTGCCTTCCTCACTGGGCGTTTTGAACGTCCAGCTTTTTCTATATAATTCCTCTGCTGTATGTTCTGAATCTTCAATTCTCTGTATTATTGACTTGAAAAGACACAAATTAAAAATATTTTTGGATTTTTAATAATGAGGAATAATCAAAATGCAACTAAAATCAAATAACAATGCATGCAAGACACCAAACTTAGCAGTTTGTATACTACTGACACTAACAAAATGAGAATGCATATGAGAAACAACAAAATACTCAAGTCAAGAGAATTTAAAGATCAGAGCAATGAAATCATCAAGAACATCTTGAAGATCACTTAAGACACATGAATGAATGCAAGAAGAACAGAAACATGCAATTGACACCAAACTTAACATGAGACACTAGACTCAACAAGAAACATACAATATTTTTTGTTTTTATGATTTTGTAATTTTTTTTTTTGGATTTTTCGAAAATTAAGTGGAAGAAGAAAATAAAGGTATCAAAATTCTTAATGAGAATTCCAGAATCATGCAATGTTAGTCTAAAGCTTTAGTCTAAAGAAATTAGACATGGATGGCCAAGCTTCAGCAGGACATTGCATTCAAGAGCTAAATTGATGAGAATCAATCAGCTTTGGTGATGATAAGAACATCACCTTGAAACACTAGAATTCATTCTTAAGAACTCTGAAAAATACCTAATCTAAGCAACAAGATGAACCGTCAGTTGTCCAAACTCAACAATCCCCGGCAACGGCGCCAAAAACTTGGTGCACGAAATTGTGATCAATACTTTTCACAACTCAAATAATCCCCGGTAATGAATCCAAAAACTTGGTGTTTAATACCGTGGCATAAACACAACTTCGCACAACTAACCAGCAAGTGCACTGGGTCGTCCAAGTAATAAACCTTACGCGAGTAAGGGTCGATCCCACGGAGATTGTCGGTATGAAGCAAGCTATGGTCATCTTGTAAATCTCAGTCAGGCAGACTCAAATGGTTATGGATGATATATGAATAAAACATAAAGATAGAGATAGAGATACTTATGCAATTCATTGGTGAGAACTTCAGATAAGCGTATGAAGATGCTTTGTCCCTTCCGTCTCTCTTTGCTTTCCTACTGTCTTCATCCAATCCTTCTTACTCCTTTCCATGGTAAGCTGTATGTAGGGTTTCACCGTTGTTAATGGCTACCTCCCATCCTCTCAGTGAAAATGTTCAACGCACCCTGTCACGGCACGGCTATTCAGCTGTCGGTTCTCGATCATGTCGGAATAGAATCCAGTGATTCTTTTGCGTCTGTCACTAACGCCCCACAATCGCGAGTTTGAAGCTCGTCACAGTCATTCAATCATTGAATCCTACTCAGAATACCACAGACAAGGTTTAGACCTTCTGGATTCTCTTGAATGCCGCCATCAATTCTAGCTTATACCACGAAGATTCTGATTAAAGAATCCAAGAGATATCCACCCAATCTAAGGTAGAACGGAGGTGATTGACAGTCACACGTTCATAGGTGAGAATGATGATGAGTGTCACGGATCATCACATTCATCAAGTTGAAGAACAAGTGATATCTTGGAACAAGAACAAGCTGAATTGAATAGAAGAACAATAGTAATTGCATTAATACTCGAGGTACAGCAGAGCTCCACACCTTAATCTATGGTGTGTAGAAACTCCACCGTTGAAAATACATAAGAACAAAGGTCTAGGCATGGCCGTGAGGCCAGCCTCCCAAAGAGGGTTCAATCATAAAAACATGATCAAAAGATTCAAAGATCTCCAGATGAAAATACAAATAGCAAAAGGTCCTATATATAGAGAACTAGTAGCCTAGGGTTTACAAAGATAAGTAAATGACAGAAAAATCCACTTCCGGGCCCACTTGGTGTGTGCTTGGGCTGAACATTGAAGCATTTTCGTGTAGAGACTCTTCTTGGAGTTAAACGCCATCTTTTGTGCCAGTTTGGGCGTTTAACTCCCATTCTTGTGCCAGTTCCGGCGTTAAACGCCGGGCAGTTTTGAGCTGATTTGGAACGCCGGTTTGGGCCATCAAATCTCGGGCAAAGTATGGACTATTATACATTGCTGGAAAGCTCAGAATGTCTACTTTCCAACGCCGTTGAGAGCGCGCCAATTGGGCTTCTGTAGCTCCAGAAAATCCACTACGAGTGCAGAGAGGTCAGAATCCAACAGCATCTGCAGTCCTTTTCAGCCTCTGAATCAGATTTTTGCTCAGGTCCCTCAATTTCAGCCAGAAAATACCTGAAATCACAGAAAAACACACAAACTCATAGTAAAGCCCAGAAAAGTGAATTTTAACTAAAAACTAATAAAAATATAATAAAGACTTAACTAAATCTACTAAAAACATACTAAAAATAATGCCAAAAAGCGTATAAATTATCCGCTCATCAAGTGCCACCAACACGCAACCTGCGTGCTGCCTTGGTGGAATGCACGTGTCGTAGCGTCCTCAACTCGCATCTTGCGTGTTGCATGGTTGGCCTGCATGATCCTTGGATGAAGACACCTTTGCTTGATGAGCTGAGTATGTATGGTTGCCTCTTGCATGGAGCAAGGTTGAGCTAAGTATGTATAGTTGCCTCTTATATGTATGGTTGCCTCTTGTCTCTTGTCTTTTGCCCCCTTGCATGGACAACACGTCAGTACGCAAGCTGCGTGGTGAACAACATGGAATCTGCGTGTTGGCCAATATTTCTGACGGCTCCACAATTATAAAAATCACCCCAAACCCCAATATTTGAAGAAAACATCATTGCTTTCTCCATATAGAAAATAATTTCTGTTAAATTTATTTTAATTATATTTTTAATATTTTTAATATTTTTGATACGTTTTAATTTTAGGGTTTTGCTCTAGTGATGAAGCTAAGTTGCTTCTTCATGTGATGAAAGTATGGTGGCATTTTGCTATGTGGCCACGTGTGGGGGCTGCAGAAGTGGGGACAGAGCAGAACATGCTACGACAGACGTGTTACTGTAGATGTTCCGAAATTGAAGGAAAATGGATCCTCTCAATTTTTTTAAACAATTGAGAGAGTAAAGTATGATCTTTTACCATTTATTTTAGAGTAAAGTATTATTTTTGTTCCTAACATTTGGGGTAAGTTCTAAAGTTGTCCCTAACGTTTCAATCGTCCTATTTAAGTTCCTAACGTTACAAAATTGGCTCAATATTGTCATACCGTTAGGAATCGTTAATAGAATTGACAGCGGGACAACATTAAGACGATTTTAAAACATTAGGAACTTAAATAGAATGAAAACGTTGGGACAAAAACGATACATAGAAATAAATTTTAATTTTATCTTTCCATAATATTCAATTATTTTTAATTATATCTAAGTAAATTATACTTAATCACATTATTTTTATTTTAAATAAATTTTTTTATATTTTTATATTAACTTATAACTTTAAGTGTAAAATTATAAAAAAAATAAATTTATTTAGAATGAAAGTAATGTGATTAAGTGTAATTTACTTAGATGTAGTTAAAAAATAATTGAATACTATGCACAGTAAAAAATTGATATTATTGAAGGATAAAACTAAAATTTATTTCTATGTATCGTTTTTGTCCCCAACGTTTTCGTCCTATTTAAATCCCTAATGTTTTAAAATCGTCTCAATTTTGTCTCCCCGTCAAGTCTATTAACGGATTCCTCACGGCAGGATAACATTGAGTCAATTTTGAAACGTTATGGACTTAAATAAGACGATTGAAACGTTAAGGACAACTTTGAGATTTACCCCAAACGATGAGGACAAAAATGATACTTTATTCTTTATTTTATAAGTGAGACCAAGAATAAATATGTAAGAGAGAGAGAGCAATGAAGGATTAGAAATTATACTTTACACTCAATCTTTTTTAACAATTGAGAGCATCTATTCCCTAATAGTAGTGGTTAGTTATAACTAAACTGAAGTGTTTAATCGTTATTAGTAAAGTGGGCTTTTTTCGGGATATTTGGCTAGCTTGATGATATTTTTGGTATTGATCTAGTTGGCACAATGTGGGCTGTGCATATAGATAGAATGTGCTGAAAAATAACATAGTTACCCATGGATGTAAACCCAAAATGAGATGAAAAAATATTAAATAAAGCAAAAGATAAAGAAACTCAACCTCTCATGGGCTGACAGGTGAGCTGAATAATCCAAAGTGCTGAAATATCAATTACTTAATTACCAAATTCAACCATATTTTTTTATATATGAATGAAATTATTAATTTTTTTTTACTGCAAAATAAATATTGACACAAGGAATAAATATTATTCATCTATTAAATAATAGAAAAAAAAGTTACCAACTATGCTATCTATTAATTACTACATTAACTGACTTTTAATGTTCAAATCGTAAACAATTTGAATTTTTTTAGCATTCATAGCTTAATTTTATTTTCTCATGTTTACAATTGATATATTGGAATTTCATCTAAGTAAATTTATTCCAAAAATTGTGTCAACTATTCCTGGTTATATATAAATTAATTTCAAATGCTAAATTCATTTTTTCTTTACATGCAATGGGTCTCAATAAAACATGAGTAATATATGTTTTTATCATTTCGGCCTATACCCAGCCTTCTACAGCCGAACCATTCCAAAAATAAAAGGATCCAGAAATTCATACCCACTATCCTTTCTCCTTATTTACTTCTTTCTTTTATTTTCTCTTTTATTTTCTTTTATTTTATTTTTTATTTTTTAATTTTTTTTTTTTTTTTGTCAGAGTGAGAGAGTAGGGATTTTCAAACCCCAACAATATACCGTATAGCCCACTTCTCTTTTAACATTATTTGTCCAACGCTTTACTTTATAACCCACTAAACCCAATATTTCAAGCCATTCCCTTCTTTTCCTTTCCTTTCAAAATCTCAACTGTTATCAAGTAAAAAATGTTGATCACAAGACCATATAATTTGAATAAATGCTAATTGAACTTAAACTGAAGTGAACATTGTAGAATAATTAAGTTATAAGCCAGAAAATAACCTTATACATGATAGTCTCTCTGATATTGAATAGTAAACTCTAGTTTAGATGTTTATCTAGGAAAGCTTTAGCTAGATTACTGAAACTTGCACTAACTTCTTCAGCTGCTGCATACCTCTTGATGGCATCAACAACTTCTGGCTTTAAAATCTCTTCCTTGTTAGATTCATTACACACATAATAAAGTGCTCCAAGTACATAATTTACCTAAATATCAAACGGTAATTACTCAGCGATACATCGAATCATAATAAGAAAAAAATTAAGAATGTAAAGATCAATAAAGATACATGATTTACTCAGCAGTTACTAGGTAATTTTGAGAACAAGTTATTAGTAAGCAAGTTTAACAGGTATAAATGTATATACATTCTAGAGAATCTAACATCCTATGAACAGTGGCGGAATTTGAAACAAAATTTTTGGAGGTACAGATAGAAGATAATTGTCAAAATACTTTTGATATGGACCTCATTTAAGATAAGCTCGTTTAATCTCATCTCTCTCTGGTTTTGGTGATATTGTCAAATTTAAAGCCGTTTTTCAGGGTCTCATTCTAAAAAATTAAAGTCAAACTCATCAGATGTAACTTTTTGAACTTTTGAAAGTTGCATCTCATTTTCTTCATGATTTATTAAAGTAGAAGAACTATCTACAGATGTTGATATTGTAAAAGTTATATGTTCTCCTTCTTAAATATTAGCCTTCCTCTTAAAAAATGCATCAATTTTTTGATTTTTTATTATTATTTTATATAAAAATTTGAATATATATCCTGTAGAATATATAAAGAAGTTAGAAGCACAAATATTAAAATTTATAATATTTATTGAATTTTTTTTATCAATTTATACAAATACAATAATATTAATACTTATTGAATATTTTATTATTTTTTATCATATAAAAAATTAAATTAAATAAATAATAAAATATAAAATAATATTAAAATAAATAAATAAAAAATATTTAATTTTTTATATTTGAATTTAAAGGTAGAGACTACATAGAATACATTAGTTGTTACTAGAATATCAGAAAACTAGTAAATACCACTTAGCAAGCTGCTAATTGAATTCAAGGAAGCTTCAGTCATTGCAGCAAAACTTTTTAGGCATATACTATTAGTATTAGGCTTGTAACTTGTTGATTTGATTATGTTTTTATTGCAAATCAATGACAGAAAGAAGCATAATATTTCATGCATCTTCCACCAGCTTGGTAACCATCCATCATGCTATGATCTCCAGCAATGCCACATTTGCCTCTGTCTCTCGCCACGTCTAGCTCCCTTCCGGGATTCGCTCTAGCCAAAATGATGTGGTTTGCAACCTTAGAACTAGGACTCAGTTCCAGCAGATATCCTTGACAGTGTTTGTTAGGAAATAGTTGACTGTAATTTCAATATGTTTCTGCCATAGCATTGATAACACAACTTGGCTTGGTTAGTGGAAGCTGTTGTTAGAGGCTAAGCAATATCTCCAGAGCAGAGTATTTAGAGTTAGATCATGGTGGTGGTAGTGAATGATGAATCTATTTATTTTTTATTTTTTAATTTAATGCTATAGATAATATAGACTCTTTAGAATTTTGTTGTATTATGTCTTCTCTAATGTCTTTGTCTATGTCTCACGATATACACCAACCAAACATAGCCAAAGTCCATGAGTATTATACTCAGCATTCATCAGCCACGTAAATGAAACTTCCTCCAGAGTTGGATAAGAGAAAAATAGATAACAGCAACACCCAAAATGTAACTGTATTGGCTTGAAAATGCTGCATCATTAGCAAAAATATCAGTTAATAATATGACAGTTGACAGACATATATGCAGGAACTAAATAAACAAGGAAAGTGCAAATCATGCTTTCTTGTGAACTCGCTGGAAGAATATTCACAAAATAATTCGTTCATATCTAGTAAAATACCTTTTCAAATTTAATAACAATTTTTATGGATTGCCAATCAACGTATTTAACTGTAAAAGCGAGTGATCTGAAGGTACTGTACAAATAAAAAGAATGCATAAGTTCACAACTAGCAAAACTAATATTTACAAGATAATGGAAAGCATATGCTGTTTTCATCATTAGCTAGGGTGGTGTGAGTTCCAACAAAATTTGGATCCAAAAGAAAGTAATTTGTCTCCTCTTCATCTTCTTCTCACAATGTCCTGGTGACTATTTTAGTGCATACGGTTAATTTCAAGAACTATTTTAGAATTTTAATTGATAAAGTGTCATAATATTTTTTTTTTTCAGAATTTTGTTCCTTCTTAAATCATGGATCCAAACATAGCCTTTCCCGTTTCGGAGGTCGAGGAAGAAATACTAAAAAATTTGTGGGAAAAGAAAAATTTTATATAAAAATTCTAGATGCATATTAAAATTATTTACTAAAATCTATTATTATGTATTTATGTATAAATATATACAATTTAAATTATTTTTAATATATATTTTATATTTTAATATAAATTCTATACTGATAATTAATTATGCATATATAATATGATTGAATTTTATATGATTTCTCTTTAAGACTTGGTGGTGATTGGTGAGCTGAACCATCTTTTTTGGTCTCTCTCGTTCGCTTACCTGCTTTCACAATATAATATGCAATTTCAATTTTCATTTTACTAAAAACTAAAAGTCCCATGGACTTTGATATGAGAGTTTGCCTACTAATAAAAAATATCGACTAACATTAACAGAAGAAAGCTTGATATATTGACATTGACAGAGAATTAGAAACGCGTCTGCCACATGCCACAGCCATAACACATACTTTTATAGGCGGAGAAAAACAAATGAAAGTGAAGTTTTGTTGACTTATATTATGAGCACGATGGAAACAGCAATTATTATATTATAACGAAGTAGTAGTTCGGAATATAATATCTTCTATCCAAATTTTATGTTTCACACTTTCACATGTCATCATGACTCATTCTAATTTGAAGATATATATATATATGTGTGTCTTTTGCAGCTAAAAATTAATATATCATGAATCTAAATTTTATTTAAAAAATTATTATTAATTAATAAATTATTATATGTATAAACAAAATTTAAATTTTCAATATTTGGCCTTTCTTTTTCTTTTCATTATTTTTGTTATTTCCTCACTAGTAACAATCTTGCATTTATTTACCGAAAAAAAAAAACAATCTTGCATTTCAGGAAGTTTGTGTTTTAATGAGTAATGGACCAAGAACAAGAAAAAGAAAAACAGCACTTATTGACTATATATTTTGTCACAATACAATTATCTATTTATATGGTTTTCGAAATAATTGGTAATTTATTTAAATTTTAAATATTTTACTTAGCACAACAATAAATAATGAAATGCCTTTTATATTTAAGTAAGAATGTTCATGAATTGGATTCGGTCTATTCGCAATGTTTATTCGAATTCGATCCGAAAATTGTGGATATGGATCTGATCCGCATGCTAATAGGATCGAATTGCGAATTTTATATAAGTATCTGCATATCCAATTCGCATATCTGTGAATCCGCAAAAATAAATAAGTAAGTAAATATTCTTTTTATATTTTATTTTAATAAATAATTATCATGTATGTTGTATTATTTTAATTTTATTATTTAAGAAAAGCATATTTAATATTATTTTAAAAGTAAACTATTTAAAAGATTATAAAAAAAGTTTATTGTTATTTTTATAAAAGGCATTATTAGACTAATATTAAAAAGTCATCAGAATTTATTATTTTTATCTATTATTTTTAGTTATTAATTTAATTTTTTAGTTTAATAATCCAACAACATATTTTAGCGTATACTTTTAAATAATAATAACTAAAAATAATAAATTCTAATGACCTTCTAATATTCGTCTTATACTAATATTGTAGCAAAATTAAATCCTTAAAACAATATAAAGTGAAAGAGAAAAAAAATTGTAAAGTATTGTGAATAAAATTTAGTAGTTGTGTATTAGATGTAATTGTTTCCCCAATTTTACATAGAAGGGTTTGAATCAACACAAAATTGAAAATAAAATAATAAAGTATATTTTTTGTCATTAATATTTATAATTTTTAAAAAAAATATTTTTAATATTTAATTTTATATTTAATATTTTTATTTGTATCAATTATCTCTAAACATTAACTTAATCTAAAATATTAGGGATAAAATTAAAAATATTTAAAGATAATTTTAACATAAATAAAAAATATTTAGAACAAAATTAAACTACAAAAAAAATATACTTTACGAAAATATAAATAAGAGTAAACTCTCATTTTTACCATGAAAATTTTGTATACTGTACAAAACAATAAAATTAAAATTGTATCCATCAAAAATGGATTTCGTACAATAAAACTATTTAAAAAAGAGGTAATGACCAAATCAGTACCCGAAAGATTAAAACGCTGACATTGCGGTACTTGACTATTGTAAACGACAAAATGGTACCTGGTTGATTTTAAAATCTGACAAACGTATCCATAACCTGGCCGGACCTAAGCTCCGGTGAGGACAATGCTTACGTGGTCACCGGATTATGCTGACAAATCTTGTTTTAATTGAGTTGTCATTTCTAATTAATTAAATTGCTAGCCTAGGTGGAAATTAGGTTAATTGGAATTCAATTTGCCCCCAAATCATTAGCCTTTGCCCTAATCCCAAATCAACAAGTGTTGTTACTGCTGGGTGAGTTACTGTGACTTAGTGTTTCACTAAGAGTAAAACTCAAAGGTCACGTATAGAGGGAGAGACGTTGCCTTGGTTACTTGGCGCGAAGAAGAACGAAGAGGATTTGAGAGACATTGTTGAAGTCGTAGCGTCAACAGGGAGGGGTTGGTAGTGGCATCATCGCAACCCCAGTCTTCGCAAGGAAGAACGCTACGTAGAGGTAAGTTCACCTTCACTCCATCCTCTCATTTACGTGCCTTCTGTCGACAGCATTATTATCATGTTGATTGTTTTATTCATTGTATCTTCCCTCTACGATTTTTTAGATGGATCGTCTAGTTACCTTTGTTTATCATCACATGGGTGCCTTGAAAAGGGGTGTTGACGGTAATGTGATATACGACGGGGTTTAGTAACTGAGATACACAGGGTGAATGTGGAGACATGTAATTTGTTCTTTGTTGAGGGTTTATTTTTGGACTTGGGTTACCCTGGATACAATGAGGTGTACTGGCTAGAACCTGGTTTAGAGTTAGGTAAGGGTCTGAGAGTGCTTAGGACAGATGCTGAAGTCATGAGAATGTGTGAGAGTGCGATGAAGAATGACAACACTGTACACCTTTATTTTGATCACCCCATTGACGCAAACCCTGAAATCATAGATGAAGAAGTCTTTTCTGATGGTAGTAGTGATAGTGTGGTTGAAGTCAATCCAGATAGTGATAGTGTCAAGGAGGATGAAGTTACTAATAAGGTTGAGGGTCGTGCTAATGAGAAGGAGAATGAAGGTGTGAATGAGACCAGTGGTGAGGTTAATGAATTGGAGATGGTGTTAAGTGTGGCTGTGAAGGAGAATATGAATGATGTAAATGAGGTCACTGTTGATGTTAACGAGTCGAACAAAGGTGAGAGTGGTGCAGGGGAAGAAGCTGCAAATGACGGGAATGCTGAGAAAGACACTGAAGGAGCATCAGCTCCTGAGAAACCTGCTAAGAAGGTTAGAAAGAGACATCCAAGACCAGCCCCTAGTGGTTTACCCCGAGAAAGAAGAGCTGCCGAGAATGAGGGTGTAAATGAGAGTAACCATGGAGAAGCTGAAGCTGGAAATGAACCCACAGAGGAGACCAATGCTGATGATGTTGCTGGTCTCAATGGAGGTTCTGAATTTCGAGAACCTTACGTGGATGAGGAAAGGGCATAGGAACCTGTTACAGAAAATCCAACAGGTAAATTAGTTTTTTTTTCTAGTTAGAATATATGTGAATAGGAATTGCTTCAATTCTCATGTATCTCAACTGACTTTGCAGCAGATAATGTAACACAAACTAGTGGGAGGGACAATGCAAGGAGAAATCATCCAAGGCCTCAACCATCTGGGCAAAGAATTGTACCTGGAAAGGAGGATGAAGCACCAAGGGTAGAGGTGCCTAACCCGAATAGAGAAGATGGTGATAGTGAACCTGAGATGTACCAATATGAATCGAAAGAACTCTGTAGCCCCCCTGCAACTGATGACGAAGCACAATGGTGTGGTGATGATGAGCACAATCAGTTTGAAGTAACAAAATGGCAGCATAGACTCAGAGTCAATACACGAGAGAGGACATGCTCATGTAGAAAATGGCAGCTCACTGGACTACCATGCTGTCATGGGATTGCAGCAATCCAAAGAAAGAATGAGAATCCTGAAGACTATGTCAATCACAAACTCACTATCGAGGCTTATAATAGGACTTATATGTTTCACATTAATAGCATACCGAGTCAGGAGTACTGGGAGCATCACGAAGGGCTGCCATGTTTGCCCCCTCCATACAAGAGGCCTATTGGCAGACCTACAAAGAAGAGAAGAAAGGATAGTACTGAGCAAAGTTCTGGCAGCCAATACAAGGCCAAGAGAAGATATGGACATATAACATGCCAAACCTGCAAAAGGGTGAGCAACACAAAAACCATTACTTATATGTATTGACTTTACCTTTTATGTCCTATCAGTAACTTTATTAATGCTGCTTTTCTTTACTCATGTGTTTTTTGCAAGGCTGGACACAATAGCAGAACTTGTCCTGACAAAGGAAGTGGAACAGCAGCTGCAGAACCAGATCTTGATGAGGATGAAGTTAGGGAGCAAGAAGCTAATTGGGAGGAGACCATGGAGGCTGCACACGCTGCACATGTTGCAGATGAGGAAGAGCTCACTCAAAACCATCCACAAACTCAGCCTGATCAGGTAAATGTTAATGATTTATTTTACCTTGTTGTACTAAACTGTTGGATCTGTCTCCATAGAAGATTTGATTCCATGAATGCACAAACTGATGCAGAATAACATCAATGATGGCAACACTACAACAACTGCTTCAGCCCCTAATGTAGGCACCATACCAGCAGCAACCAACCCATGTGCTCCACCAGCTAGTTCAGAATCATCACCAGCACCAAAGAGGAGAGGCAGACCATCTTTTGTTAGGGGCAATACAGTTCCACCAAGAGGAAGAGGCAGCACCACTCGAAGAGGAATGGTAGCCACTACAACAACTCCAACTCCAGCACAAAATGCAGCAGCTGCACCACCACCCCTGCTCAACCTAGTCTTGTCAGTCCTGATGTTGGGCCTAGATCTCAAATTCCTGCATCTCCATCCAATGTTGGGCCTCAGCCGCAAGGTCCATTACTTAGGCCCAGTCTTCAGGCCCAACCTACAGCACCATTTAGGCTCCCAACTGTGACTAGGGAGACCATGGCAGCAGCAAGCCCAGCCACCCAAAGCAGGTTCACAGGCTTCATGCCCACCCCATCCTTGAAGAAGAAAAAGCCATCCGGACCACCACCATCAATGCCATCAACAAATGACAAGAAATGAGTTTAGATTCTTGGATTTTTTAGTTTGTTGTTATTTGCATTTTGGACATGATTTACTTAAAATGCACCCAACTGCCATTATGGCATGTAAGTGCTAACCTAGTGTTTCTGTGTTTTGTTACTGTCATCTTGGGTCTGTAGCAGTTACTATGAACATGTGTCATTTTGGTTGTCTTATTTGGGGCCTGAACTTTGTTACTCTAAATACTTAATGGTTATAAGTGGATGTTATTTTGGTGTTTTATTCAGTTTATGTTTAGAAAACTACTTGACATGGCTTACACAGACTCCATGTATCTTGGTCAAATCACAACAACAACAACTCAATCAAAGCACAACAAGAACACATCATACATTAATTTATCTCAATTACATTGAGGACAAGATTACAAAATTCCAATCTCTGACTGTTATACTATTATAATCTACAATGTCTACCTACTTAGCCACCATAAACATAGTCAAAGCCACATTTAACCCAATCAAAATACACATAAAAATTAGCCACAACTCAACCCTCTTCAAATTCTCTTTCATGTCATTCACCACAGACAGTACCATCATTATCCTTTGAATTTTCTGGCCATCCCCACAGTCAACATTGATTCTGCCTTTCTTTTTGGGTTCTGATTTGCCTAGCATATTACTATTCTCTGAAGAAACTTCTCCTTCCACGCATTCCGCTTGTATTTCATCCAACCATTGGAAATACGCGCAACGCGTTTCTGTGTTCTGGCACAACACGAAGAGTTCAAACATCAGAGAATAATCAAAATCTAAAAATGAATAAGAACAGACGATACAATACGAAGGGATATTATTCTACTTCCTCACATATTCATCACAATTCCAGTCTTACCTTCCACAGAGGGCAGCGTAGAAACCATCTATCAGGGTTGCTACTTGTCTTCGACTTCAACGGAACCACTGGAAGGGGACAAAAGCAACAGCCATCGTAACTTTTACTCACAATGCCCGAAGCACCATCCACGTCGCAGGCTTGCATCGAGGGCTGCCTTCTCAGCGTTGCAGATTTTCCACGAGCCCTTGCAGAATGCATCTTCCAATCTTGGATCCCCTACTGCGAATGAACGAACAGAGAGCGTTGTTGATTTGGGATTAGGGCAAAGGCTAATGATTTGGGGGCAAATTGAATTCCAATTAACCTAATTTCCACCTAGGCTAGCAATTTAATTAATTAGAAATGACAACTCAATTAAAACAAGATTTGTCAGCATAATCCGGTGACCACGTAAGCATTGTCCTCACCAGAGCTTAGGTCCGGCCAGGTTATGGATACGTTTGTCAGATTTTAAAATCAACCAGGTACCATTTTGTCGTTTACAATAGTCAGGTACCGCAATGTCAGCGTTTTAATCTTTCGGGTACTGATTTGGTCATTACCTCTTTAAAAAATTATCCAAAAATTCCAAATTTACCCTTATTAGCTTAACCTAACTCATCCTAACCTAACCCACCAGTGCCAATGATGGATCGAAGAAGTCTGCAGTCGTGCCCTGCCGGCGAAAGCCCATGCTCTGCCGTTGCGCAAATCACTCCAGATCGATAACTCCGCCAAAGGCAACAACAACATCCGCAGTATGTTCGCGTTCAATTCGACGCTGCTTCTGCAGCACACCAATTCAGCATCGAGGAACATGTTCTTGTCGGCATTCTTGCTGAAGGAAAAAGCAGCTTCTGTTTCTGTGTCTGGATCTGAATCGCTTCCCCTCGAGTTGCTGAGGATTGCGGTGGCTGTGTCAAGAACATTATTCTTTGCGCTGCGAGCGAGAGGGGAGGAGACGCTGCAGATTTGGAACTGAAAAAAGAACAATGATATGTGGATGCATAGGAACAAGCTCAAAATTGCAATTTTTTGGCATAGTATGACATCACGCGATAGAGTTTACAGCGCAATTAAAGTTGGATTCGTGCTAGAAATTGGCCATTTTTCACGTTTTTGTAAAACTAAATTATTGGGAGGATAATAGTAGTAGAGAAAAGAAGACAACAACTGTGATAATTGTGGTGATAATAATACTGATAGTTGTAATAAATGTAAATAAAAATTGAAAAAAAATTTAATGACAATAAAAGGTTAGGAATTATGATGGATTAGGTTAAGTTAACAAAGATAGTTTAAGATTTTTGAATAATTTTTTAGAATTTAAATAATTTTATTTGTACAAAATTCATTAATGGATACAAATTTTAGGAAACATTTCAAGTACACCAGGGAACACCGGTGCATCAGCTATTTTAATTGTTGATTTTAATTAATATATTATATATATTTTTTATAATTTAGATCAACGGTTAAAATAACTAGTACACCGGTACTCCCAGTGCACTTGAAATGCTTCCCAAATTTTATTACTTCGTGAGTAAATTTATAAGCATACAAAATTTGTATGGATAAAAATAATAGTTTATTCCTACAAATAATAAGACCATTGTTTCCCGAATTCTATAAATATTCTTTCTCAAACAAGTGTCCCACTCGCACAAGCAAAGTTGGTGAGCTAAACCCGAAATCATTTGTCTCTTCATCTTCAATTTCTTCTTCTACTTCTTCTTCTTCTTCTTACACAAAACACAATCTTCATTCAAATTCAATTCTCACACTAAAAAATCTCTGGCTGAAACACCACCAACAACTAACACTTTCTCTTTGCATTTGACTCATGGCTGAAGTGCCACCTTCACCACAAGAAGTCCACATAAGGGTCAACTCTAAGAGAACCAGCAGCAACAGCAACAACAATACGGTGCACCCAGTGGAGGTAGCACCACCTGCACCTGCACCTGCACCTGCACCAGCACCAGCACCAGCTGGATCATTCATTGAGGTGAAGCATTACAAGAAGTGGTTCCCATGGTTGATACCTTTGTTCGTTGTTGCAAACACCTTTGTGTTCGTTATCACCATGTATGTCAATAACTGCCCCAAGAATTCTGCTTCTTGCATTGCCACCTTCTTGGGCCGCTTCTCCTTTCAGCCTTTCAAAGAGAATCCCCTCTTGGGACCTTCATCATTGACGTGCGTTTTTCTTCTTCTTTTTTTTTTTTAATTAATTGTTTTTGTTTATCCTACTAGCTCATGTGATTTTTTTTTTGTCTTCATTTCCCCCCTTTGTTGGCATGAAATTTAGGTTATGTTTGATTGGGATAATGATAGGGTTGAGTTGAAATTTACATGGATGATAGAATCTAAACTTATGAAAATTTTTGTGGATGAGATTCATGTGTAATTTTATATATCAAACTCTTTTATGAAAATTTTCACTGCTTATGAAAATTTTATATATCAAACTTAATTTATGCAATCAAACTGTTTAAATTGCAATCTGCAATGGCAATTGTTGCTGTAATATTGCTGTTATGGTTTTCTTTTGTTATTTTCTCTTAAATAAATTGGGGATTATTGTTGCTGTGGCTGAGGAATTGGTGCTTGTTTATGATTTCTTAGGCTTCAGAAGATGGGGGCTCTTGATGTGGATAGAGTGGTTCATAGACACCAGGGTTGGCGCCTCATCACTTGTATGTGGCTTCATGGTGGTGTTTTCCATCTATTGGCAAACATGTTGGGTATTCTAATCATTGGCATTCGGCTTGAGCAGGAATTTGGATTCGGTATGGTTAACATATTCAAAATTACTAAGACCTTGGATTTATTTGTTTGTTTCTCCGTTTTCTGTACCTTGCAATCATCAGGTTTTAAGACAAAAAAAATGAGTTTTGCCTTCTCTTATTCTGATACTCTAGGTTTGTACTTCTTCCATGGTTTTGAGTAGAGAGGTATATAGATAAGGAAAAAGACAGTACTAAGATTAGTTTTCAAAAGTTGTCAACAAATACAGCTTAAGACCAGCCTTAAGAGTAAGACTTCACATGATAGTCTCTGGGGCCTGGACTTAAAGTCACAAATTATAAGTATTAACATTCAAATATCTGATTTGAGGAATAATGTGAATACAGTACTGTTTCTCATCTGATAAATTGATCAAAATGGTACAAAATGCAGTTCCTTCGATTTCGGGTGTCCTCCAGGAACTTTGATTTCCTGATTTGATTTTTTATTATTTGTGCTATCTCTAAATTGTTGACCAATTCCTGTGTTACAGTGCTTGTTGGGTTGCTATTTGTCATTTCTGGATTCGGGGGGAGCTTGCTTTCTGCACTTTTCATTCAGTCAAACATCTCTGTTGGCGCTTCCGGTGCACTTTTTGGTTTGCTAGGAGGCATGCTTTCAGAACTCATTACTAACTGGTCTATATATGATAATAAGGTGCTTATTGAATGTATCAAAGTTGAACTATGAGTATCTTAATCAAGGGGATAGATTTGTGCTCTTTAAAACAAAATATTGACAATCATGGCATCCTGTCGTGTGCAGCTAGCAGCACTCTTCACCCTTGTTGTCATCATTGTCGTCAACCTAGCAGTGGGGATTCTCCCACATGTGGACAATTTTGCCCATATTGGCGGCTTTCTCACCGGATTTCTTCTCGGATTTGTGTTTTTGATACGCCCACAGTTCGGGTGGGTTAACCAAAGATATGCTCCGATACAATATTCTCCAGGACGAAGTAAGCCTAAATTCAAGAAGTATCAATGCATATTATGGGTCCTTTCACTGGTCATCATAATTGCTGGGTAAGCATCTGAAGTGTAACCTTTTTCTTAGATCAAGTTGCTCTAGCATAAGTATCTGAAAAGGAAATAGTTGAACAATATTTACCATATTTATATAGATAATGAGACCAGGGCTCAATTCAATTATCTGGGTTGGTTCATTTTTGTGAATGGTTTTGTTTTGGTTTCTACTGCACTAAAAGGAAATTAGGAAAAGACATTCATCATGGAGAATTGATGAACCTAGTTATTTTCTGTAGGCAGAATATAAAAAAGGATACAAAACCTTCCTAAATCTTAAATTCCGTTTATGGTTTATTGGGCATTAAAACTTTTATGATCTTACATTCTTCATTGCTTAGTAAACAGTTTTACAATTATTTATTTCTTACCAAAGTTTCTTTCCGGCTATTAATAAGATATTTGTCTACATGTGTTAAAGAATAGCTAAATTGATTTAGTGTTGAATAAGAACAGCTACTGTGACAATTTGAGCCTCATAGGGTCGAAGAGGACCCAATTTGATTGAGAGCGGCTTAAACATAATGGTTAACTTGGAAAGTTTTTCCTATTATTATCTATAAATGCTAGGTCATTGATTTCCAGCTAGAAAACTGTATAAGGAAGTCAGCAAAACAGATAGTACCTTAAGGAGCATTAAAAATGATAGTTTGTCCTTTCTTTTCATCTTCCAAAGCTTATGGCATAGTTGGATATTGGTTAAAATTTTTAAAACCATGGTTTGAGATCAAAGCTACTGTATAGGAGCTTTTGTCCGAACCATCATTTAGAGAATTCCAACCCGGAAACAAAACATGCTATCAGGTCCTTGTTAATCTCAGTTATGAAAATTATATTGTAAAGTAATGCTTTCAGGAAGGTTTAGGAAGTATTTTAGTTGAGTTCCTCAACAAAATCTTGTTAGAAAAGGAGCAAACTTATGTACTAGTTGTTACTAGCTGTATTGTGTATAAAGGATGCATTGCTCATTTAGTTAACCAAGAGCGATCAAATCATTTTAGTTGCTTAAATAATAATACTATACAAGAATTCAAAACTGAGCTAACCGTGGCAGAAATCCTCAGGTATTAGTGCTGTTCTCTGTTTGGTGCCTCTGCGACAATCGTTAATAATTGATTTTTAGTTACATCTCCTGAACCTATTCTTAAGTTGAATGAGGACTAACCAGGGAGAATCATAGCCAGGATCTGTTAAAAGAATTTTCTATTCTAACAAAACAAAGCAATCTAATGTTAGTACTAAACTTAAATCCTTTACTAAAATATGCATGTATATGTGAAACCCAGTGTTTGTCACTACATTGCAACTTCTGTCTAGTCACTCATCTTAAATGCATCCATGCTTTTCTTTTCACCCAGTTCTCTGTTCTGAATTTAATTCTGTTTATATTAAATTGTCTATGTGATAGACTTTCTGTTGGCCTGGTTGCACTTCTTCATGGTGTTGATGCAAATGATCACTGCTCCTGGTGCCATTATCTGTCTTGTGTCCCAACTTCAAAATGGAGCTGCAACACAAAGGCTGCATCTTGTTCGGTAATGAACTTTACACAAAACTCTAGGCATAATATCTCAATGACATTTATTATAAGACCTATTGACTTTATTCTTTTTCTTCCTCTTTTTTTTTTAAAAAAATCAATATAAAAATACTCACTGTTTTACGAGTTGTTAGTGCATCTTTAACTCCCTTTCATGTAAATAGATGAGTATATGAATAAAAATTGATTGAAGTGAATTGATGCAAAGTTAGGGATGAGATCAGTTATTTACAAGTGCGTGATACATATAATTACTAAATAATGAGTTAAGGTCAAAAGGATGATCTAATGATGATAGACTAGTTAACTAACAATGACTAACTTCATTTATTTGAATAATATCAGTAAAAACATAACGTTTTTTTCACTTCCTGATTTGACGTTGAAAAGCTTGCAAAACTTTTCAAAGAATTGAGGCAATCTTAAACAACTTTATTGTATTATGAATTCTAAAGAATTCGTAGAACCATATGATCATTACCCATTACCTAGACAAATATTTCATTACAAAGTACCTCTTATGATCAAAGATGGCTCTGCTCTTGATTTTAACCATTTAATATGTCATGATGCTGCTGTGATTATGTGTTTTGTGGTTTTGTCTTGGATATTGATGCTGTTGTAAAACCAAAATTGCAGACAACCCAGCTCGGCAACCAGCTGAACGTAACATGCTCGAGCAACGGTAAGTCCGGCGTATACTACATGCAAAATCCAACAGATTCCAAGATCCAACAATTGTGTACTCAGCTTTGTAGTTAGAGGTTTCGAGAAGAAATGGCTGATGGTAGGAGAAATATTCTTTTCTTCAGATTAGTGTTTCGGTTCTCATGAGATAACAATACTATTCACTCATACTTGATTTGTTTCTCTCTTTTTGTGTACATAATACTTGTTGATTTGCATTCTTTGCCCCACCTATTGTATTCTCAGGATCATTTGTATTATATATTGAATGGAAAAGAAAAAAGGGATCCAAACTGTTTGATGTAGATCCAATATATTGTTTTCTGGTTCCTTTATTATGTCATGTTGACTGCTGAGTTCTAATGATTTTGAACTTCTAATAATCTCTTTGCACACCTGCATTTTCTAATACTTCTTTACCTTTGATGTCATTAGCTTGTTTATAAAAAAATGCTTTACTCTTAATTCAAAAGGTAATTAATATAGATAATTTAAATTTGGAACCTTACTATTGTCAAAGATGGGTTTTAAGCTTAGTTATCATGCTTGTGTTATGTTCAATGTCTCTAATGCTCTTCTACCTACTTATTACTCATTATGCTCTTATAGCCTCCATTAGGGATCTCCTCTTAAGATAATGGTTGGGCCTTTTCCAACTTATTAAGGTATTTAGAGAAGCTAATGGTTGTGTTGATTAGATTCACCAAGAGTGAACATGGCTTGCCATTAGGGTTGTCCTTTTATGATATAGTCAATCCAAAAAGCTAAGAAATGTTGAGTCTTGAAGATGAAATTTTGATGAGAGAATGGTTGCAGAGAAGAAATTGGAGCTTAACACCTAATGAAAACATGAAAAGGTATCGTCAAATACTGCTGTTTGTACTAGTAATGAAATATGGTTGAAGATCTTGAATTCAAACAGAATGACATCCATTGAGGGGTGTGTGTGTCTTGAGACAATAGAGATTGATGGATATCAATGACTAAGAGAATGGGAGGTTGAATCTTAGTCTTTTTTTACTTTGTTTGATTAATCTTGGAGTTGGATGAAACTTTTAGATTTTGGAGTGTTGCCTGCCTCAGGTGAAAGATAGGAGATTATTTTATTGTCTCTTGTCAAAGGAGTCGTCAAAATAGAGTTACGTGCAGGGTGTTTATTGTGAAGTTTAGTTGGATTGAATAATCAGGAGATAATTTTGTTTTGTCTCTTAAAATGCAGAATCAAAAACAGAAAAGAGAAAGAAAAGTGACAGAGAGATATATCTTGGTTCAGCTATTCAATGCAATGTAGCTTACATTTAGTCTCCATCACAACAATGACAAAATTTTATTATCTTTGAACAAGATTACAAACTTTAATTTTCTCTAGGATTCTATCCAATCCTATCTGGAACAAATTTAGTTTCTAACCCAAACCATATTTGACTAGAAACTCACCTTAGCTTTCGACAGCAAAGTGTCCATCCAACTTGCAAGGAAATCTCCTCAAGATTATGACAACAAAATAAAAAAAAACTTACAAAGAATTTCTAAAATAAACATAGGTTTTTTCTCCAAGTCTAACTCTCTTGTCTTTTTCCACTCAATGGCTTTTTCTTACATACCTCACTATTATGCTTTATACCATTGAAAACAAAGAAAGACTAGACTGAGAAAAAGAGATATTTAATAAGAACCATGAAGGAGAAGAATGAATAGCTCAGTGAGCTATGGTAACCCAAACGTTTTGCTCTCACTCCTTAATCCAATTCTTAGTCGTTCACCCCTTTAATAGAAGAGTGAAATTTCCAAAGTTTGAAACTTGCTTCAACACTTGTTTGACTTCTTCTCCCAAAAATTAGAAGCAGCATCGGCTTACAAAGGAGAGATAGAGTAGAAGCATTGACTTAACCATACATGCATCCATACCTTTTATCTTCTCTTTCAACCTTTTTTAAATTGCTTCTTCAATCCGAACCCTTCATTCTTGTTTTGTCCCCAAATTTGATTCTTGATCGTTGATTCACAGCAGATTGTCACCATCTTCAATATTTTTAACTTTCCACTTCTGTGTGCAAGGAGAAGATTTTTAAATTGAGCTTCAATGAAGTATAAATGTGGAAACTCCTTTTTGTGATTTGCTCTACAGATGTGGCCTTGTCTTTAGCCTTGATTGACTTCTTTGACTTTCTCTTCTTGCTTGAATTTGGTAATGCCCTTTGATTTTGTCCCTAAGTCAAAGCTTCCCTTTTTCTTTCTTTTCTTTTGAGAAATCACGTGGGATTGGACAAAGAGAAGAGAGAGAAGAGAGATTAGTTTCGGCGGTGGGGTGAATTGGTTCATATGCAAATAGAATTAAATTACTTAGTTAGCAACTAAGTTGAATTATTGGACTTGGACCACCAATTTGGGCTTGGTTATGAATATGGGCTCACTTAATTAATTTGAGGCCTGAAGCATTCTTTTATATCTAAAGAAAAATTGTTATTGTGATTAACAAATATTTCCTTGATCTTATGTGTAAGTGGGTTAGACGCAATTTGGACTTGTTTTCTTGTTTTTTGGGCCAGTTTTAATTAAATTACTTTCCAAGTACATAATTAGCTTTTAATCTAATAATGTTTAGTCATTATTTATAAAATGTTGTTAGTTCTTCAAACTTAATAAAGATAGAGACAAAAGCTTTTTTGTATCTCTATTTTGTATTTAGCTATAGTGAACAAAACTTAAAAATTGTTTCAAGATATGATCCAAAAGAATTTATTAAGTTTGTATTTTTATTGATGGCAAATATCTTGCATTAAAAGTTTTTTTTGCCAGTAACTAACAGTCTAAGAGGGGGTTTAATAGGGGTTTAAAAAGTTATTAGTGAACCAAAATATGAGCTCTCAATGGAGAGAATCATTCTGTCATCTAGAGAGTAAGGTGAGAACTACATGTTTTGCTCATTTAGGAAATATTTTTTCCTTAACCCCACTTGTCATTGTTTTATCCTAACTTTAGTATTTTATTCTTTAGAAGAGATTCTATCACAATATCACCCATACTTAGGTTGTGTTTGGAACAGAAATTAAAAGACATAAATTAAAGTAAATTTTTGTATTATATTTAGTGTAAAGTATATAGGACTGAGTTATGTTTTAGTATCTTATTTAATTTAAAATAAAAATAAAGACTGAAATATTTAAAATTACTAAAATACTTTTAGTATAAAACCCTAACCTCTTCGGTAATGAGTCTAATCAATCCCCTTTCTGCCTTTCTCTGTGCAACTTTCGTCTAACCGCCATCGACAGTACAACCAGGCTCTACTAAAATAGCCAACCATCATCCCCTAGATTACCTTGGCTTTTAAATTTGAATTATTAATATAAAATATAATAAATAAAAATTAAGTTTTAATTAATAAACAAGAGCACGTCAATGTTTACATAATAAAGAGTGCTTAAATATAATTCTTAAGTTAGATTATATTAAATGAATTTTTATTATGTTATTATATTGTGTTTGTTTACATAATAAGGAATGTTTAAAGATGATTTTTAAGTTCGATTATATTAAATTAATTTTTATTATGTTTATTATATTGTGTTTTTTTTTCCTTAAAATTGTATTTTTAAAATGTTTGGTAACATACGCATATATTCACCTTTTTCGGGAGAACAAATAAATTAGGATTCACAATAGAAATAAGGAGGGAATAAATTAAAGAGCATTTTTCTTAACATAGATGAGGATGGAAGTGGGATGCTCGCTTCTGTAGAACTCCATTGCCATCTCCATTAGTAAATACACTATAAGTGACAATAGTATATATTTAAAACAAAAAAAAATCCTTGCCAATAATTTGCTAACAAAATAACAATGTTATCTTTGGCAGAAGTCCTATCTAACACCATAGAATATAAACCAAAGCTTGGCCAACAGAAATTGTTGCAAAAATAAGTCTTGTTTCATTTCAATTTATCTTGAAGATTGTGTTAATCTTTGATAAGAGTGAAAATATTTATATATTTTATCCTAAATATTTAAAATTTTAGTACTTATTTGTACATAAATATATGTATATTGCATGAGTGTTTTTTAAAATCTTTAATATTGTAAAATATCAAATTAGTTTTTAAATTATATAAATTTGCATTATATTTTATTAATCCTTAATATTGTAAAATATCAAATCAATGGATGTATTTTAAATGTATCTTTTTGTGTAGATCTCTAAATTCTACGTATTTTATATGCTAAGAAAACTAAGAGACAAATTTACAATTATTGATGAAATAAACTATTGCAAAAGATGACGTTTAGAAGGCTAAAATTATCTTAGAAGACAGATTAAAATTTCAGGGTTATGGATTTGGGTGACGCCTAGTATTTGATTATGAATGTGATCGACTTTATACACACTTGATATTGTGGTCTATGGAGGAGGTCTTGAAGAAGATCTTCCATAACCTTGAAATTGATGGTATACTATCTTACCTCATCTACCAAATTTATTTTATCGTCGACCTCTAGAGAAGCTTCTACCACCTCGAGCGAAATGATGAGAAGACAGGATATATGCCACATGAGCTTATACAAAGCTCTCTTCAAGAAGCTCTTCATGTGCCGTAAGCAAAGCCTCAAATTCATCTACTGAAACAGGATTGGATCTAGCAGTAATTATAGCGATGAAAGAACTATATTCTTCTGGCAAACCATTTAGGATAGCTTCTACATGATCTGATTCACTGATTGCAGCTCTAACACATATCAACGAGTCTATAACTTTCTTAATTTTGAGGAGATAATCATTGATTCAGTAGTCCTTTTTTGTATTTACTAATTTGTTCTTTAATTAAATTTTTTTTGCAGTGATCTGAGAAGCAAAAAAGGTTTCTAATCTACTTCATACCTAATGAGTAAACACACACCCTACCATGCGAGTGGTGACTCTCTTGCTCATTGATGCAAATAACCACATTTTCAGTAACATGTTGCACTTTTGCCATGTTGCAAATTCAGGATTGATCACGTCTACGATTTCATCTTCGTTTGAAAGATGCTTTTTCGGTATTGACTTTTCAATGATGTGATCTAGCAATTCATAGCCTTCGATCATTGATTTTACTTGATCCTTCCATAGAAGAAAATTTTCTTCATCGAGTTTCATTGCAATTGCGGTTGAGAATGCTTGTGACATTTGCACTAGCGTAAGTGGCATTGATGCGGAAGGCATGGATAGAAGACTCTGATACCATAAAGGTAACTCGATTGGAAGTGTGTTTGTGGATATGCACTTGCCTAGGTTTTTGTTGTATTCTTCAAGATAGTTTAGTGAGTTGGGTTTGTTGCTGTTTTTGAAGGGTTTCGATCTAAGCTCCAGGAAGTTTGGCAGGACTTACATCTTGCTTTGGAAGTTGGGATCAAGTTTTTGGTTTGAGAAACGTACTTTTTAGATATCTTCTCATTGCTATCTCACTGGAAGCTTCCAAATGACCATGCAAAGAAAGAGCTCTTTCGTCAAATCTTTTATCTGAAATTTCGTCCAGTGTGGTCGATTGATTAGTGAAGAAAGGGGTTCTTTAAACGATGTTGAAATCATATAGACGAAAAGATCCTTTTTTTTTTGGACACGGCCTAAGGTTTAAAGAAACGACCTGGCCCACACAATCAGAACTCAATCCGACCCGAAGAACTACTGGTGCACGAAATTGTGATCACTACTTTTCACAACTCAAATAATCCCCGGTAATGAATCCAAAAACTTGGTGCTCAATACCATGGTATAAACACAAATTCGCACAACTAACCAGCAAGTGCACTGGGTCGTCCAAGTAATAAACCTTACGCGAGTAAGGGTCGATCCCACGGAGATTGTTGGTATGAAGCAAGCTATGGTCACCTTGTAAATCTTAGTCAGGCAGATTCAAATGGTTATGGATGATATATGAATAAAACATAAAGATAAAGATAGAGATACTTATGTAATTTATTGGTGAGAACTTCAGATAAGCGAATGGGGATGCTTTGTCCCTTCCGTCTCTCTGCTTTCCTACTGTCTTCATCCAATCCTTCTTACTCCTTTCCATGGCAAGCTGTATGTTGGGCATCACCGTTGTCAGTGGCTACAATCCCGTCCTCTCAGTGAAAATGTTCAACGCACCCTGTCACGGCACGGCTAATCATCTGTCGGTTCTCAATCAGGTTGGAATAGAATCCATTGATTCTTTTGCGTCTGTCACTAACGCCCAGCCTTCAGGAGTTTGAAGCTCGTCATAGTCATTCAATCATTGAATCCTACTCAGAATACCACAGACAAGGTTTAGACCTTTCGGATTCTCTTGAATGCCGCCATCAATTCTAGCTTATACCACGAAGATTTCGATTAAAGAATCCAAGAGATAAACATTCAAGCCTTGTTTGCTTGTAGAACGGGAGTGGTTGTCAGGCACGCATTCATAAGTGAGAATGATGATGAGCGTCACATAATCATCACATTCATCAAGTTCTTGAGTGCGAATGAATATCTTGGAATAAGAACAAGCTGAATTGAATAGAAGAACAATAGTAATTACATTAATACTCGAGGTACAGCAGAGCTCCACACCTTAATCTATGGTGTGTAGAAACTCCACCGTTGAAAATACATAAGAACAAGGTCTAGGCATGGCCGTGAGGCCAGCCCCCAAAACATGATCAAAAGACTCCAAATGATCAAGGATCCAAAGATTCAAAGATCTAAAGATGAAAATACAATAGTAAAAGGTCCTATTTATAAAGAACTAGTAGCCTAGGGTTTACAAAGATGAGTAAATGACATAAAAATCCACTTCCGGGCCCACTTGGTGTGTGCTTGGGCTGAGCATTAAAGCATTTTTGTGTAGAGACTCTTCTTGGAGTTAAACGCCAGCTTTTGTGCCAGTTTGGGCGTTTAACTCCCATTCTTGTGCCAGTTCCGGCGTTTAACGCCGGGCATTCTTGAGCTGATTTGGAACGCCGGTTTGGGCCATCAAATCTTGGGAAAAGTATGGACTATTATACATTTCTGGAAAGCTCAGGATGTCTACTTTTCAACGCCGTTAAGAGCGCGCCAATTGAGCTTCTGTAGCTCCAGAAAATTCACTTTGAGTGCAGGGAGGTCAGAATCCAACAGCATCTGCAGTCCTTTTCAGTCTCTGAATCAGATTTTTGCTCAGGTCCCTCAATTTCAGCCAGAAAATACCTGAAATCACAGAAAAATACACAAACTCATAGTAAAGTCCAGAAAAGTGAATTTTAACTAAAAACTAATAAAAATATACTAAGAACTAACTAAAACATACTAAAAATAATGCCAAAAAGCGTATAAATTATCCGCTCATCACAACACCAAACTTAAATTGTTGCTTGTCCCCAAGCAACT
This sequence comes from Arachis stenosperma, assembly GCF_014773155.1. Lineage (NCBI taxonomy): Eukaryota > Viridiplantae > Streptophyta > Magnoliopsida > Fabales > Fabaceae > Arachis > Arachis stenosperma. Next base: position 92,232,196 of record NC_080378.1, read on the forward strand.
GAAAACCAAATAAGATAAAAAGAAGAGAATATGCAATGAATTCCAAAAATATCTATGAAGATCAGTATTAATAAGATGAGCGGGGCTTTTAGCTTTTTGCCTCTGAACAGTTTTGGCATCTCACTTTATCCTTTGAAATTCAGAATGATTGGCTTCTATAGGAACTCAGAATCCAGATAGTGTTATTGATTCTCCTAGTTAAGTATGATGATTCTTGAACACAGCTACTTTATGAGTCTTGGCCGTGGCCCAAAGCACTTTGTCTTCCAGTATTACCACCGGATACATACATGCCACAGACACATAATTAGGTGAACCTTTTCAGATTGTGACTCAGCTTTGCTAGAGTCCCCAATTAGAGGTGTCCAGGGTTTTTAAGCACACTCTTTTTGCCTTGGATCACAACTTTATTTCTTTCTTTTTCTTTCTTTTTCTCTTTCTCCCTTTTTTTTCTTTTTTTTTTGTATTCACTGCTTTTTCTTGCTTCAAGAATCATTTTTATGATTTTTCAGATCCTCAGTAACATGTCTCCTTTTTCATCATTCTTTCAAGAGCCAACCATTCATGAACAACAAATTCAAAAGACATATGCACTGTTTAAGCATACATTCAGAAAACAAAAGTATTGCCACCACATCAAAATAATTAATCTGTTATAAAATTTAAAATTCATGCAATTCTTCTCTTTTTCAATTAAGAACATTTTTCATTTAAGAAAGGTGATGGATTCATAGGACATTCATAACTTTAAGGCATAGACACTAAGACACTAATGATCACAAGACACAAACATAGATAAACATAAGCATGATTTTTCGAAAAACAGGAAAATAAAGAACAAGGAAATTAAAGAATGGGTCCACCTTAGTGATGGCGGCTTGTTCTTCCTCTTGAAGATCTTATGGAGTGCTTGAGCTCCTCAATGTCTCTTCCTTGCCTTTGTTGCTCCTCTCTCATGATTCTTTAATCTTCTCTAATTTCATGGAGGAGGATGGAATGTTCTTGGTGCTCCACCCTTAGTTGTCCCATGTTGGAACTCAATTCTCCTAGGGAGGTGTTGATTTGCTCCCAATAGTTTTGTGGAGGAAAGTGCATCTCTTGAGGCATCTCAGGGATTTCATGATGAGTGGAATCTCTTGTTTGCTCCATCCTTTTCTTAGTGATGGGCTTGTCCTCATCAATGGGGATGTCTCCCTCTATGTCAACTCCAACTGAATAACAGAGGTGACAAATGAGATGAGGAAAGGCTAACCTTGCCAAGGTAGAGGATTTGTCCGCCACCTTATAAAGCTCTTGGGCTATAACCTCATGAACTTCTACTTCCTCTCCGATCATGATGCTATGGATCATGATGGCCCGGTCTAGAGTAACTTCAGACCGGTTGCTAGTGGGAATGATTGAGCGTTGGATAAACTCCAACCATCCCCTAGCTACGGGCTTGAGGTCATGCCTTCTTAATTGAACCGGCTTCCCTCTTGAATCTCTCTTCCATTGGGCGCCCTCTTCACAAATGACTGTGAGGACTTGGTCCAACCTTTGATCAAAGTTGACCCTTCTAGTGTAAGGGTGTTCATCTCCTTGCATCATGAGCAAGTTAAATGCCAACCTTACATTTTCCGGACTAAAATCTAAGTATTTCCCCCGAACCATTGTAAGCCAATTCTTTGGGTCCGGGTTCACACTTTGATCATGGTTCTTGGTGATCCATGCATTGGCATAGAACTCTTGAACCATTAAGATTCCGACTTGTTGAATGGGGTTGGTCAGAACTTCCCAACCTCTTCTTCGAATCTCATGTCGGATCTCCGGATATTCACTCTTTTTGAGTTTGAAAGGGACCTCGGGGATCACTTTTTTCAAGGCCACAACTTCATAGAAGTGGTCTTGATGCACCCTTGAGATGAATCTCTCTATCTCCCACGACTCGGAGGTGGAAGCTTTTGCCTTCCCTTTCCTCTTTCTAGAGGTTTCTCCGGCCTTAGATGCCATAAATGGTTATGGAAAAACAAAAAGCAATGCTTTTACCACACCAAACTTAAAAGGTTTGCTCGTCCTCGAGCAAAAGAAGAAAGAAGAGAGTAGAAGAAGAAGAAATAGAGGAGATAGAGATGGCTTATGGTTCGGCCAAAGGGGGAGAAGTAGTGTTTAGGTTGTGTGAAAATGAAGGAGTGAAGATGGGTTTATATAGGGGTGAAGAGAGGGGTAGGGTTCGGCTATGGGAGGGTGGGTTTGGGTGGGAAAGTGGTTTGAATTTGAATGGTGAGGTAGGTGAGGTTTTATGAAGGATGGATGTGAGTGGTGAAGAGAAAGATGGGATTTGATAGGTGAAGGGTTTTTGGGGAAGAGGTGTTGAGGTGATTGGTGAATTGGTGAAGAAGAGAGAGAGTGGTGGGGTAGGTGGGGATCCTGTGGGGTCCACAGATCCTGAGGTGTCAAGAAAAAGTCTTCCCTGCTCCAAGTGGCGAGCAAAATTGCTCTCTGTGCCAATTCTGGCGTTAAACACCGGGCTGGTGCCCATTTCTGGCGTTTAACGCCAACTTCTTGCCCTTTCCTGGCGTTAAACGCCCATTTGTTGCCCCTTACTGGCGTTTGAACGCCAGCAGGTTCTTCCTCCAGGGTGTGCTGTTTTTCTTTCTGTTTTTGCTTTTTCAATTGATTTTGTGACTTCTCATGATCATCAACCTACAGAAAACATAAAATAACAAAGGAAAATAGATAAAATATAACATTGGGTTGCCTCCCAACAAGCGCTTCTTTAATGTCAGTAGCTTGACAGTGGGCTCTCATGGAGCCTCACAGATACTCAGAGCAATGTTGGAACCTCCCAACACCAAACTTAGAGTTTGAATGTGGGGGTTCAACACCAAACTTAGAATTTGGTTGTGGCCTCCCAACACCAAACTTAGAGTTTGACTGTGGGGGCTCTGTTTGACTCTGTTTTGAGAGAAGCTCTTCATGCTTCCTTTCCATGGTGACAGAGGGATATCCTTGAGCCTTAAACACAAAGGATTCTTCATTCACTTGAATGATCAATTCTCCTCTGTCCACATCAATCACAACCTTTGCTGTGGCTAGGAAGGGTCTGCCAAGGATGATGGATTCATCCATGCACTTCCCAGTCTCTAGGACTATGAAATCAGCAGGGATGTAATGGTCTTCAATCTTTACCAGAACATCCTCTACAAGTCCATAAGCTTGTTTTTTTTGAATTGTCTGCCATCTCTAGTGAGATTCTTGCAGATTGCACCTCAAAGATCCCTAGCTTCTCCATTACAGAGAGAGGCATGAGGTTTACACTTGACCCTAGGTCACACAGAGCATTCTTAAAGGTCATGGTTCCTATGGTACAAGGTATTGAAAACTTCCCAGGATCTTGTCTCTTTTGAGGTAATTTCTGCCTAGACAAGTCATCCAGTTCTTTGGTGAGTAAAGGAGGTTCATCCTCCCAAGTCTCATTGCCAAATAACTTGTCATTTAGCTTCATGATTGCTCCAAGGTATTTAGCAACTTGCTCTTCAGTGACATATTCATCTTCTTCAGAGGAAGAATACTCATCAGAGCTCATGAATGGCAGAAGTAAATCCATTGGAATCTCTATGGTCTTAGTGTGAGCCTCAGATTCCCATGGTTCCCCATTGGAAAACTCATTAGAGGCCAGTGGACGTCCATTGAGGTCTTCCTCAGTGCCGTTCACTGCCTCTCCCTCCTCTCCTAGTTCGGCCATGTTGATGGCCTTGCACTCTCCTTTTGGATTTTCTTCTGTATTGCTTGGAAGAGTACTAGGAGGGAGTTCAGTAATTTTCTTGCTCAGCTGTCCCACTTGTGCCTCCAAATTCCTAATGGAGGACCTTGTTTCAGTCATGAAACTTTGAGTGGTTTTGATTAGATCAGAGACCATGGTTGCTAAGTCAGAGTGGTTCTGCTTAGAATTCTCTGTCTGTTGCTGAGAAGGTGATGGAAAAGGCTTGCCATTGCTAAACCTGTTTCTTCCACCATTATTGTTGTTGAAACCTTGTTGAGGTCTCTGCTGATCCTTCCATGAGAGATTTGGATGATTTCTCCATGAAGAATTATAGGTGTTTCCATAGGGTTCTCCCACGTAATTCACCTCTTCCATTGAAGGGTTCTCAAGATCATAAGCTTCTTCTTCAGATGAAGCATCCTTAGTACTTCCTGGTGCATTTTGCATTCCAGACAGACTTTGAGAAATTAAATTGACTTGCTGAGTCAATATTTTGTTCTGAGCCAATATGGCATTCAGAGTATCAATCTCAAGAACTCCTTTCTTCTGATTAGTCCCATTGTTCACAGGATTCCTTTCAGAAGTGTACATGAATTGGTTATTTGCAACCATTTCAATTAGTTCTTGAGCTTCTGTAGGCGTCTTCTTCAGATGAAGAGATCCTCCAGCAGAGCTATCCAAAGACATCTTGGACAGTTCAGACAGACCATCATAGAAGATGCCTATGATGCTCCATTCAGAAAGCATATCAGAGGGACACTTTCTGATCATTTGTTTGTATCTTTCCCAAGCTTCATAGAGGGATTCACCTTCCTTCTGTCTGAAGGTTTGGACTTCCACTCTAAGCTTACTCAATTTTTGAGGTGGAAAGAACTTTACCAAGAAGGCATTGACTAGCTTTTCCCAAGAGTTCAGGCTTTCCTTAGGTTGTGAATCCAACTATATCCTAGCTCTGTCTCTTACAGCAAAAGGGAATAGCATAAGTCTGTAGACCTCAGGGTCAACCCCATTGGTCTTGACAGTGTCACAGATTTGCAAGAATTCAGCTAAAAACTGATGAGGATCTTCTAATGGAAGCCCATGGAACTTACAATTCTGTTGCATTAGAGAAACTAATTGAGGCTTAAGCTCAAAGTTGTTTGCTCCAATGGCAGGGATAGAGATGCTTCTCCCATAGAAGTCGGGAGTAGGTGCAGTAAAGTCACCCAGCACCTTCCTTACATTGTCAGCATTGTTGTTGTTTTCGGCTGCTATGGGTTCTTCTTCTTTGAAGATTTCTGTTAGGTCCTCTACAGAGAGTTGTGCCTTAGCTTCTCTTAGCTTTCGCTTCAAGGTCCTTTCAGGTTTAGGGTCAGCCTCAACAAAAATGCTTTTGTCTTTGCTCCTGCTCATATGAAAGAGAAGAGAACAAGAAAATATGGAATCCTCTATGTCACAGTATAGAGATTCCTTGAGGTGTCAGAGGAAAAGAAAAATAGAAGGAAGAAGTAGAAGAATTCGAACTTATCAAAAGAGATGGAGTTCGAATTGTTCCTTGAGGAATAGTGTTAGTCCATAAATAGAAGGATGTGAGAAGAGGGGAAGAAATTTTCGAAAATTAAATAAAAGATTTTAAAAACATTTTGAAAAACTTTAATTGATTTTCGAAAACTAAGAGTGGAAAAGAAATCAAGTGATTTTTGAAAAAGATTTTGAAATTAGAAATTAAAAAGATATGATTGAAAACTATTTTGAAAAAGATGTGATTAAAAAGATATGATTGAAAAGTTATGGTTTTAAAAAGATGTGATTGAGAAGATATGATTTGAAAAACAATTTAAAAACATTTGATTTTAAAAATTAATGACTTGGCTAACAAGGAAAGATATGATTCAAACATTAAACCTTTCTCAACAAAAAAGGCAACATACTTGAAATGTTGAATCAAATCATTAATTGATAGCAAGTATTTTTGAAAATGGAAAGAAATTGATTTTGAAAAAGATTTGATTGAAAAGATATGATTTGAAAAAGATTTGATTTTGAAAAATTTTGAAAACTTGAAAAAAATTTGAATTAAAAACAGAATCTTCCCTCTTGTGCCATCCTGGCGTTAAACGCCCAGAATGGTGCACATTCTGGCATTTAACGCCCAAAGCACTACCCTTTTGGGCATTAAACGCCCAGCCAGGCACCCTGGCTGGCGTTTAAACGCCAGTTTGCCTTCCTCACTAGGCGTTTTGAATGCCCAGCTTTTTTTGTATAATTCCTCTGCTGTATGTTCTGAATCTTCAATTCTCTGTATTATTGACTTGAAAAGACACAAATTAAAAATATTTTTGGATTTTTAATAATGAGGAATAATCAAAATGCAACTAAAATCAAATAACAATGCATGCAAGACACCAAACTTAGCAGTTTGTATACTACTGACACTAACAACATGAGAATGCACATGAGAAACAACAAAACACTCAAGTCAAGAGAATTTAAAGATCAGAGCAAGGAAATCATCAAGAACAACTTGAAGATTAATGAAGACACATGAATGAATGCAAGAAGAACAGAAACATGCAATTGACACCAAACTTAACATGAGACACTAGACTCAAACAAGAAACATACAATATTTTTGGTTTTTATGATTTTGTAAATTTTTTTTGGATTTTTCGAAAATTAAGTGGGAAAGAAAATAAAGGTATCAAAATTCTTAATGAGAATTCCAGGAATCATGCAATGTTAGTCTAAAGCTTCAGTCTAAAGAAATTAGACATGGATAGCCAAACTTCAGCAGGACATTACATTCAAGAGCTAAATTGATGAGAATCAATCAGCTTTGATGATGATAAGAACATCACCTTAAAACACTAGAATTCATTCTTAAGAACTCTGAAGATAAATACCTAATCTAAGCAACAAGATGAACCGTCAGTTGTACATACTCGAAACAATCCCCGGCAACGGCACCAAAAACTTGGTGCACGAAATTGTGATCACTACTTTTCACAACTCAAATAATCTCCGGTAATGAATCCAAAAACTTGGTGCTCAATACCATGGTATAAACACAACTTCGCACAACTAACCAACAAGTGCACTGGGTCGTCCAAGTAATAAACCTTACGCGAGTAAGGGTCGATCCCACGGAGATTGTTGGTATGAAGCAAGCTATGGTCACCTTGTAGATCTTAGTCAGGCAGATTCAAATGGTTATGGATGATATATGAATAAAACATAAAGATAAAGATAGAGATACTTATGTAATTCATTGGTGAGAACTTCAGATAAGCGAATGGAGATGCTTTGTCCCTTCCGTCTCTCTGCTTTCCTACTGTCTTCATCCAATCCTTCTTACTCCTTTCCATGGCAAGCTGTATGTTGGGCATCACCGTTGTCAGTGGCTACAATTCCGTCCTCTCAGTGAAAATGTTCAACGCACCCTGTCACGGCACGGCTAATCATCTGTCGGTTCTCAATCAGGTTGGAATAGAATCCATTGATTCTTTTGCGTCTGTCACTAACGCCCAGCCTTCAGGAGTTTGAAGCTCGTCACAGTCATTCAATCATTGAATCCTACTTAGAATACCACAAACAAGGTTTAGACCTTCCGGATTCTCTTGAATGCCGCCATCAATTCTAGCTTATACCACGAAGATTCCGATTAAAGAATCCAAGAGATAAACATTCAAGCCTTGTTTGCTTGTAGAACGGGAGTGGTTGTCAGGCACGCGTTCATAAGTGAGAATGATGATGAGCGTCACATAATCATCACATTTATCAAGTTCTTGAGTGCGAATGAATATCTTGGAATAAGAACAAGTTGAATTGAATAGAAGAACAATAGTAATTGCATTAATATTCGAGGTACAGCAGAGCTCCACACCTTAATCTATGGTGTGTAGAAACTCCACCGTTGAAAATACATAAGAACAAGGTCTAGGCATGGCCGTGAGGCCAGCCCCCAAAACATGATCAAAAGACTCCAAATGATCAAGGATCCAAAGATTCAAAGATCTAAAGATGAAAATACAATAGTAAAAAGTCCTATTTATAAAGAACTAGTAGCCTAGGGTTTACAAAGATGAGTAAATGACATAAAAATCCACTTTGGGGCCCACTTGGTGTGTGCTTGGGCTGAGCATTAAAGCATTTTCGTGTAGAGACTCTTCTTGGAGTTAAACGCCAGCTTTTGTGCCAGTTTGGGCGTTTAACTCCCATTCTTGTGCCAGTTCCGGCGTTTAACGCCGGGCATTCTTGAGCTGATTTGGAACGCCGGTTTGGGCCATCAAATCTTGGGCAAAGTATGGACTATTTTACATTTCTGGAAAGCCCAGGATGTCTACTTTCCAATGCCGTTGAGAGCGCGCCAATTGGGCTCCAGAAAATCCACTTCGAGTGCAGGGAGGTCAGAATCCAACAGCATCTGCAGTCCTTTTCAGTCTCTGAATCAGATTTTTGCTCAGGTCCCTCAATTTCAGCCAGAAAATACCTGAAATCACAGAAAAACACACAAACTCATAGTAAAGTCCAGAAAAGTGAATTTTAACTAAAAACTAATAAAAATATACTAAGAACTAACTAAAACATACTAAAAACAATGCCAAAAAGCGTATAAATTATCCGCTCATCAACTACCCACACAGAGACCCACCTGATGATCGAAAAATTGATGGTATAGAATTTTACAAATGAAATCTCATTGCAAGTATAGTTTCTAAACCAACAATAATCTTTTCATACAAAAATTTGTTTGTCACAAGTAACAAACCCTTAATAAATCTAATAACCGAAGTATTTAAATCTCGGGTCGTCTCTCAAAGGAATTGCAGGGTAGTGTTCTTGTTATTGGTTATGGACATGTATATTTTGGGGTTTTGGATGAGAAACAAGAAAAGTAAATTGTGATGAAAATTAAATGATAAAACGGTCTTGGGAAGGATTGGTTGTCAAGGATCTCTATCATTATCACTAACCACAACATGATAATTGCAAGGATCAATCCCATTAAACCATCCTCCAACGAGTAAAGGAAAGTCAAATGAGCTATATCAATCCAAGTCCATAAGTCCTAGCTATCCACTAATTGAATTAGTGAGAACTAGAGTCGTCAACGGCTACCAATCATCAATTACTTGGACATTAATGACTCAAGAGTTCCTAAGTAACCTTCCCAAGCCAAGAACATAAAGTTCTACTCTAACCTCCTTCCAAGCATTTTATCAAACACTTAGAAGATATAAAAGGAAAGCATAGTAAATTGACAACAAGAATGAATTCTATCAACAATTAATTGCAAAGAATCAACAATAACAATCAAAGAAATCACAATTAACATGAATTACCTCAAATTGCATTAAAAGAAAATAAAAGGAACACGAGTAGATCCGTAACAAAATATAGAAACAAAATAGAAGAAATTACAACAAGAGAATAGAAGAACAAGGTGTAGCAACAAAAGATTGAAAGGTAGAAATAGATGAAAGCAAAGATTAAAGCCTAGATCTAAGAAATTCTAACCAAAACCTAATCCTAATTCTAGAGAGAAGAGAGAGCTTCTCTCTCTAGAAAACTAAACTCTAAAACTAGATCTAAAGTGTGTAATGTGTCTATGAATGGAATGATTCCTTGATGCCTTCCCCTTCAATCATTGGTCCTTTTAGCTTTTTTCAGCCAAAGTTTAGCTTCAAAATTGGGCTAGAAGCCCTTCAGAAATCGCTGGGCACAATTTCACTAAAGAGGTCTCATGCGGGCATCGCGTCCCTGGAGTTTCGCGATCCACGCGTATGCATCTAGTGCGCGCGCGCGTCCATGGGCGCATCCCAAATCTTTGGCTTTTCATGATTTCTCCACTTTGCATGCTTTCTCTTCACTCCTTTGATCCATTCCTAGCCTTTTCAATCTGAAATCACTAATCGAACATATCAAGGCATCTAGTGGAATCAAAGGAAGATTGAAATTATCAAATTAAGGGTCTAAAAGCATGTTTTCACATTTAAGCACAAATTAGGAGACAATCATGAAACTATGCTATTTTATTGAATAAATGTGAAGAAAGGTTAACAAAATGCTCTAAATTCATCACAAGATAAACCCTAAAAACAGGGTTTATCACCACCCCCTATTCGACCCCGATCCTCTCTTCTTCTCCTTCACCTTCGACCAGAGATCTTCTGAAGCTTTGAGCCTATTGTTGCATGTGGACGAAAATGAGCTCCCGAATCCTCATCAGTGGCTTTAGTCGGATTCTGCAGGTGCTGATTTCTCAAGGTCATCAAAGCCGCACCTCTTCTGTTTTTAGAAGGCCGCTCCTCGTCTTCAATGGTGGCCATTTGTGCTTCGCCAGGCTTGTTGCTTCCTTGCTCCAAAGCGCAAGTGATTCCGTTTTCCCTGGGTTGCTTTGCCCATTTCTCTAAGGAAAGTCCTACTCCTGCCCTGTGGTGACTCCTGTTGTCCCCTCCCGTGGCACCTCCCAAGTTGCATTGAGGCTGCCAGCAACTTCTACCAAGGGCCCTTCTCCCTGTCTTTGTTGGTTTTTTTGTAGCTCCCGGTTTCTGACCCAAGCATTCCAATTGCTCGAGTCTGATCATCCACTCCAATTTCTTCACTCTCCCCTGATTCAACACCCACCCTCCCAAGTAAAATCTCTTCTCTGTGTTGTCTTTGATGGCTTGTTGAAACTGGAGCCAAATTGGTATGATTCTGTATATTTTGCTCCTGCTAAACATGATGTTGACTTGAAAGTTGTTGTTAACTCTGAGACAATTTTTTCTTGCCAGTCCCTGGCTACCAGGCTGAAGCTGCCATGCTTGTTTATCTATGAAAAGCCATATCAATGTTCACCTTTAACCAATCCTTGGCCGGAGGCCTCCAGGTAACTCTCTTCTTCTCTGTGCTCCTGCCTGCTCCTCATCTATTTTCATTGTTAATTTTCTCAATTGCATTATAAAATTTTGCTGCTAGATGTTCTGAAGTGAATATTATTTTTTCTAGTTTGACTTGTGATTGTTGAAATATGTGCTGGTTTCTCTCTTTCCATATGTACCAACACACACATCCCAAATTGCATAAAATTTTTTCCTGGTCCTTCCCAGTATCCCTCTTGATCTTTTCAATTGTGTTCATCACCCAACTCCCAAAAGATCTCACATTATGAACCATAGGCAAAACTTGTAAACTAGATCCGAACCACACAGCTCTAGTCCATGGGCATAACAATAATGCATGTTCAACAGTTTCATCCGCTTACTGGCATATACTGCATAACGATGTTTTTGCTATTTTCCTATGATACAAACTAGCATTCACTGGCAGAATTTCTTGCATTGCTTTCCATAAGAACATTCTTACTTTTTGTGGTACCGGTAGCCTCCAAATTGTCTCCCAAACCTTCCACATATTCTGACTTGTTGATTTGCTTAGTCTGTTCTCCTCTATGGCATCTTTTTCCTCCATCGTATTGTGGTAGCCTGTTCTAACTGAATACTCTCCATCGCTCCTATATGGCCAGACAAAATGATCCCTTCTATTGATTAAACTAACTGGTGTTTTAATTATTAACTCAGTTATGTTGTCAGGAAATAAATCCCGAACTTTATTTGCATCCCATCCCTCTCCTTCTTTTATCAAGTCACTCACTTTTCGAAGTTGACAATCCACACACCTTCCCAGTTTTCCTTTTCCTACCACCCAGTTGTCTTCCCAAATATCTATTTCCGCTCTACTTCCTACCCTCCACCAGCCCTTTCTTTTGAGAAAATCTTTTCGCTTCAACATGCTCTTCTATATCCATGACGCGTTTCTTCCTTCTTCTGCCTCTCATAGATTGCAATTAGAATAATAAATGGCCTTCAAAATTCGAGCCCATATAGCATCCTCCTCTTTTGGCAGCCTCCATGCTTGTTTAGCCAAGTGTGCTATATTTTGACATTCTAAGTCTTTAAATCCCAAGTCTCCATTCGTTTACTCTTTGTCATTTTTGTCCAACTTTTCCAATGAATGTTTCTTTCCTTTTTATTATTCGACCACCAAAATCTGGCTATTACTGCTTCAATTCTTTTGCAGAAGGATTTTGAAAATTTAATGACATTCATAGCATAGATTGGAATTGCCTGTATTACCGCTTTTATCAAGACCTCCTTACTAACTTGATTTAATAATTTTTCTTTCCATCCTTGCATGTTATCTAGTATTTTCTCCTCTATCCATTCCAGTGTTTTATTCTTTGATCTTCTCCATCTCGCTAGCAGTCCTAGATATCTTCCGGGGTCTTCCCATGATGCCATGCCCGTGATCTCTTCTATGTTCACCCTACTCTGGATAGGTACTTGACTTCCAAAAATCAGCCCGGACTTCTTAGTGTTGATTCTTTGTCCTGATGCCTCCGTATATTTATTAATAATTTGAATGAGTTGATAGATCTCATCTTCTTGCGCCCCTGTAAAAATGATACAATCATCAATAAATAGAAGATGAGTGATAGGCGGTGCTGTGGGAGCTAATCTAATTCCTGAAATTAGATTATCTCTTGCAGCCTTTTTCATGAGTATAGTAAAGCTTTCAGCAGCTAAAATAAAGAGATAGGGTGATAGAGGATCTCCCTGTCTAAGCCCTCTTTGAGGACCGATTCTTCTGGACAGCTTTCCATTCATCTTGAACCTATAACTAACACTCTTCATGTAACACCCTAACTATCCGAATGTCACGCTTCCGGCTACGCCACTCTGATAACTTGGGTATTACGACAACTCTAAACATATTTAATACTAAAATAGGAGCTTGTTTAAAACTTAAAATCGCATAACCTTTCAAAAACACTTTTTCGTTGGAAACATAAACAGACATGTACATACAAACCAGATATAATACCTTAAGATATATAACAATGCGAGGGAAACATAAACAGACATGTACATACAAACTAGCTTACAAACATACATATCACAATTTTCTATCCCTCTTACAAACTTAATAAAGATAAAGGCGAGGGAAAAAAATAATAGCTAAGATAATACAAAAATGCCGAATAAATAGAAAATGAACATAACTCCTCTGAAGCTTCGTCGTCCATATCCTGAAAAGGAATAACCTGTAGGGGAGTGAGAACGTCGTCTTCGCTTGTTCTCACTATAGGATTACAGAAATTGCTATAACAAGATACGTAAAATAAAATTATTTTTAGAGTACAGTGATCATTGTTCGTCTTATGGGTCTTTCCAAAAACCTTGGGTTCACATTCAAAATCCAGAAAATCCTTTTTGAAGACTTGGTAAATTTCTCAAATATTTTAAAACAAGACCTTTTTTCCTTTCTTATGAAATCTGAAAAGTTTTTCCTAGACAGTGTGAATGACCAACATGTCCCAAACATAAGTTCAATTAAGTCTATATTGTAAGAGTTTGATTTTTCTTATTTTTCTAGACCACAACCATGAAAGCAGTTACCTACGCAGTATAAATGATCATCCCGTTCCAAGCATAAGATCATTAAGTATATACTGAACCAGTCAGATACTTTATACAAAACTAGAACTCAACATACCAACCCCGACCTCAAGCCCATCCAATCCAACACGGCCCCCGGCCCAAACAACTCAATCATCAACCAATTCATCACAAACCAACCAATCAAACACAATCACAAATAATGTAGTTCAAACACAATCAATAGCAATTACAACAAATATATCAGAAGTATTCACATAGGCCAACCAATTACAATATGCACACCCAAACAATGTCACATAAATATAAATGATGAATGTCTGTCCTATTGGTTGTGATATCATATTGTCGGTTCAATTGCCAACCCGACACATTTCCATGGGAATGTTGCCTTTTGGTCACGTATAAATGGGAACCCTCTGGGATAACGTGCCCGCCACACGGTCCAGGATGTCAATGACTACACACTCTTGTGATCCGAAAGGATGTGAGCAGGATACTCTGCCTCTGACCTCACATCTGCACGTAAGCGGAATTTAACCACCGTCCTTACGCAGGCACCACAACCTCGACAAAGCGGGATTTAACCACCGTCCTTGCCAGGCACAAGTGACTTATCAACAATCTCATCAATATCAAACCTCTCAGCATAAGCGGGATGAACCCGGCCCTTACGCCTACCAAACAATAACTCATCAATCTTGATGATATCCACAATTAATCAGTCTCAATATCTTATTTCAAAATCATTCTTGGCCCATTTACTTTTAAATAACAACCCTATTCAATTCACATCTTGCCAAGAATCACTTTTCAAAACGGAGCCACTTTCCACGTCTTTCCAACACTTCCAAACAATCTCAAAACCATGCCAAATTCAAAATCATCTTTTGAAAGACTCAAAATCATTCATTTCTAAATAAGGATTTGGTCATAAAATTCCTCAGTGGAGTCTCAAGACTTCATGGGAGAATAACCTAACTCATTTCTTAAATTTATTGGAAACTTCCGAAACCTTAACTTCTTGATTTGAATAAATAAAATAGAATTTAAACCAAAACCAAGTAATGTATCCAAATATCTGAACCAATTTCAAAATCAATTTACTTAAACCAAAACCAAATCATTTAAACCAAAAACCAATTCAATTTCATTCTTAAATCTGTTTCCAAAGGCTCAGAAATTGTTTCAGTTTTACTAAGTCAAAGTTTCAAAAAATACTTCAACTTTTCTTAAAACGTCGTAAAGTGAAATTAGTTAATGGAACTCCATTAAAACTCCTTCAAATTTGCTTACTTAATCAAATTCCAAAACTTGATTATTTTCATCTTTAAATCGATTTTAAAAACATGATTCTTTTCTAAAATAATTTACATTCAAAATCTAATAATTTTCTTAATAAAATGGTTCAAACCTAATTCATTTATCAGTAATACAATTCAAGGCATAATTCATTCTTTTTAAAATATTGTTTCAAATAAAGTCTCAGATTTTATAGAAATTTCGGCAGCATCTCCCCTAAAACTTGGACTTTGCCACCCTTTCCGGGTCCCAACCAAACCAATCATCAATCCCCTTTCAACGTGTTCAAGACCAAATCAGTTTCCAATAAACAAAACTCAGATTTTCATACTATCAAAGTAATTTCAAATCAACCAATCTAAAAATCTCTAATGTATCAAAATCAGACATTATTTCACCCAAATATGCAACCATATTCATCCAAGACTTAATTAGACAATTCATAAAACTTGCATAATCACGAGAAATACATTTCGCATGGCATATCTATTTATAACAATTTCCAATTTAAATAAATTAGTTTGCATAAAAATTCCCTACCTCGACTCGTCAAAATCATAACCCAAAATGCGTCACGAAACCTTTTCTCTTAACCGAATTCAACAGCAATCCACAAACTCAGTCTTTGATCACTTTCACAGCACTCATGCAACTTAAAAGCGACATGCAACGCTCAAAACACGACCCTACGTTACCAGGACCTCAGATTTTATAACCAAACAAAACTGAATACTAATGCAGGATTTTCTGAAATATGAATACTTATCGAACTAAGAAAACAAAACAGCAGCGTTCACAAAACCGGCTTCGCGGCAGCCCTAGCAACCACCTCGAGCAGTAGTGGTGACCAAAACTACAGCGACGACGACTGTAACAAACATGCAGCGATGAAAAGCTTCTGGAAACCCAAAAGGAACGAAAGCCAACTTAAAAACCCTTACCGGCAAGGGATCTCAGTGGCGACAGAGGCGTTTCTCGGCGACAGAAGTTCGGTCATGGTGGCGCAACTCCGAGCAGTGGCGGCGTCAACAGCAAGGCACTGACGCGAGCTCCCTTTTTTCTTCGCGAATGGCGACGGCGTCTGGCAGTAGGGAGGATGGGTGGCGGCGGCGCAAGCAACGGGACGCGGCAGCGACCTCCGTCTCGCGGTGGCTCCCTCACGATTTCTCTCTCTCTCTCATCGGCGTTGAGTGGCAACAGCGGGACAGGCATCACAGCGAGGACGACGGCGACACCAGGGACCTCACGAAGATGACGACAGACGCGCACCAGTGGTGGCTTCTTCTCCTCTCCTTCGTTGGATTTTTCTCTCTCTTCCCTCCTGGTGGTGACACGACGGCGCGGCATCAGTGTCGCCCGCCGGCGCCATCCTCCTTCTCCCCTTCCCCTCTTCCCCGGATCCCTCATCCCCATCGAGCTCCCTTTCTGTTTCTTTCCTTTTCTCTGTGTGTGTGTGTGTGTGTGTGTGTGTTTGGTGTTAGAAGGGAGGGGGCTGCGACTGTTGTTTGTGTTTTGGGGGGTTAGGGTTCAATTTGATAAAAGTTAGGGTTAGGATTTGTGTATGGAATTAGGGATTTTGGAACTTAATTTGAAATCTAATTGAAACCTTGAAATTACTCTAAAAATATCAAGGTTTAGAAAATTGGACCGGTCATCGAACCGCTCTAGCTACTGGTTCACTGGTTTACTGGTCCAACCGGTCTAACCAGTGGTTCAACCAAAAAAACCATTTTAGAATAAAATAATAAATAAATTATAAATAAACATCCTAAAATATAATTATAGTTTAATATATATCTTAAAATATTTTCCAAACTTATACCATGAAACTCGGCCAAATAATAATCTCCATGAACTAAGAGCAATTAAGAAATCACTAGGAGACCAACAATAACAAACCAACCAATTATAGCAGTTCATAACCCCCATGCAATATATTAGAACCAGTGAAATGGTTACCTTTTATTTTTTACCCCCATTATGCTTGTAAAGAATAAGGTAGTATGGTACATTACATTAATAACAACATTATGGAACCCAAAGTTCCTACATAAATTTCTTATGACCACCAACCAATAATTTAACAAGAACAATAACAGAGAACCTCATCCCACTAAATGGGATCCATTACATAGATCAAATAACAACATTACATCCTATATGTACTTAGCACATTTAACATATCCCCGAAACTTAGGAGAAATTAGCACTATAAGATTAATATTAAGACTTGAATGAATAACTTCAAAAACTATTTTTCATGTGATATGTAGCTCAAAGATATGTGAAACTCAAAATAATATCTAAAATTATTTCATACAACACAATCTCTGAAATTAAGGAACCCTTTATTTGGGCAAAAGAAATCTAACCACAGCAGGTGCAGCTTGAATTGCTGAATCAAAAACTTCATGCAATGCTTGCTCACTTTCCTCAAAATACTGGGTAACAATTTCAGGTCCATTTATTTGGAAAAAAATTATCCCAATATTATGAGCACATAATTGAGCTAATGAAGTCTTTCCTGTACCAGGTGGACCATGTAGAAGGACTCCTCTTGTGATACGTAAACCAAATCATGAAGACAATCACCATCTAAGCATAATTAAGTCACAACTCATAACACAGTGAATAACAAATACAAAACAACAGCAATTGAATTTCCAGCAGCACATCACTTCACAAAGAAAGCATAAAACACAAAACATCAGCACAACATAAAACAATCAAGTAAAAGTGTAAAACACAACACAGCAGAACATCAGTAATCATGATCAATAATCAAAAGACATTCAATAATCAAACAGAAATATGCTAACCAACAAACATATTTTTTGATAGTCATGCTAACCAACAAACAGAGGAAGTTCACAATTAAACTGAAATCTGAGTTCACAGAGGAAGTCGAAGTTCACAGAGTATCAATTTCAAAGAGGAAGTTCACAGAGGCGAAGAACAAAGAAGATGAGCAGAGGACAAGTCACTCACCTGGGGTCGACGGAGGGCTACTGGTGTTGACTGTTGATTGTTGAGGACTGCGCGACGATGAAGATGATGAGACGGGCTACTGCCTACTGGTGTTGAGAAGATGAAGAAGATGGAGATGGAGGGCTACTGGGCAGGGAACCAGGCGAAGATGGAGGGTTACATAGGCTGACGACCAGGCGACGGCGGTGGCGATGATGACCGGAGACCGCGGCGATAAAGGAGGGCGACTGGGCGGCTAGGGTTCAGGGCGGCTAGGGTTCACTCTTCTCTCACTGTGAGATGATTCAGAATCAGATGAATCATGAATGAATGGGGTCGGGGGAAGAAATGGGGGGTGGGGTGCAGGGTGCTCCACGAGCGGGTCGGGTCGGGTTAATGGTTTTTTTTAAATAATAAAACAGCGTCGTTTATGCAGAACCAGCCAGTCACTGGTTCGGCGGTTCTTCAGCAGTTCTTTCCAGCACGGTTTCTACAGAAGGACCGAACCGTTTACGTCGCCGGTTTACGGTTAAACCGGTCAAACCGGCTGGTCCGGTCCGGTTTTCAGAACCTTGAAAAATATATTATTTGTTGCATCAAATTGCTATTTGATTTTCACTCATACTCTAATTGAAAATATATCACAATATAACTAATGTTCTTTATTTACAAAATCTAAGGTATTTATTTATAAAAAATGTTATCATATAAAAATTTGATTATTTTACATCTACTAAATTTATAATGTAAATATAGAAATTAATTCAATAATTAGAAATTTGGATAAAATCCTAATTTAAATATCCAAAAATTATTATTTTTAAATTTCTAAGACTTTAAATAGTAAATAGGAAAATAATCTCCAAATTATAGAATTTGGATAAAAACCTTAATTTGTTTCAAATCCAATTAATCAAAACTACCTTTAATTACCTTCAATAAAATAATTTATGAAATTAAAACTGTAAATAAATATATGTATGACTTAAAATTAGTTCGTAATAACTTTTCAAAAGTCTTGGGTCTTACACTTCACGCCGCTCATCATCAACTTAACCCACTTGTTACAAAAACCGAACGCCTTCCTGGACCCTTTCCAAAAAATCCCATTTCAATCTGTCATATGCCTTATTCATATCTAATTTGATGGCTAAGTCTTTGCTTCCAAGCCTTTCTTTTTTGCTCAATTTGTGAAAAGCTTCTTGAACTATAATTATATTATCCTGTATAAGTCTATCTTTCACAAAAGCACTTTGAACCGGAGAAATGATATCATCTAGCACTTTCTTTAACCTTTCCACCAAGACCCTAGTTATAATCTTGTACACAAAATTGCAACAACTTATGGGTTTAAGGTGATTCAAGCTTTCTAGTTGACTAATTTTAGGAATTAAAACAACTATTATCTCACTTAAATCTTTCGGTATGATACCTTCTTCAAAAAATTGTTTGACTATTTCACATACTTCTTTACTCAATATAACCCAATGTTTCTGAAAAAATAACTTATTTAAACCATCTGGGCCCGGTGCCTTTAAGCCCCCCATACTGAAGGTCACCTCCTTAATTTCCTCATCCTTGATCTTTGCCATCAATTCTTCATTCATCTCTCTAGTGACTCTCATAGTTATCTCTCTTATGCACTCCTCCATATTTTTGACCCAATAGATGTGTATAGCTTGGTGAAATGCCCTTTCACTAGTCTCATTATATTGTCCTCTCCTTGAATCCACTGCCCTTATTTATTTCTCAATTTATCAATTCTATTCCTATTTTTTTTAGGATCGTTATAGCATGAAAGAAAGCTGTATTTCTATCTCCCCATTTTAACCATTTCATCCTAGATCTTTGTCCCCAATACTTCTCTTCCTGCTTTCATAGCTTTGAGATTGGACTTTTCAGCTCATTCGCTCTCCTCTATTCACTTTCTGACATATCAGATTTCTGAATGCGTTGTAATTCTGTTTTCTTTCTTTCAATTTCTTTATCTGCTCTCTTAAACTTTCTTCTACTCCATTATGTTAACTCCCTCTTGCATATATTTCTCTTTCTTACAAACTGATTCCAACAACTTCTATTCCCTCGTCCAAATTCCAACTCCACTTGATTACCTCCTTACACTCCTCATGCTCTGCCCAAACGGCCTCGAACCCAAATTCCTTCTTTATCTGGACCAACGGCTGTGTTTCTAATATTAAAGCACAGTGATTTGAACTTATAGTCGGTGTAGCTTTCAAAATAGCATTATGGTATATTTGCATCCATTTCCAATTCACCATTACCCTATCCAACTTTTCCCTAGTGATGATGTTATTTCTTGGATTACTAAACCATGTAAACTTACTCCCTTTGAGGTCAACATCTATTAAGCCATTATCAAATCTTCTAAAGGTTTCTAAATAGATCCTAGGCTGCAGATGAATGCCCACCTTTTCGTCATGACCTAGAACATCATTGAAATCACCCAAAAAGGCCTAGGATTCTTTCCTATTCATATTGCTTTCCGTGAGTTCCTTCTATAGTTTTCTTCTTCTTTAAAAGACCGGGTTTCCATACACAAAGATACCCTGCCAACTCAAATCATTATTCATATTAATCCTAGCTTTAATAAAATTATCACACCACTCATAAACATTAATATCAGCCTTAGATTTCCATAACAAACATAGCCCGCCGGACAAGCCCTGGAGTTCTACACAAAACATATTATCAAAATGAAGCCTTCTTTTTATCCTAATCATTTTATCTTGTCTAGCCCTAGTTTCCATAAGAAACACTATGAGCGGCTTTACTTTTTTACATAGATTATATAATTCGGATATTGTCGGGGTAGCCGCAATTCCCCGACAATTCCAGCTAATGATACTCATGGCTGAGGGTGGGGCATGCTAAGGCCCGCCTCCTCAGCCATTTGTATTCCCTTAAACTGACCAGAAGCATTCAGAGATAAGTTATACTCCCCTCTTTCCAGTGCATTGCTATTGTTCTTTATCTTCTTAGGCATCTTGTCCTCTTGATCCTCCTTCCGTTCCTCATTTGTAAGCATTACCACCTGTTTGTTATCTCTTTTCCTTTTCAAACTCAGCTCCAGTTTCATCTTTTTTGCTAGTTGTGTCTCCCATTCGGTAGGAGCTTTCTTCCCACTATCTTCATCTTCATCTTCATCGCTTTTTAGTTCTACATAGTAGGCATTATCACCCCTGTTTTTCTGCTGCTCCATAAATGTCTTTTCTCTCCTCTGTACTTCCATGGAAATTTTCTTGAATATTTCTTCTCCATCACCTCTTTTTATCCTTCCTTGATCCTCATTTATCCATTCCCTGTCAACATTTTCATGTTTTTCCTTTTCTTGGCTATCATGAGTCTTTTTAGTTGCTAGCCTATAGTTTTCTTTTCTCCTTCTTTTTCCTGGGCACACTTTCAATCTTCTTTTTTGTAGCTGTTGACTTCCCCCTCTTCTATTGCATAACGAGCCAGTCCACCTTTTTTTAATTTATTTGCGTTTTTTCCAGCCCTCCCATCTATCCCGAAACTGTTTTCTCTTCCATTCCACACTTGTGTTTGATCTGCCAAAATATTGAGCCCAACATCCTTTTTTTGCCCATGTATACCCACTTCCTGAACTTCCTTCCCCTTTTCTCTCTTTTGGGCCTGTTTGATGTAAGCCCGTTCATTATTCCTCTCTCTTATCTCCCTAATAAGATTTTTTAACTTGTGAGCTGCCCTTAAATCACGCTGCATATTCTTATATCCCTAAAAATCAGGGATTTTCTGTACTTCTCCCATCTGCTCCCCTGCTTCAGTCATCTCTTCTTCTCTCCTTATTTGGTTTTTTCAGACACTTTCTTCCCTGAATTCCTGCTGCAGACCTTGTTCAGCCCTAATCGTGCTTTCTTCTGTGTTTCGTTCCTCATCACTCTCTCTTTCAAGACTTTGTAATAGACGCACCTGCTCTTCCTCCTCTTCCCTCCATCCCTGCTGTTTTGAACTTTCTCCTCCTATGGCTGAAACTGGTCGAACTTGGCTGACTCCTAGTCCTGGTGAGTACTTCCTTTTTGTTGGGTCCTAGCATGCCATGACTATTGGATTCTTGCATGTTTTTTTCTCATGCCCTAATATTCCACAGTTAAAGCAGTAACTATCCGGCAGCCTCTCATATTTGAAGAAAACCCATAATGGTGGCATCTCTTCTCTTTCTAACCAGAAGCCAGTAGGCAAGGCCTTGGTTATATTGATGCTGACTCTGATCCTTAAGAATGATCTCCTAAGAACGCCATTCACCTGTAGGTCTCCAGCCTCAGCCAAAAACCCCAGCATTCCTCCTATCAGGATTCCAGTCTCCTTATTCATGTGATCAAGTGGAATGCCATGAACTTGAATCCAGAATTTCATAAAGTCATGATCAACTTCAAAAACTAATTCACCCTCCATCCATAATTTGAGGTTGACTAGATTTTCTTTGACATTTCAAGGACCATTTTGGATAATCTGCAACCCTCTCTTCTTGTCTTTGAAGCTGAACAACAACTTCTTCTGCCCAATGTCAGTGACTACAACTCCTTGTGGATTTTTTCACATTCCCAATAATGCATTTTTACATGTTTTAAAGCATACCTCTTTCTCACTTATTATCTTTCCCACCATATTCAAGCAATCCTTCTTATACTCCAGTTCTCCCGGCTTGTTAAGCTTGATAACTTTTTCTTCTATGCTGTTCATATTATCGGTTGTTAATCTTTTGGTCTTAGTATATTTTAGGTTTCACGTAGTTTTGATGGCTTAATGGATATGAGTATGGTGTGAGAGTCTGGTTTGTAAGGTTTAACAGATTGAAAGCACTCCCTTTTAGAAAAGAACCCGGTGTTCTATGAGTACTCTCCTGTTGAGAGAAGAAGTAGGAATGTCAATGGGGCGGGGCGGGGCGGGGGGTGCCTCCCTGCTCCCCGTCCCCGCCCCCAGAATTAATTCCCGTCCCCGCCCCATTTTCCGTCATGGAAGGATAATTGTCCCCATCCCCGTTCTCCGTGTTTTCCGCAGGGCCCCATTCCCCATCTCTCTATGTTTAACATTCATATGAAAATTATAGTAAAAAATATTAAAAAAAACTGAAAAATAAACTACAAAATATTATTACAAACACACAAACATATCTTATCTAAAATTATAAGTCCAGAAATACAACATAATAAATCATAGTCCATAAAATAAAATCTTAAAATACAACTTTCATTATAAAGAAAGCAATAAAATAAAGTCTTTAACATCAAATATTCTTTCATTATCAGTATACAACTTCCAACAAACATCTCTATGTTCTCTGTTAAAATAGCAGAGACATAAATATGTTAACATACAATGACGAGAATGGAAGCAAATACGTAGACACAGAAGTGGAGAAGAGAAGGACGCCGCGCCTGAAGAGAGAAAACGATGTGGTGAAGCTACCAGGGTGACGGCGCAAGAGTGGCCGGTGGCGAGTGGAGGCCGACGACAGTGTATGGTGCTGTGAGGGTTTTGAAGTTTGAATAAAGTGGAGAGTGAGTGAGTGACTGGAGTCTGGAGAGTTGGGGCCTGGGTGGGAATAGAGAGTTAGAGACAGCGCAACAACAAAGGTGAAAAGGGAAGATAGGGTTAGGTTTTTTAATGGGTGAAATTACTAAATACCCCTATGTTAGAAATAAAGTAAGGGTATTTAAGTAAGTTTAACAATTCGGGGAATTATCAGGGATGGAGCGGGGATCCTCACTCTAGTCCCCGCGTCTGTCTTGGGGGAATTTCGCTCCCCATCTTCATTTCTACGGAAAAAATTCTCCAATATCGAGGCCTCATTCAGAGCAGTCTCCATGGAGATCTCCGCTTCCTGGAGATTTTTGACACCCCTAAAAAAAAAGCTCCTTAGACAAAAAGATCTTACTTAAAACGTTTTACTCTGTTTTTTTTTAAAACAAAAAAAAAAATTAATTGAAATATCAGCCATCACTATTTGTTAATTGATTTTAGGATTTAATTTATCAATACTTATAATAGTTGAAACCCAATCTGATATATTGAATGATATAGAGATGCTTATTTTTTAAAAACGATGACTATGAACCAAAATAGGCACTTATTCTAGATTTATATCCTAAATGTCTTTTGCATAAATTACTAATTGCTACTGCATTGACTATCATTGATATTTTAAAAAAAAAAATCAAAGTACAATAGTAGATTTTTAAAATTATTACTTCAATAACATATTAACATATATTTACTCATTACATCACCAACTATTCATTTTAATACCATCATTAATACTACTACCACTACCTTATTCCTTAATCACCAAAATCAAATCTAAAATAAAGAATGTAAATTTGAATATGAAGAACAAATAATAATGAGTCTATTCTCTTTTACTGCTAGTGTCATATTCTATCACTATTGCTTTCTTTTTTTTTTCTCTTTCTATGATATTTTACAATTTTTTTTTCTTTGACAGAAAAAATATCTCTTTCATAAAAAAATCTTACGACACTTCCAAATAACAGAAATAAATTAGATCTAAATCTTGAAAAAAGAATTAAGTATATTTTATGCTAAATTATAAACTAAAAATAAGACTAAAATTCGATTTCAAAGAATCTTAAATAGTAAAAACATAGCTAAATTTAAATTTCTATGATTTTTACATCAACACAAAATATAATACAATATGTTAAAAAATATGTTCTTTTTCTTCACTTAAAACTAAATCTTTTTTTATCTGAAAATATTTTCATAAAAAAAAAACTTTAATGTATCCTCTAAGATTTGATAAATTTGTACCTGTGTACCCACACCACTAATCAAAGAAGGACAATAAAACAGGTTAATTTTTTTATATGGATTAAATATGTATAGTACTTTGTTATTGAAAGTTTGAGTATTTTTTTTATATGAAGGTATTTTTTTAATTGATATAATCAAATTGGACTGTCCAATTTATTTGAGGAAGGACAACAAGAAAACAAGTAAGAGAGTTTAATTTTAATTTTTAAATTTTTTATTTTAAAAATAAAAATTGGAGTGTCCGATTTCAATCTTAATTTTTTTTATTTTCAAAAACACAAATAAAATGGTTCCATTTGTATCGTTTGTTAAAAAAATTAAACAATGTAAAAAATAGACACCAATTTCTTAAATCCACAACAATGTAAAACACATTTCTACATTTTTTTGTGATATGTATATTCTTGCAACATAAAAAGGTTAATTTTTTTGTATATTGAAAAAATCTTAGTGTAATACTCAATTATTGGATTTTATGATATTTTTTAAAATTATGGGAACAGTACAATATACCGCTTTTAGATTGACAATACAAGAAGAGCATATTGTCAATATAAGAGGGCGTATTATACTGTTCTCACAATTTTAAAAAATACCATAAAATCCAATGATTGAGTATTATACCAAAATTATATCAATATATAAAAAAATAAACGACGTTAAAAACATAACAAGTGCCAATAAAATACCACAAAAAAAGAATACCATATAAAGATATTAAAAGGAAAAAATAGAAACTAAAACAAACTAAAAGATAAAACATAAAAATGATGAAAAGAAGAGATGATAAAAATAAGGTAAAAAAAAAGAATAGGAGATGAAAGAAAAGGAGTTGACAGGAAGGGAAAAGAAGGTGCGAAGAAAACGAAAATGAGAAAAAAAGGAAAGGTGAAAGAAAATATACAAAAAAAAAGTAAAGTGGTAATAAAATAAAAAGATGGAAAAGAGGGGAGGAAAACCACCGCCTTGCAAGGTTAGCCGCAGCAACCTCCTTCCAAGATAAACAATAAAGATGAAAAAGAGAGAGAATAAGTTGAAATCCTTAGTAAAACAAAAAGGTGAACGTTTATAGATTTGGATATTTTAAATTTTGAATTTTATTTTAAAAAATAAAATATGATTTATTATTATTTATTTTATAAGTGGGACAAAAAAATATGAGAGAGAAATTATTTAAGAGTGAGAGATTATATTTTATCCTTTAAAGTAAAAATTTAAATTTTAGAGGATTTAAATTTAATGTTTACGCATAAGATATTACAATTTTGAGTGAATGTCCAGTCCCTGATAATTTTGTCCAAGACTACGAAAT
This sequence comes from Arachis stenosperma, assembly GCF_014773155.1. Lineage (NCBI taxonomy): Eukaryota > Viridiplantae > Streptophyta > Magnoliopsida > Fabales > Fabaceae > Arachis > Arachis stenosperma. The sequence continues at coordinate 92,257,748 of NC_080378.1, forward strand.
CTCTAATAAAAAAAATATCTTTTTGGAGTTTTGATATTTAATTTCATGATACTAGTTAATTCTTTTATTAATGATTTCTTTTTAGAACATACTTATTTGACACGTTAATCACTAATATATCATCTATTTAATTTTTATAAGTAAAAATAATTTAAAAATCACAAGTGTTTCTTAGTTTTATACAATAAATTTAGCTAATATATTTAAAAAAAGATAATAAAAAACTAAACGGCAACAAAATTTTCAATAAAAAAAATTTATCAATCCTAATTAGTTTTAAATGAATATATCAATAACTTAATATGTCATGTAGGTTCATTCCGTTAATACAGAAAAAAATTATTAATAAAAAAATTAATCAATCTTATAAAGATAAAAATCATTAGAGTCAAAAAGAATATATTTTTTTTATTGAAAATTTTATTGTATTTTAAGATAATTGTGAGTAACTATTTATAATTTTTTTCTACAATTTTTTATCTTGTATTTAGTGTTATCACCAAATAAATAATATATAAAAAAATTTATATGTCTTAGTATCAATATTTTCTTCTTATTAACATAATACTTTATAATTTTAAAGTTTAATATTACTCCCTCAAAAATTCAAGGAATAAAATTTAATTATAAAAATTAAATGATTAACTTTTTAACAATTAACAATTTTGTTAGTACAAAATAATTTTCTTGAAATTATGGGACTAAAATCTAATCTAATCAGAGAAACTAAATTGTACACTAGATATTCTTGGAAATCAAAAGGAAAATATTGTTTTAGAAAAAAAAAATGTAGAAAAACTCAAAAAGGAAGAAGATAAAATCATAAAGGAGAAGCAACATGCCAACAATAGTCCAAATCCAAACGCCTAGTCCATCCATTGAAGTTCTACTACATCCCGAATTGCTAAATGCTCTGAACCTTGCTATTCTTCTCTTTTCACTCTTCTTTCACCTCTTAACCGTTAACATGGCGGTTAGAGCAGTGAACACCTGCTTCCTCTTCCGTTCATCTTCTCCTCCTCTCCGCTTCTCCTCCTCCTCCTCCTCCTGCCGCCGCAATCTCCGCTGCTGCTGCTTCTGCTGCTGCTCCTCATCCCCAGCATTCGTCCCTCCGCCGCCGCTCTCCTCCAATTATGGCGCCCGCCTCCAACGCCGCTCCGTCTACACTCTCTTCGACAGCGTCATGGAAGAGCTCCGTGCCATGGGGAAACGCCGCAACAATAGAATCTCCGCTGCTTCCAAGTAAAAACCCTTGCCTCATTTTTCTCTTCTGTGTGTTTGGATTTACCTAATTATTAAGTTAGGCTTAAGAGTACTGTAAATGATAAGGGAACGGTACTAGAATGGTGGTTGTCATGAAATGCGATGAATTAGATACTTGTTCAATAAACGTTTTCTTTAACGAAATGACAAAGAAATCTGAGGAGTGAAGTGAACTAGATTTTGCACTCTTAAGTCTTTATCATGTTTGGATGTGACTATATAATTGGATGGGATCATAATAAAAGTATTACTGTATTCAAATCAGATGCTGAAGACTAGAGAGTACACTATCTATTTCTTGAATTGTCTGCACCAGTATTGTGGACTTAAAAAAATAAGATAATGATCAAATGCGAATAATAGTCCCCTGACTAAGGTGGCAGCTACCAAGGGTGTATGCACCTTACATGTTATTTTTATTTTTTATTTTTGGGATGAAAGAAGAATTTCATTAGGATTCGGAGAAGGATAATACAAATTGGGGATAAGAGTTCCCTTATATAAAAGCAAAGCAAAAAAAAAAGATTTATCTATAAAAGAGAGAATTTCATTAATGTATTGACGGAACACTACAAAGGAGTGGAGGAAAAAAGTTCCTCCAAACCAAAAGAAATACAAATAAGACCACAAACTTCAATGAACTGTAGCTTTCCAATCTTTCATCATGTCCAAGAGGGAAAGTCCTCTGTAAAACCATATGCTTTACACCATATAGATACTAAACGCCTAATTCTATCCCAAACAGCAACTTCTCTTGCGAATCTATTGTTAAAAGTGTGTAGATTGTGATTGCTTAATTTAGCCTCTTTCTTTCTCCCAAAATCAGCAAACCTCATCAAAAGAAACTGATCTAGTGATGCGGGGCACACTGGGCAAACCCAAGATTTTCCAAACATGCCAAACAAAGAACTCCACAAAGAATCAGCCATAGGACTGTAAAAACAAATGTCAGACCATTTGTGAATATCCCTAATACATTACACACATTTGGTGATATAGCCTTATGTGAATATGAGGTCTTCTGACTAGTAAATTGTTATTGGCGTTAATTCTGTTAGGCATAGCAGTCCAAATAAAGGATTTGAATTTTGACTTTAAAGGGAGCTTTAGATTTCAATATTTGTTTATCAAGGGTTGGTATAGAGATTGAAAATAAACTTTACGGGTATACTGACCCGATGAATCAAGATATCATAATCTTTTGACAGGAGTAGAAGATAAAGGGGAATTTCAAGTAGACTAAAAAGGTTACCTAATTCAATGGGCTCACCATCACTAAGATTTCTAAAGTGAAAGTTCCAAGAATAGGAAAATCCCTTATTGAATAGAAATCCCTAATAGGAATGTTATGTGAAACTGATAAGCAATAAAGACGAGGAACTAAAAGGAGCATCTCATAGCCAATAATCTACCAGAAAGAGAAAGTAAGATCCATCCCCTACTTTTGAAGAAAGAAAAGGTATCAAAGTAGCATAACCATTAGAAACAAATTTCCAGGGGCTAGAGTAGCATGTGAAGCAAGATTTGCATCCATTCATTTCTGTTTAATCCATACATGCTTCTAATAACGTTATGCCCAAAGAGAATGTGGTACTAAAGGAAAACGCCATTAGCCATTTTGTTGCCAGGCTAATGTTTTTTTATTGTAGATTACCAAGACCAAATCCTGCTTGTTTTTTGGTAGACAACAAATTTCCCAACTCACCAAATGATCCCATGTTAAGCCCATAGCACTAGACCAAAGGAAATCCCTCATTTTTTCCTCAATGGTTTTAGCCACTCCCTATGGTATATGAAGCAAAGATAGGAAGTAAAGAGGGATACTTGATAAGCAAGATTGAAAAAGAGTGATCCTTCCTCCTAATGAGAAATATGCTCCTTTCCAAACACGAAGATGCTTGGAAATCTTCTTCACAACAGGATCCCAGGAAAGAGGTTGAAGTAGGGTCCCACCTAAAGGAACACCCAGATAAAACAAGAGGCCATTCCAGAATTTGACATCCAGCCAGAGATGCTATGTCTGAGAGATAAGTTGGGTCAATATTGATCCCTTCTAAGCCACTTTTAGCCAATTTACTTCTGATAGTTTGATGCCATAAAGATTGGGATTCTAAAGGAAAGTGCCATAGCCATTTTGCCACCAAAGTAATATTCTTAAACACAATATTGCCAAGACCCAAGCCTCCTTTCTTTTTAGGACAACAAACTTCCCAATTCACCAAGTGATCCCACTTCATATCCAAAGCACACCACACCAAAGAAAGTTCGTCATAATCCTTTCAATGGTGTTGACCACTCTCACTAGAATTTTAAATGGATGAAGTAAAGAGGAATACTGGAGAGGCATGCTTAAATGAGAGTGATACTACCACCTAAAGAAAAATAGGCCCCTTTCTGAATTTCCTGGCGCTTAGAAATCTTCTCAACGACAGGATCCCATAAGGAAATGGATCTAGGATTGCCTCCCTGTGGAACACCTAGATAAATGAGGGGCCACTCCAACACAAGACACCCAACAATAGAAGCCAAAACAAAGTAAAAACTTTTACCGAGTTAAAACATTGATCTAAGAGTGGATACACACCAATACAAATTCATTTTAGAGGAATTTATCTATTAGTACACAATAATTGATAGATATTTGTTATGTTTGGTTTGAAAATAGCATAGGATTTCAAAGCTGAAGTCATTGAATATTCAAGCTGAGTTGAGTAGGAAGTTTAGAAGGTGAAATGGAAATGTCTTAACATAAGCTTCATGATGTTTTTGGGGTTTTGGACTTTGGTGCATGATATGTTAGTTTAGGAACCTTAGCTGTTGTATTTAATATGTAACATATATTTTAAAAAAAATCCTTAGGATAAAGTATATTTTTTGTCCCTAACGTTTGCACTTTGTTTCAAAATACCCATAACGTTTAGTTTTATTCAATTTTGTCTCTAACGTTTTCGATTCATTCAATTTTGTCCCTAACGTTTTTTTATTTTTGTCAAAACTATCCCCAGAAGTTTTCAATTTTGTCTCTAATATTTTACATGGAGTTAATGTCCAGGGGTAATTTTGGCAAAAATAAAAAATGTTAGGGACAAAATTGAATGCAACTAAACGTCAGTGGTATTTTTGAAAAAAATCGCAAACATTAGTGACAAAAAGTATACTTTACCCAAATCCTTATTAAGATCTAGAAATGTATTTATAGCTATTTGCTAACACTAAGTAGGATTTTTGGTTGAATTTTGAATTGATATTTTTAAATATCAATCTTTGCCATCTTCTACCCTCCAATAAGTTGGAAATTGTTCTTGTGTGTGTGTGTATTTCTTACTCCCTTTTGTTTAGTTCTTGGATTCAAGGTAAAAAAATGTTATTGGGGTTAAGTTGGTATCAAATACGTGTCCCAAGTGAAAGAAGTCTTTTAAATTTTCATATATAGTTTTACTTGTGGTTTCCTAGCTTTGACCTTGTGTCAGTTACTGTCTTGATTGTAATTTTATTTGACAGCATGGGTTTGTTGAATGAAGAACTTGTTGAAGATAGACTTGTGAGCCGTTCATTGCAGAAGGGGTTGCTTTTGGAATTCAAGAAGGATTCTGATAGGATGTTGTTAGCAGTTGCTCAGAGACCTGATGGCAAGAAGAATTGGATGGTTTCTGATCAGGTTCTTGTAGAAACAACATAATGCGGCATGTTTAATAGGTTGCTAGGTGTTAGAACTTTTGCATTTTTGTAAATGCTAAATATTGCTAGTGTTTGTCTATTCTGACTCTATTTTTATTGGGCTGAAGAATGGTGCCACTTCTTCCATCAAGCCACAACAGGTGACATATATTGTCCCTGGGATTGACAATTTCGACCAAGCAGATATTGCAGATTTTATTAAGAAAGTTCAGGATAACATGGTCAGTTTCACAATAGGATGGCAACATATTCCGATTCCATAACATTTTATTTCTGTTGATAAGTAATACATTGGATGATATGATGCAGGATCCATCACTACTTGAATTTGCTTGGGTTGAGCTCCTTGAAAAGAATAAATCTGTGACAGTTGAAGAGTTAGCTAAGGTATTATTATTTTGAATTCAATCTTAGTATGCTTCCTATATCCTTTCTTATGCTGCTTATTCTGTAGATAATTTTTGGTAGTGCTGAGCCTCTTGAGAGCTATTCTACTCATCTTTTGCTGTCAAGGGATGAAATATACTTTACTGTGCTGGAGACAAAAGGTTCTCGTTCAATATATGGACCCCGCCCAAGTGAACAGGTAGACGTATTACTTTCATATTCAGATAAGCTTTCAAAAGAGAAAGTACTGTTCATTATATATGTTAGTGATTTAACTCCTCATTTCCTAAGTTATACTTGTGCTCCAGGAAGAACCTTACAGTTTGCTTGTTTTGAACTTGTTGCAAATTGAGATCATGGCTTAGTAGTGTAAGCCTATACTAATGGCAAGTTACTGGAGTTTTTCTTTAGCTGCAGGAGTTTTCCGTAAGGTGTCACATGCTATGTTTTCTGGTTTCATGAATATACCAGTCATTGTAACTTTTGCATTTTTCCATGTGAATTGTGTTTCAAAGGGGGTTTCCTTGGCTGCTATGTGTATTATGTACACTCTTTTCAAGGAGGTTTCTCTAATAGATAGGCCGAGGGATTTGGCATTTTGGTCCTTTCTTTGCTGGCCGTATTTCTCCTTTTGGTTAAGGAGTATCCCTAATCCTACAAAATTTCTCCCATTCTTGTTGTGCAAGTTACTTTTTGTAGTTATGGAGATGAAGTGAGTAGTATTGCTATTATGTGCTTGTTTGGGCGCCATTAAATTGATAAAAAAAATCTTGAAAAAAGATCTTTTTTTTTTATTTTTTAGTGTGTTTGGCAAATTTCTAATAGTAAAAATAAAAGTACTAGAAAAATAAAAAAAACATCTTTTTTGGCCTTGTTTGGGTGAGCTTCTAAGAAAATATCTTTTTTCGAGTTATCTTCTTTTAAAAGATCTTATGGAAAAGTAAAAGTAATTTTATGTTTGAATATCTCATGCAAAAAGATCTTTTTATCTATCAATTATGTTTGGGTATAACAATATAAAAGTATTTTTTGTTTATTTATTACATGAAAAACATCTTTTTTTTAAAAGAAAAAAGATCTTTTAAAAGAAGATGTAAATTGCAGCTTCTCAAAAAAGAGTTTTTTTTTTCTTCTAATGCTTTTACTTTTACTACTAGAAATTTGCCAAATATGCTAAAATATAAAAAAAGATCTTTCATTGGAAAAAAGATTTTTTTATCAAATAATCACTCCCAAACAAGTACCTCGAGAAGCTACAATTTACATCTTTTTTTAAAAGATTTTTTTTCCTTAAAAAAAAGATATTTTTCACATAATAAATGAACAAAAAAGTACTTTTATCTTATTTTATCCAAACATAATTGATAGATAAAAAAATAATTTTACATGAGATATCTAAACATAAAATCACTTTGTCTTTTGTAAAAGATATTTTAAAAAAATATCATTTAAAAAAAAGATCTTTTTCGAGAATGGCGCTCAAACCCACCCTATAAATGGTCTTTTTTTCCCGTGTGATTTGTAACTGTGAATTAGGAAGATGGTGCTTTCTAGTGTAAGAGGCAGTGTTGTATAATATTTTGGTTTGTTTTACTAGTTATTCAGAGATGCCTGCATGCGCTAATATTTCTTAAAAATCCTTTTTCTGAAAAGGCAGGTTGAGGACCTCATCCGTAGCAAGCTTGCAAAGGAGGCTGCTGAGAAAGAACTTCAGGAGTTTTTAAAATTGCTGGTCTCGGCAAAATCAATGGCTTCACAAGATAAACCTCCTAAATCTTCATGGATGGATGACGAGAAAATCAGGCGAAGAATCGAATATCTTGAAGCATATGCTGTTGATTCATATCAAAATGATGAACATAGGAAAACAGCTGGGATGGTAACTTCTCCTCTCATACCTAGTTTGTTCTGATTTAGCATTGTTGCATTTGTTTTCTTATCTTTTAGTAAAGGATATCAAGTGATAAAATTAAGAGAAGTTTGAGCATTTTGAGTCTGAAAAGATGATTCACAAGCTGGTTGTATTTGGAATACTTTTTATGTATTTATATTAGATGTAATTGAGTAGAAGGGTAGTACAACTAGTACAAAGCATGTCATATCTCCAATGACATTCAGTCCCTACTGAAGAAACTGGCTAACAACTTGAAAGGTGGCTTATCTTAGTTTGATTCACTTTTCTCCTTGCTGGAAGTACAATAGAATATCTTCGAATAGTTTTATTTTATTTTATCTTTTTTTGTAGGGTGGGGAGAGGTGGGAGAGAAGAGAAAGGGGGGGGGGGGGTTGCTAGAAATAGAAATTTTATCACAACAGGAGAATCTTCGATTAGTATTGCATCTCTAGGCTGTCCAGTGCAATTTTAGTCAGTGGAGTTGACTTTCTTGTTCTAATAAGTTCATCTTCTATACTACTATCAGATACTAAAGGCAATGGGTCTGGCAAAAACAGCATCTTCTGCTGCAAATCTCTTGGTAGATATTGGGTATTTTCCTGTACACGTCAATCTTGAGTTGTTGAAGTCCGGAACTCCCACTGAGCATTCAGAAGAAATCATATCAGTTGGTCAAGCTCTTCTATCGGACTCATCTGATCCTGACGAGGTGAATGTACTATGCTTGTTAACAGCTCAAGTGTGTGATATCGTACATGTTGTCATGGCCATTTGTTTAGAATGATAAAGATACATGTACCACAAACTTCTAACATCATTAATATGCTGTTACATTCTCTTGCTTCAAGAACAAGTATTACAGTTGATATATACTAATATATACTAATTGGTTTAGAGCTTTGGTGACTGGTTCATAGCCTTATATGTTGCTATGATAAAGAGTAGCGAGAAAATTTGTTACTTTTGAAATGTTTCTAATTCATATTTTAAATCATCTTTTTATCATCGTTAACGATTAACCTTCAAAGATGATTAATACTTTGTTATTTGAAAATACATCGTGCGTGTCATGTAAATATGTTATCTATTAGGGTTTTTTTATTTTTTATTTTTTGGGTCAGATTCTATCTATTAGTTAAATATGCTAATTTGGGAGAGGGTATTTTTGGAACTTCGAAGTTGAATATCTAAAATTTCTGAATACAACCAAATTATGTCACAAACATGAAAAATTAGAATTTGAGGTAATTAACAAGTGTCATACTCCTATGATGGTTATGTACCATACTAATCATTGTTGGATTACCCCAATTCTTTCACTAAATGCATGGACTATTCAGCCTTTGCAGTAGTTTTAAATTGCTATAATGGCTGGACTCTGAAAATTTTCTTTTCCATCTTCTTGTTCTCTTTTATTGGTGTAAAAGCATTCCAAATAATGCTTGGACTCATGTCATTTTTTTTTAAATTTTAGATGCTGATGTTGTATTTGGCTTTGTCTATGTTCAGAATATCAGGAAGGATCTCACTGATTTAAAGGTGTACGCCATTGATGTTGATGAGGCTGATGAGGTATTCAATGAATGTTATTTGTTGGTTGTATTGAGATCTGCTAAGTATTGCTTCAGTGTTTTGGGTGTCTAGAATTTTATTGACCAACAAATAAATGCAGCTTGATGATGCTTTGAGTGCAACCAAGTTGCAAGATGGTCGGATCAAAGTTTGGATACATGTTGCAGACGCAACTAGATATGTTCAACCTGGAAGCATTGTGGACAGGTATCTGAATGACATTAAAATAAATATTAGTTATTTTTTAGTCTTGCAGTGGCAACATAACATATTTCGCTGGATGCAGGGAGGCTATGAGAAGAGGAACATCTGTTTTCTTACCGACTGCCACATATCCTATGTTTCCAGAAAAGCTTGCCATGGAAGGTATGAGCCTGAGACAAGGAGACCTTTGTAATGCTGTTACTGTATCAGTTGTGCTGCATAATGATGGCAGGTAATTATGAATTCAAAGATTGTACATTATGGTAGAAGTTCATCTGATTAAGTAGGAGAACTTAAGACTGTGGTGTCTGGTATGTGAGAAATCAGTTAGGAGTTGAGACCCATCCTGAAGTGGGACTTGGAGTATTTCTGTCTCACTCATGTATTTGATGTCATATATTACGTTTAGGTATTTGATACTGTTGAAGCTTCAAGAGAGATGAGTATAATGCTAATTTATTTATTTTTAGTTATTAATTAAATATTTGGGAAGGGATATCCATTTTTTTACTTGTTCAAGGTACTACATAGATTGTTTGGGTTTATGTTATCTTTTCTATCCTGTTTTCTTTCTCCTCCTTTATCCGCACAGGAAGATCCCTTATACTCAAGCCCTGCACTATTCTTTATCTTTGACAGATTCTTCCTTCATTCAAAGTAGTTATGGTGATAATTGTCATGAAACCATCTCCCCCAAAAACTTAATAGTTTTATATCTAATATGCTCCATATGCAAGAGCCTCTTTTGGACTTGAAGTGTGGATAATGTGTATGTCCATGCCACTTTTTTCTCAAATTCAATTTTTATTTAGAAGGATGTGCCAACAGGAATAACAAAGATCAAACTCTAGAAGTATTCAAATGGTTTTATATCTGACAATAATAGTTAGGATGGTGAGTTACCCCCTTTTAATGATGTTCTATGTGGGTGCAACAGTATCGCAGAATGTTCAGTGGTTAACTCGGTGATTAAACCAACATACATGCTGACATACGAGAGTGCATCTGAGCTGCTCCATTTGAACCTTCAGGAAGAGAGTGAATTGAGAATTTTGTCCGAGGCTGCAAATCTTCGGTTAAATTGGCGTCGCCAACAGGTTTGTCCTAGTTTATATATATATATATCGGAAATCAGTCCCCGGAAACTTTTGAGTCAAACAATTTAATCCTCAACAAATTTAATCACCAAATCAGTCCCTAACCTTTTATTTGAGAGTGTAGACTATATAGATAGAGGGATTCATCAGCTAATTAAACCTAGGGAATATCCTCTTTCATAATCAATTACAGAAGCCATTAGAATGTATCAAACTGTTTACAAGGATATCGAAAAATATCACCACTGCTGATAAATAATTCCTTAAGACAGAAATGACTTAACAGCTGTATATTTCTTCTTCTTTTACACAATAAAGGGTTGGATATATACTGCTGCGCCCAACCAGAATAGGAAAGTATTGAAATCTGATCCCATGATTTGTTTCTTGAATACCTAATTAATCTTATTCTAGGAACATAATCAGCACCAGATTTCTGCACAGAGCAATCACAATTTTTACCTTCTTGTAGAATACTCAAAAGGATGCCATCGCTGTTTGCCTTGCATCAAATGCTCTTGGAAATTTCTCTTTGCTTGTCAGTGTTTCTAAAATGCACTTAGTTGTTAAGATTTAGATGTGGATAGAAATATTCTCAGAATTTATTGGGGGACATACATGGAATGATAGGTTTAACTGAGTGGATAGGCTTTCCTAGAATTCATGGTTATGGTGCTTAACTATTTAGTTAGTTAAAGCTGTCCAGAATTATTTAGCCTCTAATAACATAAGTTCTCTTTTTTCCTGCCTTTGCCCAGGGTGCAGTTGAGACAGCAACATTAGAAGCTCGCATTAAAGTGTCTAATCCAGATGATCCAGAGCCATCAATAAAACTTTATGTGGAAAACCAAGCAGACCCTGCAATGCGATTAGTGTCTGAGATGATGATACTCTGCGGCGAAGCTATTGCCACATTTGGATCTCAGAATGAAATTCCTTTACCCTATAGGGGACAGCCCCAATCAGATATAAATGTTTCTGAATTTGCTCACCTTCCAGAAGGGCCTGTCAGAAGCTTTGCCCTGGTCAAAGTAATGCGTGCTGCAGAAATTGATTTCAGGAAGCCAGCACGACATGGGATTTTGGGAATTCCTGGTTATGTTCAATTTACATCTCCCATCCGCAGATATTTAGATCTTCTTGCTCATTATCAGGTGTGTTTCAGTTTTATAATTTAGAGGTACAATGGATTGTATATCTTGGTACAGCTAGTTTCTCAATATAATATTATGAAGTCAGCAAAACTTATGAAAGACAAGAAGCTAGATTTGGGAAGTGAAAAGAAATTAATCACTTCTTGCCTATATTAGTGCTGTGATGCATAAGCTGCTACTATAGGTGGTTGAAGTGTGTACCTATGCGACTGTTTCAGGAGGGATATAACTGCAACAAATAATTCTTGTGTTCCACCAATTTATAAGTTTTCTTAAAGGATGCAATTAAGTGATGATTAGATTAACAGCCTGCGCTAGATTAATAAAAGGTGTAGAGATACCATTTCTACTTCATAGCATTCTGTAGTCTTTTTGTTAGAGTTAAACCATAGAGTTAAAGATTACTAGCAGCAGGTTGTTATCTAGAGCTCAAAAACTCATTATTTTAAAATTGTAATATTTTACCAAATCATCTGCATGTATCAAGAAATAAATAACATACATAATAATTTCATATCCTAGTTAGTAATTTTTCGTCTAGATAGATAAAAAGTATCATGTGACATTTATGCAATGCAATATAAGTGTTCATGCTCAGAATACTGCCTAGAGGACCTTGTTTTATAACTTATAGTAGCCATTGTACCATGATGAGTTTTGCTATGCGATTGAGTTTGCGTCCTTTTAAGTTTGTAAATTTTTTTTATCTGTGGCCTTTTCTCCGTCCGAAGCTGCCGTTATGAAATTGTTTCTATTAATATAATTAATATGCTATGCTGCATCTTGGTAAGTAATTCTAACTTCTAAGGGTTTTTCTATCTCTGTTTTGGTTGTCTCTGTAATGTGTGTTGTCTTCAGGTAAAAGCATTTCTTAGAGGTGAACCTCCACCTTTTACATCTGGTAAGCTTGAAGGGATTGCTGCAGTTGTAAATGAGAGATTCAAAACAGTGAGGAAGCTCAGCAACAACAGTCTTCGATACTGGATGTTGGAATATTTACGAAGAGAACCAAGAGAGAGAAGATACCGTGCCTTGGTCCTTAGATTTTTGAAAGATCGAATTGCAGCTCTATTGTTGGTTGAGGTAAGCAGCCAGTAGCTCCTACTTGTACTCTGTTCTGCAGTTCATGCCATTTCATCATTGTACCAATGGAAATTCTGGTAGCCCATTAAAAATCTTGATGAGATACCTGCCAAAAAGTGCTACGTCTACGATTACTTGAGAATGACTTTATTGTTTGTATCATTGGTGAAATATAGTGTCAATTATTTGTTTGGAAGTTTTGCTTTCCTGTTGCTTGAACCAAAATGTTTTGCTGCATGCCAAAATGGATTCAGGAAAATTGAGCAGTGAAGCTAAAAATTGATTGTTAGAACTGATAGACATGCCGTTAACCTAAGGTATTGTTTTACGTGGCTGTGTTTAGCTAGTTTGCATTTAGATTAAATTATTCTGGAGGTTTCTATAGTTTCACTCATTCTCATTAGGTTCCTATAACTTCGTAATGAAATCCATGTATTAAGTAAAAAATTTCAATCAAGTTCCTATAGTTCATTAAGTCTCTATATTCATGATGAATCACTGCTTTTCTGAAAATGTGCAGTAGAGACTTGATCACAATATTTTTAAACTAGGAGTAAGTTGAACAGTTGAAAAATGTTTGTATAGTATAGGTATTTAATAAGAAATGTTTAAACTAACATAATCCAATTGAAAACTCATTCGGACTATAAGGAATTCCAGATTAATTAAACCTTGTTTTAATGTGTGCAATTGTAATATGCTACTCTATTTAATCCAAAGTTGCTTTTATCTGTAGGTTGGACTTCAAGCTTCTACCTGGGTGTCTGTTGGAACTCAGGTAGGGGATGAAATATTAGTTAAGGTGGAAGAATCGCATCCTCGCGATGACATTATCTGTCTGAAGGAGGTTATAAAACAGTGACCGCAGTGTTAAAGATAACTCTGTTGAAGATTCAAAGAGGTAATATATATCTTGCAAATCAACACATGGACCATACTATTTGAATTCGATGGTCGTCTAAACCCTCATTCAGCTTGTTTGGTATGATGCCGCGTCGATTGTCTACTTCATGGAAGAAGAATCATGCTGAAGGGGCAAGGATCCAACCTTGTGAACTCTTTCAAGCTGTTCCAAGTTTTGAGGTGGAGAGAAATTTAGATTATGACTAGCATTTAGGCTTCATGGTGATGCTAGTGAACACTGTACAGTCCTTCAGATATGTTTGGCATGATTTATTTTTTCTTTTTCCAATAATAATATATATCACCGGAGGAAGTTAATTCAATATTATGTGCCGGCCGTTTACAGCTTCATCATTATATAACTGTCGGTTTGAATTTTCAGAGAAATCACTGTAATTTATGGATGTGGATCCTCGTATGTGAATCTTTCACATGATTTGGCCGTGTTTGATATCACCATCAATATAAAGAGACAGATCTCACCATCATGTTTGACCTAGTCATGTGAAAAATTCACGAGATAATCAATTTCCGTAATTCATCATAAAGGGACAAAATTGCATCAATGTAACTCTGGCTTTTTTATTATCAAGGATGTTAAGAACATCTGTTCCTGAGTTTCCGATTCCCATTATTTTTGCTTAAGCTTCTAAAGATTGTAAGCATAATAAATTCTTCCTAGTGTGGAGGAACTAGGGTGAGCGAATAACAAGTCACTTAAAAGTTAAGGATGAAGACCCATGGAGATATGGGGGATTCGCGAAATCTCCATGGAGATGAAGACCCGTCCCTGCGAGTAAAGGGGATGGAAATTTTTAAATTCCCACAAATATGAATTCACTAAAATGTTCACTTACTAAGGTGAATTATGTTATTTTATATTAGAAATTTTTTTAGTGTGCATGTTAGATATTTAAAGTGTATGTTGAATTATGTTAAATTGTGTTTAGATTAAGTGTTTTATTATGTTAAATTTTGTTGAATTATATGGAATAAGTTATGGTTGTGTTAATTTTTTTATTTTTTTAACAATAATATTCATAGATATTTGCGGATATCTGTGTTTTCTGTGGAGACAGTTAAGGGGAAATCCATGATAAAAATAGAATGGAGATAGAGACAGAAAGACATTTTTAACATAATATTAACTCGAAATAAATACATATAGCACTCTTTTTATAAGAAGTATATTTGACTTAGGATTTGGCTTTCTTAAAATGCACGAAGTTAATGAGAAAGTACACGAGTTAACTATTCTTAAATATGTATTCCACACCAAAAAAAGGGTTAGTAATTCAACAATGCTTAACCTTTTTAATGTTACTAACTAGAGATTGGATAGTCCTCGATCTTAGATATTACAAGACTATAACTCATTCACACTACATAATCATCACATAACACTTAAGTGCTCATATTCACTACTTGACATTTGCCAATGTTTAAACTCGGATGCAGATTTACAACTTGAGCTAAAGTCTATGATTGTTAATATTATTATTATTATCTTAATTTGCATATGAGTCTGCTTTGTTTTACGCTGCCCGTGATTGGAAAACCCAACAATGATTCTTAGTAACATCTTCAATAGTTTGGAAACACAGTAAGGTTTTCGTATGTGCAAGCAACCAACAGTTACGGGCCCGTTTGAAATGGAAAAAGTTCAAAGTAGTTCTTTTCTGAAAATTACTTGTGCAGTTTTTGTTTTTTCACTTGAGAAACTTTTTTTCACCCTACATGGCTAACCTTTTGGTAATTTACTCATTTTAGCACCGACATTGTATTGTAGGGACAATGAAACTTGATACGCATCTGGTCGTAAAATTTCAATTTTGTCCCTGATAAATAGAAGGAATACTGGAATAGAGTACTTCAGGATTTTGAAAGTGATAAATTGGTGTTTTGAACTCTTTTCATCGTAAATATGAGTAGACAAATATTAGTTATTTGTTAATGTGTGAATTTTGCATACAACAGCTAATTTGTGATTTTTTTTTTTCGTTAGTGATGATGAGAAATATTTTTATTACTTTTAAGAGTTTAATAAGATAAAAAAAATTATACAATCATTCAATCAGATTTATGTAATTAGTAATTACTTTTATACTCACAGTCAATACATGAAAATTTAAATTCTTAAAAGCGACTTTATTCTTGTATTTATTTTTTTTATTACAGACGAGAATAAGGTTTATTATTATTATTATTATTATTATTATGAAGTCCCAAATTTGTGTATAAATGTTCTAAAATGACAATGACTGTAACTTAGTATTCCTGTAAAATAATGTGCAAACAGAACCTATAACTATTTATACTCTCTTGAATGTTGATGGCTGCAATTTTATTTAATATTTATAGCATAGACGTGCGTTCTATCTTTTTATTTACTAGTTATTTTGCGTGTGAGGGTACATACTACACAGAAGTCTCAGATAAAAATAAATCAGAGAAAACAAAAGGAGAGGTTGATGTCTACCAATGACGATAAGTAAAATTTGAAAGAGATCAGTCTCAACCACATTGAATTTGCATCAAAAGATGCAATTGATGGTTCTTTTCGACAATCACTCAGAACCATCATGCAAAATGCATGTGATGTGCTTGTAAGTTGTGTCCAACTCCAAACCCTACTAACCCCTTTAATTTATTTATTCATTTTTTGGTGTGTGATGTGTATCTTGCTCCTTGCATGCAATAGTTATAATGTACTCAAAATACTATATCAATATTTATAAAATTATGTAATAAATAGTGGTTTGAGAGTAAAAATTAAATTTGTCATTTTAATATTTAATTTCAATTCAATTTAAACTTTATTTAATTGGTTTCTCATCAAAACGAAACATTTTTTTTTATATTAAAACCGGTCCCATTTTAAAATTAATTTTTAATGTAAAGTGAAATTTAAAATTGGATCAACTTCCAATAGATATCAGATTTAAAACTCATTTATTTCATAAGTTAAATATTTTTAGTTTTTGAATTTTATTTCTAGCGATCCTACTTTTTAAAAATTATAAAAATAAATTTTTTATCCTTAAAAATGTACTTATTTATATCTCAACATTAAATAACTTTTTGTGGGAAATGCATTTAGTAGGCTAACATGAAACCCATTTCTGTGGTGACCACATGAAGAATGGTGAGTCTCCATTGCTTTCTTTTCCTTCTGTCAACTCCTTGTGGACCTAATTGTCATTTATGATATGAAAGGCTGTTAGGTTGGTCACTCATTGGGGGGGCTCCGATCCTAATTGAAGGATCTTTCAACTCCAAAATTTTTTCATCAATATATTACATTCATCATGGTAGGTGTCTCTATCTTCCCATTTCTTGGATTTTATGTATAGCTGTCTATCTATGCTCATGGGTTGGATTGCATTGTTTTAAGGTCAAGAAGCTTATTTCATCTAATATGCGAATAAAAAATAATCTATCAACAATAGAAATTAATATCTGAATCAATTATTGGTTATATTTATGTAACTAAATTCATTTGTTTTACTTGGGTATTAATTACTTTTAACAAAATAATAAATTATTATAATAATTAATTTTTTATAACACTGAAATTAATTAGCTATATATTGTTATATTTTTATTTGTATTTTGTTTATAAATGTGAATATGATTTTTTAAAAGTTTAATTATATATAATCGATTTTTAGTATTTATGTAATATAGTTGTGAATGTTTGAATTGGATCCATATTCTAAATCTAGGTTTGCGTCGGTCACTTGCTTGATTATGTTAGGGTCTATAGAAGATATGCTTAAAGAATACAAATCCAAATATTATATACACGATTACGGGTTATTCATATGTTGGTTTTCCATTTAAATATAATTTAAACTATATATTTGTTTATAAGAAAACATACACACACAATTTCTTTTTAAATGATTAATAGAATTATTCATCATTCATAAACAAGACTAACCTCATGTATGAATTTTTTTTTCTAAAAAAAATTCAAATAAAAAAAAAAGAGGATGGCAACCACTTTCAATACTACTCACAATAAGGGAAAGAAATTTTAATACTACTCACAACAAGGGAAAGAAATAGAGGAAAAAATATCATACACATATATAGTTGCACACTATAAAATTACGTAATTATAAAATAGAGGTGTTCTTGAGTGAATAACTTGGTTATAAATTGACTCTCAGCAGATACCGAGCTATTACTTCCGACACTGAGCTAAGAGCTCGAGTGTCCGAGCATTTAAAAGGAGAAATGTACCTACAAAAAGCACTCTAATACTTAAGTCAGTATTGTGTATTTAATGTGTCCTCTACCAAAGATAAAATGTCATATTTTTATAGGTGAAGTGAAATAGATCGGTTACGCTTCTGGTAATCATTTTTATTGAAGAGCAGTTATAACAAATCGGGGCGTTACAGTATCTGGTCAGGCGTTTGGTTCCGAGTTGTACTGTTGGGGTGAGTTATAGTTCATTAAGCCGAGTTATAACGTATGATACCGAGTTATGACTATTGAGTTGGATTGTAATAGCCATATCAAGAGGTAAATATCAAATTGGTATTCGAAAGATTGTGTCGCTGATAAAATAGTACTTGAATTTTGTTATTGACAAAATAATTCCTGAAAATTTTAAAATTTGACAAAAATCACCCACCATGAAAGTATAACGTCACAGTGAATGAAAAACGTTGATGTGGCCGTCAGAAGAGAGCTCCGATGATGGCGACGTTTCTGGCGATGTTTCTTTTGATGTTTCTTCTTCTTCTTCTTCAACACGCCACTGCGTCCCCTTTCGACATGGCAGCTGAAGAAGAAGACTACCATGGCACGCCACTGCACCTCACTGCGTTCTTTCGTGTTCACCGCTTCTACTTCTTCAACACACTGTTGCATCCCCTTTCGCGTCCCCTTCTGCCAGACCACCATGGCAGTACCTCGCCGCGTTCTCGTGTTCGTCGCTTCTTCTTCTTCAACACACTGTTGCATCCATTTCGCGTCCCTTCCGTCATGGTAGTACCTCACCGTTATGTCCCCTTTTGCTATGGCAAAGCGAAGAAGAAGAAGAGAACACCAGAAACATCGTTGGAGTTCTATTTTGACGGCCACATCAGCGCTTTTTGTTTACTGTGACGTCATCCTTTCACGATTAGGTGATTTTATCAAAATTTAAAATCTTTCAAGGACTATTTTGTCAATTCCATTTTGTTAGTGCCAAAATCTTTCAGATATCGATTTAGTATTTACCTCTTGTAAATAATTTCATAATTTAAGTACAACAATACACACACAACAAAACAGCACATGGGTTATTAGGTTAAATATGACAAACCTCAAGTTTGAATTATTAAATAAATGAGTGCAAATAAATCATTGATTCAAACTCGTGACTTATAAACTTAGAGTAAATAGCCATTTCTGACTATGAAAGATTTAGACACTTATAAAACTGACCATGAAAATTGAAACTAAAGTTATACCTATACAATATAAGTTTCATTCAATAAAAATAACTAATTATTAAATTTTTGTTGATAATTTCATAAATACCCATCTCCAATCTGTCCAAACACAAATTATTCGTCGCTTCAGACCCAATGGAATGGGTTCAGCAAACCTTCTTCCGTTAAAGTGACCACCTCCCATGGCAATGCCACCCACCAATTCCTTCACCAACGGCGACAAATAACTCTCTCATTTTGGTCCAATATTGTCTTAAACTCGTTGATATATTTTGCATCCAACTCAAAGTTCATCAAAATGTAGTATTCGTTTTTAGCTTTCTTTATTTTGTAAACCAACATTCTCATACCCCAATCACTAAATCTCCACACTGTGCCTTTCTTCTCCCTAAAAAATCTACAATTACTTGCGAACATGTTCGGAAAAAATCACAATGAATAAAAAAGAAAAGAAAAGAATCTTTATATAAAATAATTGCACACTTTCATCCAATTTCAATTGTCGACATGTTCTATAACTCCATTTCTATATAATAATCCATCATAACATGCAATATTACTCAAGAAATCCTTACAAAAGCTCAATTTCATCCTCGTCTGTCCACGGTTGCTGGAACAGCCTCTGTGAATTGTCGAGCAACTTCTTCTCCTTGATTTGCTGATGCCATTTCAGATCGGAGGAGTTGCCTTCGAGGGCAACAACCACAGTGGTGGCTACATTGGCAGTGGGGTTTGAAATTGAAGCCTTTTCGCCGTTGGGAATGACAGAGGAGGGAACGACGACGGTGACAGTGAGGGCAGCGGATGAGGTAGAGGGAGAGGGCTTATTTTCTTCGTCATCTGGAAAAATGATTTTGTCATTGATGTCTTCCTCTTCTTTGTCCTCTTGGGACTTTTCATCGTCTTCGTCTATGTCTCCTTCTAGGAAAATGGTGTTGCGCCAATACCATTATTCAGAGCAGTGTTGTTTTCTGGAAATAGATGAGTAGATTTGGTGAGATAGTAGATTTTACAGCGGAGGTGGTGGTGGTTATGGAAGAAAGATGAGAAAGGAGGAGGAAAGGAGAGAAATATTTATGGAATTATTAATAAAAAATTTAATAATTGATCATTTTTGTCGAACAAAACTTATCTTATATAAATATAACTTTAGTTTTAATTTTTTTTAGTTAATTTTATCAGCATCCAAATCTTTGATGATAAAAAATGACTATTTACTCTATAAATTTATTCAAATGTAAATGAGCTTAGTTCTAATTTCAAATTCACTTGACTCAAGTTTAGTCAAACATGATGAAATCATAAACTCTTATTACAGGATATGTCTAAAATTAGCCCAACCATTTTGTGTGCATTAGATGCGCCACTTTTTATGAATCATTAGATTTTATTAAATGAAAATCAAAGAATGTTATGAAAGAGGAGTGCTGATAGATTTTATAAATATAAAATATATTAGTATATACATACATAAATACATTTTAGTATAGAATATTTTAAAAATAGCAAGTATAATCTTTTACTTTAAAATAAATATAAAACATATAAATACATACAAAAATATTTTTTATTTATTAAGATTAATTATTATACAGTAGTATTTTTAATTACATAATATAAAAAATTATATTATTTTATATTACTTGAAAATACTTAAATTATTTAAAAATAATTAGATTATTCATTAAAATATATTTATTAATAGTTAATTTAATTAAAAATATATTATTATATAACACAATTTTTTATCCAAATATTTGTAAACATAAATTTTATTCAAAATAGTATATATAATATTATTTTAACAAAACTAACTATTATATAATATTTGAAAAAACATGTAATGTAACACCCTACCACACAGAGTTTTACGTTTAAGGCGTAAAACAGAGGTGGTGTAGTATTACGACCTCTAAAATAAAATATATAATAATAATAAAAAAAAGGAGATAGTATACTAGGAGCCTTGAAAAAAAAACGGTAAAACAAAATCGCAAAATAAAAAGCGCAACACTCGGAAAGCATGGTTACTTGCGTACAAAGAAATCTAAGGTTTAAAAGCATAACTAAATAGAAAGTAGAAGTAGAGAACCAAGAAAATGATATAACAAGCTCCTAACTCAACCTGCAAAGTTAAGGCTGGTTGGAGAAGATTTACATACCGTATATACATGATAAAAGCTCAAAAGAACATGTTTAAAAGCCCTAATTCTCCATGAAACCTCTAAGAGGTACCAAAAATAAAGTGTTCATATACATATAAGGAGAGTCTAATACACATATCAAAATATCAAAAGTAGGGCCTCAAAATGAACCACTTCGCAGCAGAACTCCAGACGCCTAGCGAGGTGCCGCTCAACCTGCATTTGAAAAATATCAACAGAGTATAGGGTGAGAACCGGAGGTTCTCAGCATGGTAAAGGTACCATGCACATAAGATATAAGGTCTTGGGAATGCCAGAGGCAATCCTAGAACGCCGACATTCATATTATAAAAATTAAGGAACTAAAGTAAAAACCATAAGTTAAGGTAGTTTTCTAGGGGTTCCTAACTTAACTAAGTCTTAAGCCTAACTAAAATCCCCAACTTCTCCGCCTTTCCTCCGTTCCTCCAACTCTGGTGAATTTACATAGACAAACAAACAGACAATAGCAAGCATAGATAGAATACAAGTAATACAGATAGCAAGTATAACAGTTAGCATACTAAAATCATTTAGGAATCCCAATTAATGCACAAACAATCAAATCACACAATATGCATATGATGTATGCCTGTCCTATGGCTATTGCTATCGACTGTCAGTTACGTAACTAGCCCGACATGTCCTGGTAGCTAACTTTAGAAAAGTAACCATGGAAAGAATTCCAAGCTGACATGGGGAAGACTCACCCCAAACTCAATGATAACCATGGGCAGGATCCCAAGCTGACATAGGGGGAGACAACACCCCAAGCTCAATATTACCCATGAGACGAATCCCAGGCTGACATGGGGAAACAATACCCCAAGGTCAATATATTCAATCATTTCTCATAAATATCATTTTCATTCTTAATGATAATTCATAGCTCATCTCATCTTTCTCAATGTTACCTTACTCTCTTAAGTGGTTCATATGTCACTTTTATAATCTTTGCACCTTAAATACTATCTTCTCCAACTACATATTACCTTTTAAAAAATTTTCCTTCATTTTCAAGTTACTACCATTTCCTATCTTCATCCTATTACTAAGCTTTCTAACAAGATCTAGAGTCAAAGGAATGAAAATAGAGGTTTAGAGGTTTGAATTTGAGCTTTAAAATACAAAATCTATTTTTGCTGAACAGGGGCCATACGTACGCGTAGGAGTGCATTACTGAAAGGTCACGCGTACGTGTGGGCCATGTGTACATGTGGGAGTACTTTTTCTTTCTTCGCATATGCAATCACCTTGCTCGCGTACGCTAAATGCCCAACCCGAAAAGGTTGGTCGCGTCGTGTGTAGATGGTCGCGTACACAAGCTGATGCAGAACAGCAAAAATGTTAAATGTTGCAGAATTTTCAGTTTGCACTCCAAACTTCCGACGTGCGTAACCTTTTGTTTTAAATTATTTTCTTCCGTTCTTTGAACGGCATAAACTTTCACGGACCCAATTTTTATTTGAAACATGTTTGAAATAATTTGGGGATCTAGAAGCCAAGTTATGGCTCACCAAAATTCCGCCAAAAATCAGTTTTTCACAGAAATATCAAATCTCAATTTTCATAAAAAATCAAACTCAATCCACATTTTAATCTTACAAACCACCCACCAACACACCATCAACCACACAGCCTCCACATCCCACCCTAGTCTACCACACCTCAATTTTACATTACTCTCAAACATGGACTTCACATTCTTACCAACGAATCATGAACACTCCATCATCTATTCATATTCATCATTATTAACATATCTAGCATCATTAGTCCATCATTTATCACCCTACTCTCATCATGAACAATAATCATCAGCAAATACTCAATCCATATCAACAATCATCATCAAAAGTGCTAGACAATTATCATACTCATGCATTCACACCTATCCTATGGTCATCTAACCTAATTTTTCACAGAACATTATATATTAAATACGAAAAACCTAAACCATACATTGACTGATTTCCCGATAAACTCGAAACACCTCAAGCGTTTCCACACCACAAAGTTATCAACATAGCCCCTCACCAAGGAGCCTAGCTTCCAAAATCGATCTCAAACTCCCATATCCTCAAATTAATTTCACTTCTCAACCAATTTTCAATCTAACAACATAATTACCATTAGAATTACTTTACCCACAGCTCAAATGAACAACACCCAACAATTCACGCAAGCTAATTTGGTCCTAAAACATCAAAATTGACAAAATCTCAACACCCAATACATAATATTTTCAAAATTGGAAAAGGAGAAAATCGAAGCTGAAAAGTTATTTTCTTACCTAGTAGAGTACTAGGATCTGTGGAGAATTTTGAGATGAACGCGTGGCCGTTGACGGCTCATCAATCGAAACTCCGGATCAAAAGTTAGGTGAGATTGAAATTTTTTGAACATGGTGGGTTTGCATGATCTTTGCTCCCCCTCCTCTCTTCCCAGCGTGTTTCATCTTTGAAACAAGGAAAATGACTAAAGTTCATTAATGAAAGGCAGAAACGGGTTGGGCCTTGGGCCCAATATGGGCCCGATTCGTCTGGTTTGGCCCATTTGGTCCAATCTTATACCAAATTCTTTGAATTAGTGTCAAAATTTTTATTTTAATTTTCTCTATCATATTAAACCATAAAAATTATATTTCTAATTTTATTGATTAATAATTAATTTATTCACTAATTATTTACTAATCTCTCGGGTTTTATATGTAATATTTTCATGTATTATATATAATTTGAAAAAAAATTTCACAAAATTAATTTTGAAAATATTAAACGTGTAATATTTTCATGTATTAAATACCACAATAAACTTAGAAACAATAAACGTGTAATATCACAATAAAAATTTAAAAAAATAAAAAATTAATATTTTCATGTATTATATATAATATTTTGAATAAATTTTATTTTTACAAATATTTTGCTAAAAAGTTATATTATATAATAATATATTTAACAAAGTAATTAGTTCATAAATTTTAAATATATAATAATATAATTTTTTGTAAAATAATATAAAATAAATTTTAATTATTTTATATTTTTATGTTGTAGTTTAAAATATCATTTTAATAAAATTTTTAAATATTATAAAAATTTTTTTGCATAATAATTAATTCTAATGAAGAAAAAATACTTATATTTTTTGTATTTATCTATTTTATATTTTTTGAAACAAAAAACTTTCACCTATATATAATAAAATATGTGATAATCCTCTTTTTATATATATATATATATATATATATATATATATATATATATATATATACTATCTATTAAATTTAATATGTTATATAATTTTAATATTATTATATATATACTATCTATTAAATTTTTTATATTAAATAATTATAATAATATAATAATATTAAAATTATATAACATATTAAATTTGTTACATCAAAACTAAAAAATTATATATTTTACTCTTGGATTTAACAAAATATATTTTTAATAAATTATATATGATGAAAATTATTTTGTAAAAGATATTTGTACACTAATTTCTCATATATATATATATATATATATTTTGTCGAGTTATAGAAAAACTTTAACTAAAAAAATAAAAAAATATATGAAAATAATAAAAAATAAATTTATTATAAATATATAATTATAAATATGAAACTATAAATGTTAAATTTAAAAAAAATTTAAATTATTATCTACTTAATATTACAACAAAATAAATATAAATAAGAAAGATTAGAGGAGAGAACTGTAAACCCCGTTAAAATCGGTAAATAATTAGTCAATAAATTGAATTTTAAATAGGAAAATTAAAAATTTAAATCTAATATTAAAATAAGATAGAGCTCATTAAAACGAGAATTTTGACACCAATTTCAAAGAATTTAGACAAAGATTGGGTCGAACGAGTCGAACCGGGCAAACTGGGCCCATTTGGGCCCAAGGCCCAACTCAGCCCATTCCGTTTAAATGAGCCAGCTTCCCTTTTCTCCTTCTTCTTCATTAACGTTGCACAGCCAAGGAAGAAGGGGAAGAAGCTTTCAACCCTAGTTATCACTTCAATCCAACGTATCTTCTTCATCCGAGCTCCCGATCGCTGTACCGTTTGCGGCTACGCGTCCACGGCGTTGAGCTCTACAAAGCCCATAACATTGTAAGGTAAAGAAGCCATGTTTTTTTCCTCAATTTTTTCATTTTCAGTTCTGAATTTATTGGACTTTGGTGTTGAGATTTTGTATAATTTGGTGTTCTAGGTTAATTTTAGCTTGCGGAGCTTATTGGGCTCAAGTTGTTACGTTGTGGGCACGATAAAGATAACTTAAATCCTAGCCCAATCTTGTATCTATTATGAGAAATCTGAAATTGGGTCATGTATATGAATTAGGTCTGAGTTAAGTAGATACTTGTGCATTGGAATTAAATTGGGAGCATATGGAAGTTTGTGGGTGATTGGAGCCAAGACTTGGGTTGGTTTCTCAAGCTTGTGAGGGGCTGTAATTGTGTTTGTGTGGCTGCCTTGGTCCAAGCACGGTGATCGGTCAAGGTATGGTTTAGGTTTCGCGTGTTTAACATATAAGATTTTGTGAAAACTTAGGCTAGGGGACCATAGGCTAAGTTGAAATGGATAAATGTATGAAATGATTAGTTGTGTGATGATGTAGGATAAATTTATGATTGAATTATCTTGGAATTTATGAGTATGAGTTATTGGTAATATTGAATATATGTGATAGTAATTATTAAGGTTGTGTTGATGATGATGTTGATATGAGTTAATTGAATTTGGTGGTATGGCTTGTTTTATTAGTTGAAGGTGGATTATGATATGGTATTAATGGATGAAGGTAATGGACTAATGAATTTTGATATCGAAGTTATGGTTGGAAGGGGGTGAATTCTTTGAATAATGCAAGTGTTTTATGAATTGGTATGTATATTAATGTGATAGTGGATATGACCAATATAATGTAACTTGTTGTATAATGGAGGTGCAGGTTTTGATAGTAAGGAACATGACTTTGGGAAAATAAGGTTTGGATGTGGATTGGTAAAAAGTGAATTTTGGTGAATTTTGGAAGTACATAACTTGCTCCTCAAATTTTGAATGAAATTGTGGTTTATTTCAAATGAAAGATGGTTTTACAAGCTTTTAAACGATAACAATTTTGTGAAAAATGGAATTTTGTAGAGAAAGTTATGGACAATAAAAAATTGGTGCATAAAACTGTGTTGTGCAAGTTTTTAAAATTGGTTATGCAGCTTTCTGGGCATTCTATCGATTTTGGGAAAACGTTAATCCACGCGTGCGCGTGTCGTGGCATTTTAAGGACGCATGCGCGAGCAGCCATGCGAGCACGTGAGAGGCCAATGCGCATAACTCACATGTACACGTGGCCCCAGATTTTCCACTTCTAAACCTCCATTTTCTTCCTTTTAGACGTAGGGTATAGTACTGAGTCCAGTAGATAATTGAAGTTAGGAACTTGAGATAACTTGAAAATGAAGAAAAGGGGTGAACAAGATGAATTATGAGGAAAATGGTGTGAAGTTGAATGAATATACACCGCTATGGTTATAAAGAATGAATGTTAGAACATGATGTGATAAATGATGAGATTTAAGGTGATTATGTGTGGTCGAAATGGTCGGACTGACAAGATCTGGATGTAATTCCGCTTGCGTAATTAATTTGAAGATATGTTCAGATGGCAAGTTGAGGGTGGAAGTTCCCTCTCTTGTCGCTACGTGGATGCGGGGAAGGTGGAAAGGCACTCTCCTTTGTATTGTATCCCCCACGTTCTTCTTTGGCTGCAAGGTAGAAAGGCACACTCCTTCAATGTGGAAAGGCACTCTCTTTCGTATATCCTCCAGGATAAGGTGAAAAGGCATGCTCTTTTGATGTGGAAAGGCACTCTCCTTCATTTATGATACTCCTGGAAATGCGCAACATAGAGACCAATGTCTGGGTTAGCTACCAGATGTGTCGGGTTCTGACAAAATAACTGACACGTGAGCTCATGGCTAGTAGGATAGATATTCATCATATGCATATGTGTGCTTTGTTTGCTATGCCTTAATTGGGAATGCCTAATTGATTATATACCTCCTGCTTCCTGTTATACTTGCTACTTGCACTATCTGCTTATTACTTGTGCGTGAACTTGTTTGGTTGCTTGTCTCTGCTGAATTATGGATGACGGAGGGATGGAGGATAGGGTAAAATGGTTTTGGTGTTATGTTAAGTTTAAAATTAAGTAAGTTTAGGCAGGTTTAGATTACCTACCCTATTTATGGCTTCTGTTTAGCAATTAAGTTTTACAATTGTATGACGGAGTTCTAGGATTGCCTCTGGCATTCCCAGGACCTTATTTATTATACGCGTGGCACCTTTACCATACTGAGAACTTCCAGTTCTCACTCCATATTATGTTGTTGTTTTCAGATGCAGGTCGAGAGGCTCCTCGCTAGGCGTATGGATTTCTTGAAGCGGAGTAGTCCCTGGGATGTTTTGGTTTATCAGTTTATACATATATGTACTTAGTTACTTAGCTTACTCTCCAAGAAACTTGGTTATTTTGTTCCTCATAGAAGTTACGGGAGAGTTAGGACTTTATCTCTGTATCTTGGGTATTTTGGAATATTGGTATATGTATGTATATATTCTCTAGCCAGCTTTGACTTCGCAGGCTGAGTCATGAGCTAGTTTCACTGTATTCTTGGCTCTCTTTTACTCTTTCGCTTATTTATATCTTTAATCGATAAGGTTTCTTAGCGCGCAAGTAATTCTGCTTCCTGAGCGTTGCGATTTTTATTTTTGCGATTTTGTTTTACCCGTTTTTTAAGGCCCCTAGTTAAATATCTCTTTCCTTATTATTATATATATATTTTTAATTTTAGAGGTCATAATACCTTATTATCTCAGTCTTACGACTTAAGCATAAGATTAAGTATAGTAGGGTGTTACATTATGGTATCAGAGCAGTTCATTCCTATAGAGCCTGAGGACGGACTGATTATGCTTCTCGGCATACTCTGAATGTCTATACATGCTGATTAGGATATCTAACTGATATATGTGGCATGAATGTTCATGAGCATGCACTTGGGACTATGAAACACTAGACTTACGATATTGAGACTGATCACCTTAATATCACTTGTTTGGTATGAACAGGAACCAAATGGCGTCTCGTGGGCACGGTCGTAGGCATAATCGAGGTCGAGGACGGAGAGGTAACGATATAACTATACCGGTGGATAGTTTGACCAATTTTGTGACCGCAATGATGAGTGCTGCTGCTGCCATTGGTGCTGTTGCTGCTACGACCAATCGAGTGATGGATAGGATGGGACCACAAGCTAGAATTGGCAATAATGGTGGAAATCAATGTGAAGACAGGAATAATGTCCCAAGTGCAGTGGTACCAGTGGAGATAATGGGTTATCCAGAGTTAAGTAACATAGGCCAAGTAACGGGAGGAAACTCAAGAGGAACTGGGGTGGCAAGGAATAATCACCAGTAGTATTTTATAAAGAAAAAGGAAACGAAGACAAGGATTACACCTAGGAGCCAAAATTTCAAGAGGGGGCGTTCTATTACTTAACGCTCTCAACGCCAAAACAATGACCGAAGGAACGACAACCGTCTGGATCTGAATTCTGAAGGGCAAACCAGTACTCAACCGGATGACTTAAGGTGCCCAAGATGTAAGAAGTACCATCCAAACAGACCATGCAGGACCGGATTAGGCGTATGTTATAAGTGCAGAAAGCCGGGGCATGTATCTCGAAATTGTCCACATAAGAAAGGCTGGGATGCAACCGAATCCGATTCTCAGACCCGAGGTAACCATGAACTAGCAAATGAGTTTTTAGCTACCTTGTATATGATTAATGTATAATATCCAATTGTGAAGCATGACAAGTTTTGATGATCATGGAGTCTGAGCCGATGGTTAGTCGAAGACTATTAGTAGTTAAGATAGGGCGATACTTAGCTAACTTAAATGAGTGACTAGGTTCTTAAAGGATGAGAATCATAATGACGCAGTGGAAGCAGGGTGGATTATACCTAAGGGACTTAAACTGTCAAGAGCTATGTAGAGTTACCATTTGAAATCTAGTGACGTTAAAACTTTGAGGAAGAGGAATAGAGCGAATTCAACCTTCAGTTGCTAATTAATTAAGAGACCCTATACGAGAGAGTTCATGAGAGCGTTCTTAAAGATGCACTAGAATTCCCACCATAGAGAGAACATGATTTTGCGATAGACTTAGTGCCAGAAGCTGGATCAGTGTTGATTGCACCACAAGTAAAGGCATCATCATAATCGGTGAAACTCAAGACCGAGTTGAAGGGAGTTCATGAGAGCGTTCTTAAAGATGTACTAGAATTCCCACCATAGAGAGAACATGATTTTGCGATAGACTTAGTGCCGGAAGCTGGATCAGTGTTGATTGCACCACAAGTAAAGACATCATCATAATCGGTGAAACTCAAGACCGAGTTGAAGGGAGTACTGGAAGGGAGAATCTAAGTGTTTCTTTGTGAGAGCGTGCCAACTAATCCTCGCGACTTAATCTAACCTTTCTTTTATGGCTTACATTGAAAGTTCTTTCTTGAATCTTCTCCTGTAAAAGCCCAACTCATCGTTCTTCCGATTTTGTTCCTTACTCGTATAAAACTTGTCTCTTTTGAATTAAGCCTGAACTTGTCCTAATACAATCACATATTCATTGAATCCTGGAAACCTATGGTGCGTGGAGTTGCTCTCTTGTGAAAACTCGCATTCCTTTAAAGCCAACTAGAACGTATTTAATTTGACATGCCTTACTTTTCCCATTCAAGTTTTGATTCGAACTTCTCCCTTGAGATGCAACGAGGTTTCTCTTGTTGTGCATTCCATTAGTTCCGTACAACTCCGGCTAACTGTATGGAAGACTTTTATTTGATTTCTTGTGAACACAGTTCGTGTTACTCGTTCGTCTCTTTGAACATAACGTTTCTTTGACGGATCAAATCGTATTGAATTTGGCGTCACGCATAACTCTTGGATACAACTATTAGAGTGTCAACTCTTTAAAGCAAGACTTTTGAACATGAAAATGAACCAACAACATTATTAGGGAATTTAGAGCCTTAATCCTCGCAGATCGTATCGCTCGTGACTAAATAGATGCAATGAGGTGCACTATGTGAATGAAATACTAGGATACGACGGAAGCCTCCGAGCCATAGAAAGAAGATTGATCTTTATGCCAAGACTTGTATCACTTAAGCCTAATAAACCATTTAGGGATTGACTATGAAGTACTATTGGAGGATGTAAGATGCGTGCTGATGCAACATCGTGAGGTTATAGTAGACGCCCTAAGCAAGGAGTTTCTAAGAGATTCTTGGACATTAATTTCAAAGGAAGAAATGTTAGATGAGTTAAAATTCTGAGTTGAAGAATGAGTGTGTTGAGTGAAAATGTTGGACTAAATCCATTATTAGTTTACAACATGGTAACGACAAGATACGAGACGCATAACGAGACAATAAGGAGCCACTAAAAAATATCAAAATCTGGTGAACAAAAGGAAACTAAGAAGAGATTTAGTTGCCAAATGTCAAAATAGAGATCATAAAGTCGAGGACTTAGGGATCGCAATAAAGGTGATAAGGAGCTATTAGGAGTATTAAAACCGGTTGAATCAAGAAGATACCAAGAGAGGGTTATGTATCAAAATCGGAAGATGAAATGAGAAACTATTGCCCGAAACTTACAAGAAAGGATTTTCGAATTTACCTTGGGATTTCTAAAACATATCACGAATCCAAAAAGATATTTTGAGCAGCCAGAAGTGAAGAACGTAGTGGTAATCTATGTGATTACATGTTTGACGCATAAAGAAGAAATGAGAGACCACCAGAAGCTGTTCGAAATGCTACAACTGTCGAAAGGTCTACATTAAAGGTAAAAGAGAATAGCTATCAGTTTCGTAATGGAAGGCCGAGGTCTAGGACAAAAGGTGATGCAGTTAGGAACTCGTGGATCAAGTGATCAAACCTATTTTGCCCATTTTGAACAAGCTAATCATTGAGGATATTAACGAGACTATACATCAGAGAGAAAGTGAGACTTCACAGTACGCAATTTTGAGTTAGGATTCTCACCATGTAAGCCGACAAAAGAATTAGGCAGATCTAAGAGGAAGACTTCTCAAGTTGAAAGGACGAGAATACCTATTTCTAAAGATCACTTCAACAAACTAAGAATCAGACGAGCAATAAAAAACTAGAAAGTAAAACCCCCGCTACTTTGGGCCGTTAAAAATCCTAAAGGAAATTGGACCAGTGGTGTATAGGATCGCTTTACCACCACACCTATCGAACTTGCATGACGTGTTTCACATATCGCAGCTTCGTAAATACACTTCTGATCCTAGTCATGCTCAAGAACTAGAAATGGTTCAAGTAAAAGAAGATCTAACGCTTCCGGTAACTCCAGTTAGGATTAATGACACCAGCATCAAGCGTTTACGCAGAAAAGAAGTTTCTTTGGTGGACATAGCTTGGAGTCGGACTGGTTTTGAAAAGTATACCTAGAAGTTTGAGTCAGATATGCGAAAGGACTATCCACAGCCCTTTTCAGATAACTCACTCTGAATTTTGAGGACAAAATTTCTAATTAGGTGGGTAGGATATAAACCCCGCTAAAATCGATAAATAATTAGTCAATAAATTAAATTTTAAATAGAAAAATTAAAAATGCAAAGCTAATGTTAAAATAAGATAGAGCTCGTTAAAACCAGAATTTCGACACCAATTTCGAAGAATTTGGCCAAAGATTGGACCGAACGGGCTGAACCGAGCAAATTGGACCCAAAATGGGCCAAAGGCCCAACTCAGCCCATTCCCTTTTAATGAGCCAGCTTCCCTTTTCTCTTTCTTCTTCATTAATGTTGCACAGCCAAGGAAGAAGGGGGAAGAAGCTTTCAACCCTAGTTTTCACTTCAATCCAACATATCTTCCTCTTCCGAGCTCTGATCGCCCCACTGTTTGCGGCTACGCGCCCGCGGCGTCAACCTCTACAAAGCCCATAATATTGTAAGGTAAAGAAGCCACGTTTTCTTCCTCAATTTTCTCATTTTCAGTTCTAAATTTATTGGGCTTTGGTGTTGAGATTTTGTATAATTTGGTGTTATAGGTTTAATTTAGCTTGCGGAGCTTATTGGGCTCGATTTGTTACGCTGTGGAAATGGTAAGGACAACCTAAACCCTAGCCCAATCTTGTATTTATTATGAAAAATCTGAAATTGGGACATGTATATGAATTAGGTGTGAATTAATGTAGATACTTGTGCATTGGAATTAAATTGGGAGCATATGGAAGCTTGTGGGTGATAGGAGCCAAGACTTGGGTTGGTTTCTCAAGCTTGTGAGGGGCTGTGATTGTGTTTGTGTGGCTATCTTGGTCCAAACGCGGTGATCGATCAAGGTATGGTTTAGGTTTCGCGTGTTTAACATATAAGGTTTTGTGAAAACTTAGGCTAGGGGACCATAGGCTAAGTTGAAATGGATAAATGTATGAAATGATTAGTTGTGTGATGATGTAGGATAAATTTATGATTAAATTGTATTGAAATTTATGAGTATGAGTTATTGGTAATACTGAATATATGTGATAGTAATTATTAAGGTTGGGTTGATGATGATGTTGATATGAGTTAATTGAATTTGGTGGTATGGCTTGTTTTATTAGTTGAAGGTGGATTATGATATGGTATTAATGGATGAAGGTAATGGACTAATGAATTTTGATATGGAAGTTATGGTTGGAAGGGGCTGAATTCTTTGAATAATGCATGGGTTTAATGAATTGGTATGTATATTAATGTGATAGTGGATAGGATCAATAAAATGTAACTTGTTGTATAATGGAAGTGCAGGTTTTGATAGTAAGGATCATGACTTTGTGAAAATGAGGTTTGGATGTGGATTGGTAAAAAGTGAATTTTGGTGAACTTTTGTAAATCCATAACTTGCTCCTCAAATTTTGGATGAAATTGTAGTTTATTTCAAATGAAAGATGGTTTTACAAGCTTTTAAACGATAATAATTTTGTGAAAAACGGACTTTTGTAGAGAAAGTTATGGACGATGGAAAATTGGTGCAGAAAACTTTGTTGTGCAGGTTTTTAAAATTGGTTATGCAGCTTTCTGGGCATTCTGCCAATTTTGATAAAACGTCCATCCACGCGTGCGCATGGCGTGGCATTTTAACGACGTATGCGCGAGCAGCCATGCGTGCACGTGAGAGGCCAATGCACATGATCACGCGTACGCATGACTCACGCATACGCGTGACATGCTATTCTCTCCACGCGTGTGCGTGACCCACGCATACGCGTGGCCCCTGTTTGCTGCAAAATTGGATTTTAACCTTTTAAACTAGATTTTTCACTTCTAAACCTCTATTTTCTTCCTTTTAGATGTAGGGTATAGTACTGAGTCCAGTAGATAATTGAAGTTAGGAACTTGAGATAACTTAGAAATGAAGAAAAGGGGTGAACAAGATGAATTGTGAGGGAAATGGTGTGAAGTTGAATGAATATACGCCGCTATGGTTATAAAGAATGAATGTAAGAACATGATGTGATAAATGATGAGATTTAAGGTGATTGTGTGTGGCCGAAATGGTCGGAATGACAAGGTCTGGATGTAATTCCGCTGGCGTAATTAATTTGAACATATGTTCAGATGGCAAGTTGAGGGTGGAAGTTCTCTCTCTTGTCGTGACGTAGATGTGGGAAAGGTGGAAAGGCACTCTCCTTCGTACTGTATCTCCCACGTTCTTCTCTGGTTGCAAGGTAGAAAGGCACACTCCTTCGATGTGAAAAGGCACTCTCCTTCGTATATCCTCCAGGAGAAGGTGGAAAGGCACGCTCCTTCGATGTGGAAAGGCACTCTCCTTCGTTTATGATCCTCCTGGAGATGCGCAACCTAGAGACCAATGTCTGGGTTAGCTACCAGATGTGTCGGGTTCTGGCAAAATAACTGACACGTGAGCTCACGGCCAGTAGGATAGACATTCATCATATGCATATGTGTGCTTTGTTTGCTATGCCTTAATTAGGAATGCCTAATTGATTATATACCTCCCGCTTCCTGTTATACTTGCTACTTGCACTATCTGCTTATTACTTGTGCGTGAACTTGTTTGGTTGCTTGTCTCTGCTGAATTATGGATGACGGAGGGACGGAGGATAGGGTGAAATGGTTTTTGTGTTATGTTAGGTTTAAAATTAAGTAAGTTTAGGCAGGTTTAGATTACCTATCCCTATTTATGGCTTCTGTATAGTAATTAAGTTTTACAATTGTATGACGGAGTTCTAGGATTGCCTCTGGCATTCCTAAGACCTTATTTATTATACGCGTGGCACCTTTACCATACTGAGAACCTCCAGTTCTCACTCCATATTGTGTGGTTGTTTTCAGATGCAGGTCGAGAGGCTCCTTGCTAGGCGTCTGGATTTCTTGAAGCGGAGTAGTCCCTGGGATGTTTTGGTTTATCAGTTTATATATATATGTACTTAGTTACTTAGCTTACTCTCCAAGAAACTTGGTTATTTTATTCCTCATAGAGGTTACGGGAGAGTTAGGACTTTATTTCTGTATCTTGGGTATTTTGGGATACTGGATGTATATATTCTCCGGCCAGCTTTGGCTTTGCAGACTGAGTCAGGAGCTAGTTTCACTGTATTCTTGGCTCTCTTTTCCTCTTTCGCTTATTCATATCTTTAATCGATAAGGTTTCTTAGCACGCAAGTAATTCTGCTTCCTGAGTGTTGCGATTTTTATTTTTGCGATTTTGTTTTACCCATTTTTTAAGACCCCTAGTTAAATATATTTTTCCTTATTATTATTATTATTATATATATATATATATATATTTTAATTTTAGAGATCGTAATACCTTGTTATCTCAGTCTTATGACTTAAGCATAAGATTAATTATAATAGGGTGTTACAAGAATCATGAGGTAACATATATATTAGAGAGTCTAAAGAATAAAAGAATATATATCACATATATGAGTCACTATTATATACACATATGATACATATACGTAGTTGATACATATTATTTATTCAGTTTTTTAAAAAATTAAAAAATAATATTTTTATGTATTATATATAATATTTTAAATAAACTATTTAGACAAATATTTGATAAAAATGATATTATATAATAATATTCTTAACAAAAATAGTTAGTTAAGTGTCGAATATAATAATCTAATTAGTTATCAAGTAATATAAAATAAAATTTAATTATTTTATATTTTTATGTTACAGTTTAAAATATCATTTTAATATAATTTTTTAATATTATAGAAAAATTTTTATATAATAATTAATTTTAATGGATAAAAGTTATTTATATTTTTTGTATTTATATGTTTTATATTTTTAATTACGTAAGTTTGATTATTTTAGGTCTTACTAATATAAGTAAATATATAATTAATGTGATAGATATGTATTTAGAATTATATTATTTATTTTGTTTTTCTAAAAAAAATTGAAAAAATAAAAAATTAATATTTTCATGTATTATATATAATATTTTAAATAAATTATATTTTTAAAATATTTTGATGAAAAATTATATTATATAATAATATCTTTAACAAAAGTAGTTAATTAATAAATTTTAAATATAATAATCTAATTATTTGTCTAGTAATATAAAATAAAATTTTAATTATTTTATATTTTTTATATTATAGTTTAAAATTTTATTTAATATAATTTTTTAATATTATAAAATTTTCTTGCATAATAATTAATTTTAATGAATAAAAAATATTTATATATTTTGTATTTATATATTTTTATTTAATTATTTAAAAATAAAAGATTTTTTGCCATTTAAAATATTGTGTATTAAAATATTGTCATTTAAAGTATATAATTATGCATTAGGATATTCTATATTCATTAGAGTCCATCGATACTTTTCTTTTATATTAACATTTGATTTTCATCTTATATAATCTAATGGTCTATATAAATATGGCATATCCAATAAACACATAATTGTTGTGCTGATTTTAGACATAAATTAGAACATATTATATTTGTCTTTCTTAAATATTTAAACATTATTACACTTACATTCCTCTAAGCTGTATACAACACTTGCATTCCCTAGCCTCTCGCCAAGGGTAACTCTAGTAATACCTTATGTAAAATATCCACACTACAAAAAAATTTCCTAAATACTGTTAGATTTATTGTCCAATTCTTATGTAAAATTTGACGGTAATTTTTTTTTACCGTTAGTTACCATCCCTTGAAAAAATCTTAATGGAAAAATATTACCGCCAAATTTTAGATATCTAACTCTAATTACTAAACGATTTTCGTTAAATTTACTCGACAGTAATAATGGTCAAAGATTCATCAATATGTTAATCTTTACGGTCAGAGTAATTGAATTAATCTAGCGTTAAAAATATCAATTTTAAGTGAAACGGTGCATTTTTATTATTTGTGTTATAAAATAACTAAATAAATAAACAAGAAAGAGGTAACAAACATAAAATATAAAGAAGTATAAAGAGAGTGAGAGAAGTATTGCAACATAAAAGAGAAAGAGAATTATTTTATTGCTTTTGTGTGTGTAAAAGCTTCAGCCTATGCCCCTATTTATACATGTGCAAGGCTTTACTTTTTCAAACTAGATTAAATACAATCACCCTTGGTAAACTAAGTCTCATAGAAAATGGTCATCCACATCATTCATCCTTATCACAACAATCCTTATCACAACACTCCCCCTTGGATGACCATTTAGGATTATTGCCTTGTTAAAACCTTACTAAAGAAAACCCAATGAGAAAAAAACTTTAGTGAAGGAAAAAGAGTACAATATCCTTTGTGATGGGGACTGCCTCATTAAAAACCTTGTCAAGAAAAACCCAGTGGGAAAAAATCTGACTAAGGAAAAAAGAGTACAGTCTCCCCCTCTTGCCGACATCATTAATGTCATGAAATCGGCGCATCCCAATCTCATGTACCAATCTTTCAAAAAAGGATTTTGGGAGTGATTTTGTGAACAAATCTGCCAGATTGTCACTTGAGCGGATCTGTTGGACATCAATTGTCCCTTAATTTTGAAGATCATGAGTGAAGAAGAATTTGGGAGAAATATGCTTTGTTCTATCACCTTTGATATATCCGCCTTTAAGTTGAGTAATACATGCTGTATTATCTTCAAACAGGACAGTTGGAGCTATCTTCTGATCAATCAGTCCACATGATGACATAATATATTGAATCAAACTCTTCAGCCAAAAACACTCGTGACTAGCTTCATGAATCGCCAGTATTTCAGCATGATTAGAGGATGTTGCAGCAATTGTCTGTTTCATGGACCTCCAAGATATAGCTGTACCACCATATGTGAACAGGTATCCTGTTTGAGATCTCCCTTTATGTGGATCAGACAGGTATCCGGCATCTGCATAGCCAACTAATTGTGACTTGGATCCATAGGGATAAAACAATCCCATATCAACCGTTCCATGGAGATATCGAAAAATTTGTTTGATTCCACTCCAATGTCTTCTGGTTGGAGAGGAACTATATCTTGCTAGTAAATTCACTGCGAATGATATGTCAGGTCGCGTATTATTAGCAAGATACATTAGCGCTCCAATGGCACTAAGATATGGTACTTCAGAACCAAGGATATCTTCATTCTCTTCTTTAGGACGGAATTGATCCTTTTTCACATCTAAAGATCTTACAATCATTGGGGTACTTAATGGATGTGACTTATCCATATAAAATCTCTTCAAGATCTTTTCTGTGTATGTTGTTTTGGTGAACAAAGATCCCAATTTTTATATGATCGATCTGCAGGCCGAGACAAAACTTAGTCTTTCCAAGATCTTTCATCTCAAACTCTTCTTTTAGAGTTTTTATAATTGTTGGAATCTCTTCAGGAGTCCCAATGATATTTAAATCATCAACGTACACAGCAATTATAATGAACCCAGATGTAGTTTTCTTTATGAAAACACATGGGCAGATATCATCATTCTTGAATCCGTTTTTGGCCAGATACTCAGTAAGACGATTATACCACATTCGTCCAGATTGCTTTAGACCATATAAAGATCTTTGCAATTTGACTGAGTATAACCCTTGCGAATATTCACTAGATGCTTTAGATATCTTTAGTCCTTCAGGAACTTTCATATAGATATCCCGATCTAATGAGCCGTACAAATAGGCTGTTACCACATCCATTAAATGCATATGCAGTTTATGATATGCATATAAACTGACCAAATAACGCAATGTTATCGCATCCACTACAGGGGAATACGTTTCTTCATAATCTATACCGGGCCTTTGTGAAAAATCTTGTGCCACAAGTTGGGCTTTATAGCGCACAACTTCATTTTTCTCATTTCGTTTTCTCACAAATACCCATTTGTATCCAACAGGTTTTACATCTGCAGGTGTACGGACTATAGGTCCAAAGACTTCACGTTTTGCAAGTGAGTCTAATTCAGCCTTCATGGCTGCTTCCCATTTTGGCCAATCATTTCTTTGTCGACATTCTTCAACTGATCTTGGCTCAAGATCCTTATTTTCATGCATGATATTCAATGCCACATTATATGCAAATATTTCATTGACAATTGTCTTATTTCGGTCCCATTTCTCTCCTGTAAAGACATAATTTATTGAGATCTCATCATTTTCACAATTTTCAGGTACCTGAACGTCTTCTGGCGTTATATCAGAATTTTGGACCACTGCCGGTGTCTTTACTATGTCTTTTTCAACAGGAATCGTATTTACCTCTTTTCTCTTTCGAGGATTTTTATCTTTGGAACCAACAGGCCTGCCACGCTTCTGGCGTGTATTTGCTTCCGTGGCTATTTGTCCTTCTGGGACATCAATTCGAATTGGGGCATTTTCCGCCCTGCCACGCTTCTGGCGTGAATTTGCTTCAGTGGCTACTTGTCCTACTGGGACGTCAATTCGAATTGAGGCATTTTCCGCTGGTATATAAGATTTGGTTATCCTCTTTGTATCGGAAAATGCATCAGGCAATTCATTTGCTATTCTTTGTAAATGTATAATCTTTTGAACTTCTAGTTCACATTGCCCTGATCGAGGATCTAAATGCATCAACGATGATGCATTCCAATTAAGTTCCTTTTCAGGAAGCTTATTCTCTCCCCCTAATGTTGGAAATTTTGATTCATCAAAATGACAATCCGCAAACCGGGCTTTAAACACATCACCAGTTTGTATCTCAAGATACCTCACTATAGAGGGAGAATCATATCCAACATATATCCCCAATTTTCTTTGGGGTCCCATTTTGGTGCGATTAGGTGGTGCAATGGGAACATATATCGCACACCTAAATATTCTTAAATGGGAAACATTTGGCTGCTGGCCAAAAGCTAATTGCATAGGAGAGAATTGATGATAACTCGTTGGCCTCAAACGAATATGTGCTGCGGCATGTAAAATAGCATGCCCCCAAACCGAGGTTGGGAGATTTGTTCTCATAAGCAAAGGTCTAGCAATCAATTGGAGGCGTTTAATAAGTGATTCTGCTAACCCATTTTGTGTGTGAACATAAGCCACTAGATGTTCAACACTTATTCCATTAGCCATACAATAAGCATCAAAAGCTTGGGAAGTAAATTCACCAGCATTATCAAGACGAATTGCTTTAATTGGATTTTCTGGAAATTGTGCTTTTAATCGAATAATTTGAGCCAGTAATCTCGCAAATGCCAGGTTGCGAGAAGATAATAAGCACACATGTGACCATCTCGAAGATGCGTCTATCAGGACCATAAAATATCTAAAAGATCCACATGGTGGATGAATAGGTCCACATATATCACCTTGAATCCTTTCTAGGAATTCAGGGGACTCAAATCCAATCTTTACTGGTGATGGCATCAAAATTAGCTTTCCCTGAGAACATGCAGCACAATAAAATTCACTAGTTTTAAGAATCTTCTGGTTCTTTAGTGAATGTCCATGAGAGTTTTCAATAATTCTCCTCATCATGGTTGTTTCCGGGTGACCCAATCGGTCGTGCCAAGTTATGAATTCATTTGGGCTAGTAAACTTCTGGTTTACAGTGGCATGTGATTCAATTGCACTGATCTTGGTATAATACAACCCAGATGAAAGTGATGGTAATTTTTCTAATATAACTTTCTTATTTGAATCATGAGTTGTGATACATAAATACTCATGATTTTCCTCATTCATTGTCTCAACATGATATCCATTTCGGCGAATATCTTTGAAACTCAACAAGTTCCTCAGGGACTTGGTAGATAATAGTGCATTATTTATTATAAATTTTGTTCCTCCAGGAAACAAAATTATAGCTCTTCCGGAGCCTTCTATCACATTGCTTGAGCCAATAATAGTGTTAATATATT
The DNA here is from genome assembly GCF_014773155.1 of Arachis stenosperma. Taxonomy (NCBI): domain Eukaryota; kingdom Viridiplantae; phylum Streptophyta; class Magnoliopsida; order Fabales; family Fabaceae; genus Arachis; species Arachis stenosperma. Next base: position 92,298,084 of record NC_080378.1, read on the forward strand.
CTTCTTTTGGCACAAGATGGGTAAAATATATATCACTTTTAAAAATAGTATGCGAACTTGCACTATCTGCAAGGCAAATATCTTCAGAATATGTCCTTGCCATTTTCTTCAAAAACAAATAATAATAATAATAATAAAATGAGTAAAAGTACATGCACAGTAAAATTATTCACATGAATACTTAACAAACACATACATATATCAAATTATTCCATCATTGATCAAATAGCCAATATCTCCTTCAGAATCCTTAAAGAAATTAGATACATCATAATGAGTGGTGGAATTTTCATCATTTGAAACAAAATTTGTTTCCTTTTCTTTGTCATCCCTTTTCAAGGATGCTTGATAAAGATCAACTAGGTGCCTTGGGGTACGACAGGTACGTGACCAATGGCCCTTTCCACCACAACGGAAGCATTAATCCTCAATTGATATACTTTGCCCATTATTTCTTTCTTTATCCCACTTCTGGTGAGATCCTTTCTTGTGAACATATTTCATTTTCCTTCCATAATTTTTCTTGTCATCAAAATCTTGCCATTTACCTCTTCTGGGGTTATAATTTGCCGCATTTACTTCAGGAAATGGGGCGGCGCCAACTGGACGCGCTTCATGATTTATCAAAAGTAACTCATTGTTGCATTCAACAACAAGAAAGCAAGAAATTAATTCAAAATACTTTTTAATTTCTTTTTCTCGATACTGCTGCTGCAGGAGCACATTCGAGACATGGAAGGTCGAGAAAATTTTCTCTAACATATCGGGCTTGAGGAAGTATCACATGATTGTACCTTTCTTCAAGGTCTTTCCACAGATCTGCAAGATCTTTTAATGTGGGATATTCATTTTTTAATCATACTTCAAGATGACGACGAAAGAGAATTATGGCTTTGGCTATATCCTTCTGGGATGTATTATTTTCAGCCTTAATGGTATCTCCAAGATCCATTGAATCAAGATAGATTTTAACATCTAGTATCCATGATAAATAATTATTTACAGATATATCAAAAGCATTATATTCAAGATGAAAGAGATTCGCATAATAAAAATTTGTTACCTGAAGTCTTCCTAAAATTTCGTTAGAGCTTCGTGCTGATAACGTGTTATAAAATAACTAAATAAATAAACAAGGAAGAGGTAACAAACATAAAATATAAAGAAGTATAAAGAGAGTGAGAAAAGTATTGCAACATAAAAGAGAGAGAGAATTATTTTATTGCTTTTGTGTGTGTAAAAGCTTCAGCCTATGCCCCTATTTATACATGTGCAAGGCTTTACTTTTTCAAACTAGATTAAATACAATCACCCTTGGTAAACTAAGTCTCATAGAAAATGGTCATCCACATCATTCATCCTTATCACAACAATCCTTATCACAACAATTTGGATATTATCGTCCAATAATCCAATAATAACTTTTGGCGCTAATTTATTTATGTTCACGCCACTCCCTTGCGACAGAATTATTATTAGATTTATGCATCTGACAGTAATTCATTGCAAAAATTTTAATTCCATAATTCTCATTAACTAATCTGCCGCTAAAATCGGCAGAATTGACAAATTCGACAAAAATTCTGCCATAACGAGCACTCTACCTAAGAATTTTCTTTATTACATTTTTTATTTTCAAGTTGATAAAGTGAATCCTAAACAAAGTAGTTAACAATAATTTCACCGAAGGATGTACATAATATCAAAGTTTAAACGGTTTAAATTAAATTGAGGTCAATATTTTGTTTAGATAGATAGATATATAGATCGGTCTAAACTTAAAAAGTTTTAAAAATTAAGAATGATATTTACTAAAAAAGAAGAAAAATTTTCTGCTTAACCAACAATGGACTTGAACATCATTATGGACCAACAATTCGGAAATGTAATCCAATGCTGATAGATACTTATCGATGATGAATCCTTCTACTTATTATTGTAAGTTGTAAGATAGGAGACAAAGATATTATTGGCTTGTCTTATAAATCTTAAAGGGGAAAACATAATCAGTTGAAAATACTAATAGCAATTGGGGCCTAACAAACCAAGTGTGTTGTGTCAATCTCTGCTGGGTCCAAATTAAACTTAGTTATCAAAGAATTTCCTATTAAAATAAATAAATAAATAAATAAATAAGCTCCCCATCACTGTTAGTACTTAGTAGTGATATCTTGACAATAACCTGTAAATATGTCAATACTAATTTAGTAATTACTATATATATTTCCGAGCTAGCCAGTTCCCTTTTTCGTTTCTATATGATGAGATAATAAACAATACATAATTTGGCATCGTTGATACTTGCAATGATCAATAGGATACGTTTGAAGTTTGAAGGTTTTAGTAAGAAATTACCACACTCATTTAAATTTGTAATATTAAGAAAATAAAATAAATCATTATTTATAATTAGGTTCTAAAATTTAAACCCGTAATTAAACAGTAAAATTAAAAGTTCAAATGTTTAAAGGTTGAACCGAAAATTAATCGCAGTTAAATTAAATATAATAAAATAATAAAAAATTATCAATTTTACCTACGAATATTTTAAATACTAACAAAACTATCCACAAAATAATAAAATTAACTTTGTATCTATAAAAGATAAATTTTGTTTGACAAAAATATTAAATGCTGAATTTTAGTTAACTTAGTTAAAAAATCTCTCCAAATTTTTAAAATTTTTTTCATCATCTCCACCAACCACTAAATTCTCATGTTGGTCAATGAGATTCACACGATTATCCATTTTGGTTCTCGAAATTCAAAATTACCTATACTGGTCTTCCAGATTCAAGTCTCGGCATCAATGTGGTCCCTCGACTCTTTTCGGCGATAACTAGACAAACGAAATGTTGAGATGGTACCCTTCCTGCCACGCTAGATGATGAGTAAACGACGTTGTTTACCCTTAGCATCCAAACAAGTCAGAAATGTCGTCGCTTTATATATGAAGGGAGAAGAAATGATGGAGACCCAAAATAAGGTATTCTTCTTCTTCTCTACCTCCACTATTCTTCATTTCTGACTTGTTTGGATGCCAAAGGTAAACGATGTCGTTTACTCATCATCCAGTATAGTAGAGAGAGTGCTATATCAGCACTCCATTTGCCTAATTATCGTCGGAAAGAGTCGAGAGACCATATTGGTGCCCAAACTTAAATTTGGAGGACTAGTATAGATAATTTTAAATTTTGGGGACCAAATTGAATAATCGCGTAAATTTTAGGGACCAAAATGAGTATTTAGTCCTCCACCAACATTTATCACCATCACCGTTATCACTTTTTCTTATCTCAACATCACATCCTAATCCAAACTCAAACCTCCACAGCAAGAAAATAGACTCTCTCAATTTTTTTAATAATTTAAATAAAATATGATCTCTTATTATTAATTTTATAAATAAAATAAAAAATATTAAAAAATTAAAAATTACACTTTATTCCCTTAATTTCTTTTAACATTTAAGAGGATTTATTCTCCCACCTCCAACCCCACTCCTACCATCCTTTACACTTTCAGCCATTGCCACCATCTTCTCATTGTCACGTCATTGAATTTTGCTTTTCTCAATTTTCACCGTTATTCTCGTTCTAAATCACTACTAACACCAAGTCACCAACAAAAAAAAAAAGCAAATTTAATAACAATAACAATAATAGTAATAATATATTTTTTTTAAATTTAAACAAAAATTTAAATATAAAAAAATAAAAAATAAACAAAAAAACTCTTTTTTTTTTTTCAATTAATCTGTTGTAATTTTGAGTTAAAAATCCTCAATTTTTTTATTAATTCAGTTGAATTGGTCAATTTAGTCCCATTTTTTAACTCTATGATTTATACCCATAGGATCCATATTAAATATACTTTTAAATAAAAATACACACAAAAAATTTCCAAATTTTTTTGAATAAAAATATGATCACCTATTAAATTACGTGAAGTGAAAGTTTGACCGTCAATTTAGTAAGTGTGGAAATAAATCTTTTTAGCATTTTTTCAATTATTGCTGTCAAATGTGATTTTTTCACCATGTATTTTTTTTAAGTACAATTAAGTAGTTAAATACATCTGGAAAAAGATATTATACGGTAATAAAACACATTTCACGACATGAGAGAAAAATTAAAGGATTGATGTTGCCGATATGCGTAGGTCAGATGTGAGACAAAAACTTTGGGAACATTTACATAGAAATCATTCATTCCCACTTCTTACATTTAAGCAACTTCATCAAATATTGTGTGATTGTGTTCTTCCAATATTTGTTTTCTCCAGACCATATAAAAACTTCTTCCTCTCACTTGGAAAAGGGAAAAAATTCCATTGTGTTGTGTGAACATCTTAAGCCTTAACATCTATTATACTATACACATATATGTAATCATTAAATTAAATCTATTTGATATAATATTCAATAAAAAACCTTAAAATTTAAATTAAAAATATATTTAAATCTCAGATGCTCTAAAATTATATGTTAAAATTATTATTAATAAAATTTTATAATTTTTTAATTTAGTAATATGTCTTAATATACTTATTTAAGATTCATGTTAGCAAAACTCGTTAAAAAAACTTAAAACATATTATACAAACTAATGAGTGAGTGCAAATTAAGGCAACAAATTTAATACAAATGGCAAAGTCAACAGGGGAAAAATGAGAGAAAAGTTGCTTGAAACATTAAAGTCAGCAGGGGAATGCATGTTAGTTTATTCTTCGCATTCAATTGTTTAATAATAAAATAAGAATTTAAATTTGATATATTTTATATTAAAGATATATTCAATTTATAATAGTATTTAAGGGTAAGTATGATTGTGGTCCACGTTGAGGGCCAGAATCGAAACCGTTCCTCATCTAATTTTCGATTTAAAGTCGTCCTTAACGTTTTTTTTGTATTAAAGTCATCTTTTTATTTTTTTTGACAAAAATACCCTCACTACTATCAACACAATTACCTCTTCCACCACCACCATCACCAACACTAACACCACCGCCACAACCAGCACCAACACCAACACCAACACCAACACCACCCTGACCCACTGCCACTCCATCACTATCTGAATCACACCAACCAAAACTCAGAAAATCAACATCATCATCGTTATCTTCATCATAACCCAGATCTCAGATCCAGAACTCAAACTCAGAAAAACAAACCCAGAACTCTTCTTCAACACTCATCTTCTTCCTCAACATTAACCAGAAGCAGATGCACAAACGCAGAAGAACAACAATGGATAACAACAATGGATAACAACAAGCTCAACCAGAAGCGGAAGAACAGCAGAAGCAAAAAATAATGAAACAACAACAACCAGATGCAGAAGAACAACAACAATCATGGATCTTGTATACAATTAACTATTAACAGAAATTCAATAACCTAAGCTAATTCAACAACAACAACAACAACAATTCAGCAGCAACTTTCAGCAATTCAATAACCTAAAATCAACTAACAGAAAATTAAAATCCAGCTAAACTAACCTAGAATCAAATCAAGGGGCTGGAGGGAGGGTAACAGGTAGTGGTGGCTCTGATTCCTTCTGCAACAGGGACTGAGGGAGGGAAAGCAAGGAGGTTCGCTGGTGGTGGTGAAACAGAAGAGACTCCACATTGCTGCGTGGTGGTGAAGCAGGGAAGAAGAGAAGGAGGGGAGAGCGTCGCAGTTGATCTGGACAGGAGAGAGGTAGCGGCGGGACGGCGAGACTGCGGTGGCGGGACGGCGGCTTCCCTTCCCCCTTCATCGTCATCATCATCAGAGTTCTGGCCTTCCCCCTTCATCGTCATCATCATCAAAGTCCTGGAGAAGGCGGTGGCGACGACGAGGTCACGACGGCGACGACGAAAGCTCGCCGGCGCCGTCCGCCTCCCCCTTCTCCCTCCCCCTCTTCCCTTCCCCTCCCCTCCCATCCCCCTTTGTATACCCTTTTCTTCCCCCCACCCCTAACGCGTTTTCTTCCCCCTCCCCCAACACGCGTTTTCTTTTTTTTAATTTTATAATTTTTATTATTAAAATAAGAATAGGGGTAGTTTAAGAATAAAATAAAAAATATATTAAAAAAGACGATTTTAATACGAAAAAAAACATTAAGGATGATTCTAAATAAAAAATTAGATGAACGACGGTTTCGATTCTGTCCCTCAACGTTAGGGACCAAAAAGCCCTAGTATTTAATATCTTCATAATACTAAAACATTATAATTTTTATACAATGTTATCTAATCAATTTATTTCATTTAAATAAATTATCAAATAATGAGTATAAAAATTCAATATTTTTATTAATTTAACAGAAATTATATTATGCATACTCAAAAATAAATTACTAAATTCATTATTCATATAATGCATGTCAAAATGTAAAATATTAAAAATGTATAAAATAATTTATATATTTATATACAAATATATAATAATTTATGTGGTAACAAGTAATTTTTTATGTATACTAATATTTTTATTTAATAATAAATTATTAAATATTTGTGATATATAATAAATTTTTTATACAAATTATTTTATACTAGAAAAAATTTCAAGTATTTCAGATTCTAATAGTTAATTGTTGATTATAATTATAATATGTATAATATTAATCAAAATTAACAATTAAAATTACTGTAGTACAATTATTATACAAAGTAATGTTGAACTATCTTAAGTAACTTTAACTACAAACAAATAAAGTGGATGACAGGTCTTGGTGGTTCAACAAAATATTCTAACAAGATGTCAATCATCAGGAAAAAGAAATAATAATAACAATGAGAGATGGATCCAGAAATATTATTACGGGATCAATGATATATATAATATTAAAAAATTATGTAAAAAATTATATAATGTAAGATGTATTATAAAAATATACCGATAAAAAATATATTTTAAAATACAAAAAATATGTATATACCTTTTACTAATGAAGTAGTGGATTCTTGCCATTATAAAATTCATCGATAATAGAATTTTTGAGTCATTCTTTACAATATTCATAGCTAAAAAAGATCTTTCGGTTGTAGTAGTTGAAATAGAGAGAATTAATACCAAAGGAATAAAAAAAGATGATCACAAGAAAAAAAAAAGAATATACTGTGAGATTTAAAAAATATTATTTAATTAAAAAATATTAGTAATAATATCTTTTTAATATTTTTTAATATTGTTACTTACTTTTTAATATTAGAAATCATTAATATTTAGGTTGGACTAGACTATTATTTATAGGATAAAGTATACTTTTTGTTCCTAAAGTTTGACAAAAGTTTCAAAAATACCCCTAAGTTTTATTTTGTTTCAATTTTGTCCCAAAAGTTTTCAATTTGCATCAAATATATCTTTGACGACTAAATTTTTAAGAAATTTAAGACCAATCTAACAATAATGCATGAAAATTATTTTGATTTGCTTATGTTGAGGGGTTATTCTTATGAAATTGTTGTTGAATCGGTCTTAAATTTTTTGAAAAATTAGTCGTCAGAGAGATATTTTTTATGCAAATCGAAAATTTTTTGAACAAAATTAAAACAAAATGAAATTTAGGGGTATTTTTAAAACTTTTGTTAAATTTCAAGAACAAAAAATATACTTTATCCTTATTTATACTAGACTAAATATTAAATAAATTTTTTAAATAATTAAATCATACTTAATAACTTACTACTATTAATTTTTTTTAAAAAATTAGGGGGGAGGATGGAGGCCTCCACTCGCCCCGTATGTCCGTCCTTGATGACAGCAGAAGAAGTAGAAAATAAAATACTTGGTAAAATTTAGAAGGTAAAACATGTAAGTAAAAAAGAGCATAATTAACATGTGCTTAAAACAATTATAAGCTTAGTAGATAAAATTGACCTGCACGTAGAGAATATTACTTAATTTTGTGGTATAAGAATATGTATATTTATATTCTTGATGAACAAATAACAACAACAATGTGTGTAAATTTAGAAAACTACTAGAAAAGGTTTTTTTTTTTCTATAAATAAGAGTAGCAAAGAATTTGAAAGGGACTTTAATTCAATATCACAAAATCATATTAAAATTTTGCAAAATTTTTAGTCACACTGACGTAACAGAAGAACATGAATATAAATACATATAAGTATTAAGAGTTAATTTTTTTGTTTATTTATTTTTTTATTATCTAAATTATTTTTTATTAGTTTAATATTAATAGTAGTTAATTATAATAAAAGTATATAAAGAGTACATCAGGTTAGTCATAAATATTTTTTTTGCTTCAAAATATTGTATAAATTGTCCTTAAATGATGTGAAAGCAAATTACATTATTACTTCACATCACATTGCTTACAACACTGATTCTGTGAAAGTATGTGTTCTATCTCAAACCAAAACCATTTTTATTTTCTAGAATATTTCTAAATCATATTTCATACCATGCTGATATCTTGCCGGAATATGTCCGTCAAGATAGAAGCACATAAAGAGCTGTTTTTTCAAATTTGACAATTTGCAACATTTTAACATCTAATCTAATTAGGACGTGAATGTTGTTTTGGTTAACCACAAAAGGTTGAAGGGATTGTTTTAGCAAGTTTTCAGAGTATACGTGACAAACCTTACATTCCGAACCTTGTTCTAATTATTGACTACATACCAAGCAATGTTGCGATTCTCCCCAAATCTTTTAAATTTAATGTCTAAGTCTGCCATTTGGAATGAATTATCAGAAAAAGTGAGATCTGAAATAAATTATCAAAAAATTTTGTCACTAATCTTACGTACTCCTTATATATTCTTATTATAATTAATTATCATTAATATTAAATTAATAAAAAATAATCTAAATTTCATTTTAAAGTTAGTTTTTTAATAAAATGGAAAGAGTACATAAAGAGTACACAAAGATAATAAAATTGTAAAAGAATAAAGAAAAAAAAAGAAAAGATAAAAAAATTTTAATGATTGAATTAAATTGAATTATGAAAATAAAACTAAATATATATAAAGCCTTCACTTATAAAAGATAAGAATAAATAAAGATAAGATAAGAATAAATAAAGATAAGATAAGAAAATTACTAGTTATACAACACAAATAAGCCTTTAATCAGATTTAAATAATATTTAATTATTTTTTTATTGAAACATGTCCCTATTTTGTAGATACATATCTATAAATGAATTTAATTTAAATTTTAAAACCCACTCACTTCATATTATTGTTAGTTACTGTGACTTTGCCTTTTTTTTATGTAATTTCACATAACAAATAAAGTTTTTTATTCCTTATTCTACGGTACATTCATACTGCATTAGTGAATCCAAAACCAAAAAGGTACATTCCTGCTGAATTCTCCCTCTCGTCTTCACCAGTGAAGACGTATCACCATCTTCCAACTGAAGCACTCTCACCATCTTCCAACTGAAGCACTCTCTCGTTCTGTATTGGTGAAAGATATCACTATTTTTCACACATGTGTTTATATAATTTGTCAAAAAATATCATGTTCAACATTTTTAATTATATTTAAAAATAAACATAAAAACTCTATTCTTATTTAATTGAAATAAGGTTGATTTTATTTAATTTTAGGAAAAGTATGAGGAGCCAATGAGATATTTATACAATGTGTACAATAGAGGTTTATAGAGTATTAGAGATATAATTATTAGTGTTACATTTTCCCATCAACTGAAGTTTTTGGGATGAGTGGTATCATGACATGGTATTAAAGCGCTAGATCCGAAAGGTCAAGAGTTCGATCCTTGGTGAACCCAAAAATTCAGAAGATGTTTATTATCCTTTGTACTCGAATGGTTATTCTAAATAGTAGAGGGGATGTTCATTTCATAACTCAATAGCCAAAAAAAATCTAGAGTTTAAGAGAAAAGATGTAAATGGTATGGTAAAATTCTGTTGTTATTTTTCAATTATAACACATCTGATAGTACGATATTTTATTCAAAATATTTTGAAAACACATCCAAAATTAAATTTAAATACACATCCAAAATTATAAGAATGCACTCTAAATATTTTATCAACACATCCAAAACTTATGTAAAAAAACTTATATATGTACATAAGAACATAATGAACAATATAAACACATCCAAAATTAAGTATTGACACATCCAAATTAGATTAACATTACAACTCTCAAAAAACACATACACTTCCAAAATTATACATAAATTTTAAAAAAATAGAACTTTTTATTAAGTGAAAAAAGAAAGATAACATATCTTCATAAATGAACTCAACTAATTTTTTTTAGAATTTTGCAAGCAGAATTACCAAATTTTGAATTCTAACTAATTTGATTTTTGGATATGTATTTAAATTGTAATATATTAATAATTAAATGTATTAAATTTGAAACAGAAATTTAAAATTGAAATTAAAATTTTAAATTTTAGTTTTATTTAGTTTGTATTTTAAATGTGTATTTAATTTTAAAAAGACATAAATCTATTTAGAATTTTTAGATATTTTTATTTTATTTTTTTAAATTATTGTAATAAAAGGTTGAATATTATACAATTCTTAAAGGATATCTAGTTGAACTGATAAGATAATAATAAAGACTAAAAATTATAGCTGAATTTATTCTGTTAGAATGAATTTGTGGTTATGAAATTTTTTTATTGTTATCATGGACTAAAATAAAAGAGTAATTTAATATTTTTTAATTTTATTGCAATTTTCAACTTTGTTTTTCATTTCTTTTTTTATTTCTAGTATTCTAGCATTTTTCATTCTTTTCTTCTAATTCCATGTGTAAATTTGTTTAATCCAGTTTTCGTCTTTAGTTCATGTTAAACATTTGTTTGTATCAATCTATTATATTAATAATACAAGAATTATATTTTTTTACTATTTACAAAGTTATTTTGACATTAATATCAATAAGTCTTGTATCAAATTTATTTTTAGAAGAGTCGTATTTATTTTTCGAATTAAATTTTTAGATACAAACTTTGATCGACACTTGTGTCAAAATCAAACCAAAATCAAGCCAAACAACAATATTTTTAAAATATTTAAAAATTTTCTTATAGTATATGTAGCATATCACCGACAAGTTGATGATCCCTTACGATGGTTAAATAAATAGTTAAATTAAAATAAAATATGTATATGATTCAGCATATGAAGTGGTACGGAACTTGCTAACTGTAAAGTACAGTCCTTTGCTTGGAGAGCAATTTAATTCAATGTGTTTCTTCTAGTAATGTTTAACATATTTTATTCGGTCGATATTTTTTATTTTTAATTATGTACCATTTTTTATTAGTAAGATGTCTTCTCTCGTCTTGATTAATTATTCTTTATTTTAAGCATGATCCTCCCAAATTGATTTTCATTTTCATTAATTATTCTCTATTATACTCCTAAGTTGATTTTCATTCTCATTAATTATTCTCTATTTTAAGCATCGTACTCCCAAGTTCTTCTCACGAATATGAAATCAAACCTTATTTTTTTAAGAAAATAAAAGACAGCACAACTTTTTGTCAGAAACAAAAATACAAAAAAATATTTGGGAACTTTTAAAAATCAGCTCAAATAATCAATTAAAAGTTATTTTATATTTATATATTGTGACTTTCATTGTATTCTAAGCAAATCTGAGTTGTAGGGTGTGGGCATGTGTTCAAGAAATCAACAAATGAAGGGACCAAACAGACAAAACAAAAAAGGTGCTTCGATTTCTCAAAATATTCACCGCTTCTTAATGCGTCTAAGAACTCATGATTAGGGCTATGTTTTCAAAGTGCATTATTTTTCATAATCATGTATATTTATTTTTCATTATTGTAATATTTTCTTACCTTCAAAATATGATCATAGTGCCCATGTGATCTTGGATCCCAAAAAGCAGTGTGTGGTAGTACACATGCAAAAGTCAAACACTTAAATTCACCATCTAATTAATTAGGTGGCATAATTATTATGTGGGTACTTATAAAAAACCAAGTTGATTGTGGTAAACAAATTTCACATATTTCTAGTGATATTTATGTCAATTAAGACTTAAAAAGAAAATTAATAATACTAGAAAGATAAAAAAAGTCAAAATTTATTTTATTTAATATTTATTAATTATTATTTATTATAATAATTAATAAATATTAAATAAAATAAATTTTAATTATTTTTTATTCAAAACTTTTGTTATTAAACATTTAAAAAAAAATATTAGTATCAAAAAACATAAGAACGGATTTTTATATATATTAATCGGTGTGAAGCAAATGCCTCCACTGATGACATTTAAAAATTTTTCATGTAATATATAATAAAAAAAATTTTTGCCTCCACAAAGTAAATAAATTTAACCCTATCACTTTATCTATTTTCTTAGTTCACAGCATCTATATATTCAAATAAAAAAAAGAGATTAAATGATTCTATTATATTATAAAATATTATATTAATTATTTAATAAAAAATTAAATAAATAATATAAAAAATAATAAAATATTAATAATAACCTAATCAATTTGAATAACTCCAATTTTGTAAAGTGTTGTTTTCCGTTCAACTTTTTTTTGGTTCTATTCTCTAACTCTCTTTTTTAGTTTAGCAATTATTCGAGTAATCCAAATATCTAATATTACTATCTATTTCTTCTTCTGAATGTTGTTTTGCTCCAGCTGACAATGTAAGTGCGTGATTGTTGTTTTCATTGGCTTCCGTTTAAATACATTACCTTCAAGTCTTCAACAATTTTGATTCATTTTTTTTATATGATTTTATTTAAAGTCCTCCTAATAAAGTGAGAGTTGGTTTATATATGTGAAGAAAATTAAATTCTTATGTCTTATTGCATGTTTTTTTTTATTCGCGTGATTAATTTTACCACAAAATTAAAGAAAAAATTATAGCCAAAGCAATAGGAGTATATTGCGTGCGTGTATATATATGATTTTACTACTATTTTCATGAGTGACTTTTTATTTTGTTTCATAAATTAATTTTAAAATTGTATTCATTAATGAATTTGATTTTAATTTTGATTTTGTGATGTTGCATTAATAACAAACTATTGTTTAAATAATTATTTTAGTATTTTAATTTATTTATGTGATAATTTAAAAATTAATTGTATTTTATAATATAAATATAATTATAAAAATAATTATTATATTATATATGTTTTGCTTTCACTAATAAAATATTTTAAATCCGTCACTGAAGAGGCATAATCATTGTTTTCTAAAATCAAATTAGTTGAATTTAGTTGATGAAATCCGACTACTGATAGTAGATAAAAGTGGGAAAACGAATGAAAAATACATCAAGTTTCGTTTGAAGTGATTTTCCAAATTAGTTATATGTATTAAAATGATTTCAAAAATTTCAGTTATACTAATTATGTCAATTGCATTATTAATTATTATGTTTTTGAGAATGATTTATCACGCCATTAAAAATTAGCATGATATACTTTTGTTGATTTCAAAAATATAATTGATCAAATTAGAATTTTAATACACGCAGTTAATTTTAAGAATATCTTTCGACTTAACTCAAAGTATGTCGGTGTTTTTGTTTTAACCTAAATTAGGCTCGCTTTCTCTATTAATATGAACGACTTTTATGGGGAATTAACATATTCCTTTAATTTACTTGATTTGATGCTGAAACTTGGCTTATTTATCTAGCTATGTTTTTAGCGTTTCACATGCAAAATCATAGTTTTCAATATTCATTCCTTTGTGAAATTCTATGTACCTTTTGGACACAACCGTAGTTCCTGAAAGGAGACAAACAGAAAGAAAGAAAGAAAAAAAAATGAAGAAACCGATGGGGACCCAAATCTCATGTTTGGCGGGGGTTAATTAAACTACTGTTTGATTTTCAGATGTTTAATTTAATTTTCGTCTTGTCAATGAGTTCAAATTAGTATTTTTATCCGTAATAACATTATGGAAATATAATTTTTTTAAAATTACAATTCACTCTGTTTTGATAGTATAAATTATGCATGACATAAAAAATTTATAAAATCAAACTACTTTTACAAAAAAAAAAGTCGTAGGTTGACAAAAGTCTCCGACTAAAAAGACCAATGTCTTTGTAGATAAAAAATTAAATAATAAGATTTTTAGTTATTATTTTTATATAAAAAGTCTAATTTTTATTAATAATTAATTTTAATATTCGCTATCTAAACTTTGAAACAATTTAACATTTATACTTTTACATTTAATTAGGTATTAAGTCTGTTGCACAAATAGAAATAATTAATTTTTATACATGTTATTTAAAAATAATATTTTTCTCTCTAGGTATATAAAAATATAATTAGATATTAGTATAAAAAAATTATACTACTAGTTATAAAATTAATTCAATTAATTTTTTTTAAACAATATAATCTTGATTCTAACTTTTAATTAAACATTAGTATTCTCTCCAAATTATATGTAATAAATATTTGAAAGAAGAGAAATGAAAATATAGATTAGAAAGATAAGCGATGAAAATCTAAAACTAAATAAAAAACTAAAAAAATATGTATATAATAATAATAATAATATTTTTTATTTGAATTATATTATTTTGTTAATTTTGTTTTCTATAGAACAGAAAGGTAGAAAAAATAGAGAATGAGAGAAAAGAAAGAGAAAGATAAAGATGACGAATGAGAGTGAGAGTTTGTTAATTTTAGAAGAAAAATTTTATTTTAATTGTAATAAAAAAATATCGGATGGTATATTTTGATTTGTTAAATTACTAATATATATATATATATATATATATATATATATATATATATATATGGTAGAGAGAAATGGTAGAGAGAAATAAAAAAATGGAGAAATGTAGATGAGATAATTTAGAAAGAGAATTTATTAATTTTGAAGAAAAATATTTTTTTTAATTTTAATAAGAGAGTGTCATGTGACACATTTGGTTATTAAATTATATAGTAATATATGATACATAATATAGGTATAGTTTAATTTTAATTTTAATATAATTAAAGAATGTCATGTTGCATATTTTAATTGTCAAATTAGTAATTAGTCATTTATATTGATAATAATATATAAAAGAGATAGAGTGGTTGAAGGAATGAAAGATATAGAGAAAAGAAAGAGGAGGAGGGGAGAACTTTTTAATTTTGGAGGAAAAGATTTGATTTCAATTGCAATGAGGGAGTGACATGTGGCACATTTTGGTTGTAAAATTAGTAAATAAGAGGAGAGAATTCCTTAATTTTGGAGGAAAAGATTTGATTCCAATTGAAATGAGAGAGTGACATGTGGCACATTTTGGTTGTAAAATTAGTAAGAAAGAGGGAATAATTCCTTAATTTTGGAGAGAAAGATTTGATTCCAATTATAATGAAAGAATGACATAGGACATATTTTAGTTGTAAAATTAGAAATATATAATAGATAATAGATAATAAATAATTGGAAGACATATAATTTTACTTATTATAATGATGGATCCAAATTGCATTATTTTTGTTTTCAAAAGTAGAAAATTAAAAAAATAATAAAATAATAGATTAATTATCATTGAATTTTTAGTTTTTATTATGTGTGGATAAAAGAGTAAAGACAATACAAAGAGAAAGAAATTTAAAATATGCTAAAATAAGTATGTAGTTGTTGGTACAAAAAATAGTTTTTTTTTATAAGAGAGCGTTTCGACTGTCAATGATTTCGACTACAGAAGCAGTGTTTTGACAACAAAAGTAGAGACGAATAAGTTGAAGTCGAAGAAAAATGGTGCAAAGAACGTCGAAGTCGAAAGATAGTTATTGTCTTTCTTGAGCATCAAGGCCTGCTACTCAACCTTCAAGTTGAATAAAGAATATGGGTGCGAAATTTGGAGAGCAAGCTGACGAAAACGTAGGATTTGAAGATCAAGAAAGACGTGGGTATCAAACATGAGAGTCAAGATTCTTTATGGTCAAGGCAAAGTCATGGCAGAGGAAAAGGATGAAATAAGATCATGGGCCAAGATTCTCCATGGCAAGTCTATCTTCATGGTCTATAAATAGGAGAAACTTAGAAGAGTTCTATGACTTCAATAAAAAAATACTAGATCATTACACAAAACCTCCGCCAAAATTCTCGGTCTCTGCAACGCAACGGAAGACCATGGAGCAAAAGTGTATGTGAGTGTTGGAAGTCCACTTTTATTTGCTTTTCTTTTGTTTTCTTTTCCGTTTCAATTTATTTCTTTTCATTTCTTTGTTTTCAATATTTTATTCTTACTTTACTTTCTTCCGATTTCAATTTTACTATTTCTTTCATTTACTTGCTTTCATTTATTTGCTTTTATTTATTTTACATACTTCTTTTTGTTTGCTATACTTTGTCACAAGTGTTTTGACACTGTGTGCTTCGACACTAACACTAAGTGATTCTTGCGTCGTATTTCAGAAGGGTTATATCTACTTTCTAATACTTCAAATCTTGATACAAGATTGATTTGACACCCTGTTGAGAAACCCTGTCAAAGTTTACCAAAATTCAAGTGAAACAAAGCAACACGTCCAGTGGGACACAGGATTAAGTTTGTGTGTGAAATTGTGCATGCAATTACGCAGTGGTAAGTTAATAATGTCTGATAGAGGCTAAACTTCAACAGATATGTCGAATAGTGATATTGGGAATTTCATAAGAGGCCTGAAACAGATGTTGTCCCATCAATTGGTACCTCGAGTCGAAGGTTGAACCCTGTTAACACGGAAGGAATTCCAACAGCTGTACCCATCACATGGCCTCCATATGGGCTACCTCCAAATTATTCTCTACATTTAGAGAATTCTAATACAGGATATGTTGGAGATGCTAGTACTATAAAGGATAACCCTTTGTATAATCCTGCACCACCTCCTTCGGATTACCTCTCGATGAGTATACCAAATCATTACTACCCTTATATGATAAATTACGGAGCACATCAATATTTGATGAATAATCCTTTCTATTTAGGGTCAATACCTTTGTCACAAATTAAACCACTTCTACAATGCCAAATATTCTTTCAACACAAGGCATAGGGGGTAAGTAGGTTTCCCATGAGAGTTGCACGTCCTTCTATTTTCTCAGACATGTTGAGACAAATTCCTGTCAGAACATCACCCCTTAACACAGTCGAGTCTTTGGCTATGTTTAGACAATAAATTGACGACTACCAGCATGATTTAGTAAATATGCTTACCCAACAAATGACCATAGTGTTAAATCCTATGTTAGAAAACAATAATGCTAGAATAGAGCAAGTTGCTCGATGAGTCGATGATATTGCATGAGCAATTAATCGACCTGTTATTCCACCTCTAAGAGGGTTTCATGCTAATAATCCTCTTCTAATATTGAATAGGGGAGAAGATTCAAATAGGGTATTAAATGAATCAAGAGCAAATAATGTTGCTCAAGCCCATAACCCTAGTCGTCGAGCAATCTTGAATAGTGCAGGATTGAATATAGGGGTGACAAATCAACCTTATTTTATACCCCCCTTTTCAGATTATGTCGTGCAAGCTGAGCTTTCAAGGGGATTCAAAACTCTTAAATTTCTTACAAAATTTGCTGGGAAGAATAGAGAATCGATTATAGAGCAGATTGCTCGATATACAGTCAAAATCAGTGAGTTGGTTAATAATGAATATTTGAAAATGAGGTATTTTTCTTCTTCACTCACAAAAAAATACTTTTACTTGGTTTTCAAGCTTGCAACCTAGTTCGATACATAGTTGGGTTCAATTGGAAAGGAGTTTTCATGATCAACTGTTTAGGAGAGAAATGAAGGTGACTTTGTCTGATTTATTCACCGCAAAGAGAGAAAAAACTGAGTCGATCAATGACTATCTTATTCAGTTTAAGGATATGAGGAATAAGTGTTTTCACTCCTATTCCGGAACCTAAAGTAGTTAAGATGGCCATCAACGGGATCAACTTCAATATTCGAAAGAAATTAGTAAATCAACAATTCTTTGACTTGGCTCAGTTAGCTGATAAAGTACAGCAAATCAAAAAGTTAAATAAACAAAAAGAAGAGCTAGAATCAAACAAAAGAAAACCTTTTTTTAATAAAAAAAAGTGAATTTTGTTGATTGTATGAGTGAGAAAGAGTCAAATAATGAATCAGCGTTTTCTATAGAATTCAAAGATGGGCCTCCTTATGTGTGTCGATCTCTTAATCCGGCTAAAGATAAGACCCCTTTTTCAGGGAGAAAGAATTACTCTTATGACCTAACAAAAGCTGAACAAATTTTTGATATATTATTAAAAGATAAGCAGCTTGTACTCCCTGAAGGAAAAAGAATGTCATCCGTTTCTGATATGAAAGTTTTATAAGTTTTAACAAGCTTCTAGGCATTATACTAATAATTGTATTCATTTCAGAAATTTGATACAAAAAGCTATTGAAGATGGTCGATTGAAGTTCGCCGACAAACATGAGATGAAAGTAGATTCTAATCCTGTCTAGGTTACGTCAAACTTTGCTAAAATAGAGAAAATGGCCTTTTCAATTAACATGGCATTCGTTGAGCCTTTAAGGAAAGACAATCAGTTTAAGCTGGATATATTTGAAGCAGAAAGGCCTATTTACCCAAAAGCAGGAGAAGACCTGTTAGATTTTTCGCTAAGACAAAGAGAGAAAGAAGAAAATGTATCGATATGCCCTCATTGCAATGCCTTGTTCGACATGTCAGCTGCTAAGGCTTTTGACTCAAACAAAAAGAGTAAAGAGCATGTTCATCAAGAGGAATTAAGGCAAGTTCGACTAAAGTAAGGAGCTAAAGATCGAGATTTTACAGATGCTCCTGTCAAAAAACAAATGCACACTGTTGTGACAATCAATCAAAAACCCTAGGGGGTGTCAAGTCAGACTAGAATTCCTCCATCAAATGTGTCAAACAGCAAATTAGTACAAAATAATGCTCCAAACTACTCCAGGAATTATAATTTTAACATTCCTAGAGGTGATTTTAGAAATTGCATTGAAAACCAGAAAAGATGTGCTTCTCAACAAAGGACAAGCAAAAGAAGAGACAGTCGAGCTAGATCTCGACGCAACTTTCAGAACAGGTCTCCCATCATTCCAAGAGTTGTGACTCAAGCACAAAGGGCATATATCGATAGATAAGGTCCAAATCCCGAGTTGGGTAAAGATAGTAAGTCACCAAATAAGGAAGAACAAAAGGAGGATAAAACATCCTCGACCCAAATCCATGAACCAAATGATGTGTCAAAAGAAACATCCATGACTAAGCCAATGTCCAAGTTGAAAGAAGATGAAAAAGCATTAATAAAAACGTTCGACTCTAGATTTGAAGATGACATGGATGTCATTTTCGGTGAGACTGGTTTTGGTTATGTAGCCACAGTGTCGATACTCCCTTTTGACTTTTACGATGACTTTGAAAGCCCTTAGAATTTTCTTGAAGGAGATTGTGATGATATCATCCCAGGAGACGAGTGCAGGTTTGTCGAAAATAGGTTGATCAAAGAGGGGTTATTTGAAAGGCATATTACAGCAAAGGTGGAAGGATTGGTGATCAATCCCATCTTGGTCGATGGAGGAGCAGCAATTAACTTGTTGCCTGAGAGCATGCTCCTATTATTCCAGAAAATAGTCAAAGATTTTATTAAGACAAATTTGGCTGTTATTGGATTTAATGATAAGTCAACAACTGCCTTGAAAATGATGCCACTCAAGGTTAAAGTAGAAAGTGTCTAACGATCCACGGTATTTATAGTGGTGCCTACCAAGGCAACCCTCAATATGATGTTGGAAAGAGATTGGATCCATAGAGTAGGGACAATTCCCTTAACCTTGCATCAAAATTTGGTGCTATAGAATGAGGATGGAAGGATTGAAGAAATTGAGGCTGACAATAGCCCTTGCTATGTTGAACAGATAAATGTCAGTTTTAAGGAGTATCATACTAGTGTTCGACCATTAGATATTGATATGAGCACCTTTGACCCAGCTCATATCAAAGGATGCTATGTCGGGGCCCATGATATGAAGTTGGTCCCTATAGCCAAGGAAAGCTTGGCCACAGAATCCACTTGATGGATATATTGAGCCATTGGGCTCGACTTTCAGTCTATATGACTGAGAAGAAGGAGTGCATAGGAAAACGTGCACTAGATTGTATATATGATCTCGATCCCTTAGGGTTTGAGGAGTCTAATTTATTTTTAAAAGACTTACACAATAAAAGGGTCAGAGTACAAGACCCTTTCGAGGAAGTCAAGATTGGTGGAAAAGGTCGAGTTAGATATGTCAGCAAATGCTTAGATCCTATCTTTAAGGAGAAGCTAATTGAAGTGTTGAAAAGATATCAGGATTGTTTTGCTTGGCAATATGAGGAACTGCTTGGGTTAGACCGATCTTAAATCGAACATAAGATTTCCATTATTGATAATGTTCGACCTATAAGGCAAGCTCCTAGACATTTTGCACTTGAAATCATGGTAAAAATCAAAGAGGAGGTCGATCGTTTATTAAGAGGTAGTTTCATTTGAACAGCCTGATATGTCGAATGGATTTCTAACATTGTGCCTATCAAGAAGAAAAATGAAAAGTTAAGGGTGTGTATTGATTTCAGGAATTTAAAGAAAGCGACACCAAAGGATGAATGTCACATGCCAATTGCAGAGATGTTGATCGACCCTGTAGCAGGAAGCGAAATTCTGAGTTTCATGGATGGATATTCAAGATATAATCAAATATTCACATACTAGGAAGATGTATCAAAAATAACTTTCCGATGTCCTGGAGCCATTGATACCTATGAATGGTTAATCATGCCGTTTGGACTAAAGAATGCTGGTACAACTTACGAAAGAGCAATGAATTCTATTTTCTATGATTTTATTGGTAAGTTTATGAGAATTTACATTGATGATGTAGTGGTAAAGTCGAAGTCAAAACAATTTCATCTCGATGACTTAGAAACTGCTTTTAAACAAATGAGATATCATTGACTCAAAAGAAACCCATTGAAATGTGCTTTTCGTGTATCTGCAGGAAATTTTTTGAGATTCATTGTGCAGAAAAAAGGAATAGCTATCGACACTAACAAGTGCAAAGCTATCTTTGACTCATTACCTCCCAAAAACAAGAAAGAACTTCAATCTTTCTTAGGTAAAGTGAATTTTCTTCGACATTTCATTTTGAACCTGTCAGGAAAAAAAGGATATTTACTCCTTTGTTGAAATTGAAATAGGGAGAAGAATTCAAAATGAGAAGAGGAACACCAACAAGCATTCGACTAGATCAAGAAGTATTTGACTTCGCCCCCGATCTTGGCTGTTGTTAAGCAAGGTCGACCACTAAGGTTATATATAGCTACGTCAGAAACAACTCCAGGGCACATGCTGACCCAAGAAGATGAAGATGGTAATCAAGAGTGGTTTATTATCTAAGTCGAATGTTGGCTGATGTAGAGACTTGACATAGTGTGTTCAAGAAACTTTGCTTAACCTTATATTTCTCTTGTACTAAGCTAAAAAGTTATTTAATTGGAAAGAATGTTCACGTTGTTTCAAAATTTGATGTTATTAAATACATGCTTTCTTATTGTATTGAGAATCGAATTGGCAAGTGGATGTTAGCGTTAATCAAATATTCTTTATTTATGCTCTGCCAAAGCTGTTAAAGGGCAAGTGATTGCTGACTTTCTAGCAGACCGCCCTTGTGTCAATATTGATGCACGACCCTACTAGGAAACTTCGATCATTAACCTAGAACTCTTAATTGAAAAAGGAGCTCGAACAGTTGAAATCCTGAGAGATTCACAATTATTAATTCTATAATTGGCTAGAAACTATTGAGTTATTAGTAAAAATTTAGTCAAGTATTTGTGGTAGCCGTTTGACTCTTAACTGAGTTCGACTCAGTTTCAATAAAGCACATATTTAGAGAGTCGAATCAGGAAGCTAATGACCTAGCTCAAATGGCTTGCTATAAAATATCTCCCAAGTTGATAAAGGAGTTTAGTGAAATTGAAACTAACCTAACTCCTTTAGAAGCAAGAGGGGTTTGCTGCGCAAACTCTCCTAATCCAAATGATTGGAGATATAAGATTATTGACTTCCTTAAAAATACCAATTAAAGAACAGATCAAAAAGTTAAATATTTAGCATTGAGCTTTGATTTGGTTGGAGGGAATCTATTCAAGAAAAGCGTCGATGGTTCTTTGCTTCAATATTTAAGTATGCATGATGCATATTTGCTATATCAGATGTGCATGAAGGTATTTGTGGAACTCATCATGTGGGTCAAAAAATGCATTGGACCTATGTCGACAAGGACTATATTGGTCTTCAATGATGAAGGATTGTATCAATTTTGCTCGACATTGTGATGAATGCCAAAGGCATGCACCAATTCAGAGAATTTATGCCTCTGATTTACATGTTATAATCAGGCCTTGGCCATTTAGAGGTTGGGCTCTCAACCTAATAGAAATTATTCATCCTCCTTCGACTAAGGGGCATAAGTTTATCTTGGTGGCAGTCAACTACTTTACAAAGTGGGTGGAAGCTGTGCCCATGAAAGAAGTTACTACCCAAGCCAAGATAATCAACTTTATTGAGGAGTCGATCATTCATAGTTGACATTCCCTAAACGCTGAATACAGATCAAGGGACCATATTTACTAGTCAACAAATAAAGGGGTTTGCTAAGTCATGAGGCATTAAAATAATACATTCAACTCCCTACTATGCACAAGCTAATGGCCAACTCGAAGCCATTAATAAAATTTTGATAAGTTTGATAAAGAAGCATATAGGCAGACAGCCTCGAAACTAGCATACTACACTAAGTCAGGTGTTATGGGATTACAGGTGTTTTCCAAGAAAATCAATTAAATCGACACCTTATGAGTTAGGTATGGCCATAAAGATGTTTTGCCACTTGAAATAAATCTGCAAAACATAAGGGTGTTAAGGCAGAATTATTTGCTAGTTGAACAATATTGGTCGAGTATGATTGATGAATTAGATGAGTTAGACCAAGTTCAACTCATGGCACTAGACAGAATGATAAAGCAAAAAGAGATGATATCTAAGTCATACAATTGAAAAGTGAAAGGTTAAAAATTTGCAATTGGTGACTCATTATTGAAATTAGTACATTCAATTGAGCAAGTCAAAGGCAAATGGTCTCCTTTATAGGAAGGACCCTTTAAAATAGAAAAGTTTTCGATAGTGTTGCATATGGAATAAGAGATACAAATAGCAGTCAAACCATGTATGTAAATGGTAAGTATATCAAAAAATACCATTGTCATTAAAACATAGTAAGTCAAGAATACTAAATAAAATAAGTGCAAAAGAGAGCTAGAGTAATCTCCTAAACATGAGTTTTAGATTATCTTGATGTTGGTCTAGGCTTGAGGACTATTGCGCTGCTTCTTGGGCATTGGTGGCTCGCGTGACTACCTCAACTAAAGCACCTCGACTTAAAAGTTTGAAAGCATGAGCCTTTTCAATCCTTTGCAATTGAAGAGAGAGAACGACATTGGTGGATGCAACTTTGTTTTTTCCTGATTTTAGATCAGCCAATTCTCTCTCTAAGGATGCAATCTTTGACACCGTTTGTCGTTCCTTTACCCGACCCTCCAAAAAACCTCAGTGACTTGAGACATAGCCGTGTCATATTTTTTCAGCTAAGTATCACATTCGGCTAAAATCTCAAGTGGCTTGTTCATTTATTGTTCAGCATCGTGAATTTCAGAAAGATGGGAGGAGACGTCCTCAATAAATAAGCTAAAAGCTGAATACATGTCAGAAGAAATACGTTGATTGAGATAAGCAAGTGCATCAGTAAGTCGATCCTTTAGGACAGTATTGTCCTTGATATCCTCAATCGAATGGTTCAAGCAATCAAGAACAATGTTGATTTTGTCGACAACTTGAGGATCTAGACCTATGGGCACAGGGGAAGTAACTTCTTCTATAACCTCTTCTTCTTTGGTCGACGTTGCCTGAGTTGACTTCTCAGCTTGAGGGATAACAATGCTCAACTCTAGACTAGAAGACAATGCCATAGTTTCTTTAGAGAAATAAACTTGTCGAGCTTCAGACATGATATTTTTCAGCTTCTGGAGAAGAAACTTTAAAAGTTGGTTTAGTGTCTTGATCGATGAATTTCTGTGCCAATAGTATGGGAATAGTGTCTTCGTTGACGAATTTCTATATCAATAGTTCAACAAATTTCTGTGTCGAACATCTAGGAACAATAGTGGTAGCTGCAGCAGTTGACCTTGATCCATATGCATACCCAGATTCTTGGTGAGCTCCCGCATCACTAGGAAGTGGCATGTAGCGAATCTAAATATGGCAAAGATAAAAGGATCATGTGGTAGTCGAAAGGAACTTAACGTTGAAAATCTAAACAAAAGAAGTACCAGAGGAGAAGATGTCGAAATGTGAGATGCTATTGTCGATGATAGGTTTAGAGTCGAAGTCGGAATATGAGTAAACGGACTAATAGTCTGAGTAGTCTGAATAGGCTGAAGAAATTCTATTTCATCATGAACTGGCTAATTCACTTCTCGATCAGAAGGATCGTTGATATCAGCAACTTGAGAGGAAGTTCCTTTTTGGGGTTGCTTCGATTGCAATATATTTGAAAAATAAAAAATTTTCAAGTACAAGGTGACAACATCTACAACAAACATCATTAAGTATATACCTTTGAGGTTGCCGGTCAGACTTTTTGAAGCTTTGGTGGTTCAGCTCCCATCAGAATATCAATAGGACCACGCTTCTTGGAGGTAAGGGTTCAACCACTCGACTTTTCTTTGCTCCGACATCCCTTTTGTCTAGTCTTTGTCTTAGGTGCTACATCCTCGTTGGTATTCCATTTTTCCTCAACTAATTGTGGGTCAACAACAACTTTAGTGATGGTTTTCTGTCAAATACTCAAAGAAATAAAAAAGTAAGGTGAGTCGAGTATTAAAACGATGCCTGAAGAAGTACGAAGTACTTGAAAAGAAATTAAAGATTTCTTCTATATACTCAACTTTGGTTTTCTTTGATGCTATCTACGCAGTAGGAAAAACCATATTCGAAAGAGCTTGATCGACAGATGTGTAATGAGTAAAAAAAAATACTTTGACCACCATTCATGAAAGCTGGGAGTCGACAAGAACCAACGATTGATATTCAGATAATGGTGTTGAGTCAACATCCTTTGGTGGTTTATCTCTAACATCTTGTCGAATTCTTTTATCTCCAACACCTCATAGTGAATCATTTGAGCCTTTGGATTGAGAGACAAAGGAAAAGGTAAGCCTTGGGCTAATCCAAACGGTCGGGCTACATACTGAGGAGAATAAACGGCTAATTTCTTTTAAAGAGCCCAGGTTGATTCATAAGGTAAGCCGACAGGGAGGATTTGAGGAGTTAAGATCCTAGCCCACATATCATCGACTATTGCTTGATTCTTTGGCTGAGAGCTAGTAAAAGAGTTAAGGCATGAAACAGAACTGGGTTGAAATGAGAATGAATTTGGGAAATAAGAAATATTCTTTTCTTCTTTGATGTCGAACAGAATCCTAACAAAGTGTCAAAAGGCACTAATGGGAGACATGGCCTTTGGTTTCGTCCAAGAAATTTGGAAAATACGGATACCATCGATCGGAGTATTGAAAATTGTAGAATCAGAAGCTGTGAGTTGAGATTTAAGAACAGTTTTTAGCCACAAATTTACAACCCATATGGGACCGAAAAGGATTAATCGAAGGATCCCCTTAATGAATTTCACTGACAACCAACGAAAGTATTTCATAAAGCTAACTCAGAATCAAAGCAGGAAGTTCTATGAGTTTTTTTTTTGTGATGAAGCATAATGGCCAGGGACAAATAGTTATTCTCTTGAATTTGGACTGACTTTGAGTAGAAAATAAAGAGTTGAGCTAAAGCAAGAGGAAAACAAGCTCGATATGGAGTTCGAGTAGAAATTAATGTCAAAATCAGACTCAGGATAATCGGTCGGCCATGACACGAATTCACCATCAATTGGTAAATCGGTTAGGGTTGAAATGTCCATCAGAGTCGGACCCATCATTCTATAAAAAAAATAAAAGTTATTAGTGGTGGGGCACCAAAAGTACAGACTAGCCCCTAGTGAAGGAGCAGTGTAAGAAAGGTCGAAGATAGCTAATTCTAAGGCAAGCACAATATTTAGAGTTTTCGAAATAGGTTTACACCAAGGTTCTGAAAACTAGACCGGTCTGGCCGGGTCGATCGGTTTAATCGCGAACCGGTGATGCAAGCGGTCCGGTCCTCCTCTAATAACCGCTGGAGAGAAAACCAAGAGAAAACCGATGAACCGGCTAAAAACTGGCCAGTTGGGCTGGACCGGTGACCGACCGGTTTTTCTAAAACAGTGAAACGACGCCATTTTTAGTTGAAAAAAAAAGAACCCGACCCGGTTAACACTCGAGAACCCCCTTTCTTCTCCCATTCACTCATCTCACTCGAGAACCCTAGCATTTCCAAATCCCAGCCCAGTAGCCACCACAGTCGTCGGGGTCCTCAGGTCGTCATCGCTACCGCCATCGCCTGGAGTCTTCCCCTAATCATTTATCTCAGTCTCAGTCCACACGTGATTGGTGAACCACTGAACCCTAGCTTCGAAGCCTAGTAGCCCAGCCCAGTAGCCGTCCGTCATCCCTGCAGTCCTCTGGTCATCAGCGTCACTGCCACTGCCGTCGCCTGGTCCTCAGCACCGCCGCTTCATCTTCGCTGGCCTCTCGCTTCATCTTTGCTGGTCTTTGCTTCGTCAGCACCCAGGTGAGTGACTCCTCTGTTTCATCTTCTCTGTTTCATCTCCTCTGTTTTGCTGCTTTGTATTTGTTAATTTGTTGAATGGCTGAATGATTTGTATTTGTTAATTTGTTAGAATGTATGGTTCTGGATTTTGATTCAGTGATTCTAGAATGCCTAATGTTGATGTTTTTGTGTTTTACTGCTTTGTATTTGTTAATTTGTTGAATGGCTGAATGCTTTGTATTTGATAATTTGTTAGAATGTATGGTTCTGAATTCTGATTCAGTGATTCCAGAATGCCTAATGTTGATGTTTTTGTGTTTTGCTGCTTTGTACTTGTTAATTTGTTGAATGGCTGAATGCATTGTATTTGTTAATTTGTTAGAATGTATGGTTCTGATTAAGTGATTCCAGAACATGGATAATTTGTTAATTGTGTTTTCTTGAATACTTGAATGGCTGAATGCTGTAGGCTGTAGGCAGAATTGCCTTGTGTTAAATGGCTGAATGCCTGAGGCAGATATGGTCTTGTGTTGTGGTTAAGAATATGCTGTTAATTTTCATTGTGTTTGGCTCCTGCTTTAGGTTAAGAACAAGGTTAGTTTTCATGTTGTTAATTTTCATTGTTAATTTTCATTGTGTTGTGGCTGTTTTTAATTTCATTATGTTGTGGGTGTTACTAATTTCAATTATGGAAAATAATATTAATCAAGAAGTAACTGCTGATAACAATGCTTTTGTGAATAATAACATGCTTGTCGATCCTCCTCTTTCGAATGATGATGCTGCTAATCCTAATTCTCGTAGTGCTAACGATAGTTAGTCACAAGGTTCTTCTAACCTTAGGAGAAAAACACATTTAGCTTGGAAATATTTTGCTCTACAAATGGTGAATGGAAAACCACAATATCAATGTTTATTTTGGCTACAAGTTTTCAATGGAGGTGGAATTCACAGGATGAAGAAACATCTAGCAAAGATTACTGGAGACGTGAAAAAATATCCTAAAATTCCATATGATGTGGAAAAACAGATGGAAAGTTTGTTGAAAGAAATTCAGACTAACAAAAAGAAAAGAAAAGTAAGTTTTGGTGAAGAGGGTGGTGATGAGGTAGAGGATGCAATTAATGAGGCAATAGCTCAAGAAGAACAGGAACAACAGCATACCTCGAGTCAGCAAGGAGTTGGAGGCGATCCAAAGAAAAAAGCCAAAGTCATTCCTCCTATGTTTGCACCAAGAACAACTCTAGGAGCTCAACCAATTATTAAAAGTGTTCTGCAAAACAAAGAGGCGATACACGAAGTTGATAAACGGTATGCTCGGTGGCTTTTGGATTGTAAAATTTCATTTAATGCTGTGATGTCGCCATATTTCCAGTATATGTTGGATGGTGTTGCTGGTATTGGACCTGGTTACAAGGGGCCTTCTTATGATAAGTTAAGGGTTCATTTGTTGGCTGATCTTAAAAGAGAAAGTCAAATGCTAGTTGATAGATATAGGAGTGCATGCAAAGAAACTGGATGTACCCTCATGGCTGATGGTTGGACAGATCAAAGACAAAGAACGTTAATCAATTTCTTGGTGTATTGTTCTAAAGGTTTGTGCTTCATGAAATCAGTAGATGCGTCCAGTATGGTAAAAAATGCTTCACACTTGTGTAATTTGTTTTCTGAGGTGATTGAATGGATTGGACCTAATGATATTGTGCATGTTATGACTAACAATACGGCCAATTATGTTGCTGCTGGTAGGCTTATTAATAGAAAATATGATAATATCTATTGGTCACCATGTGCTGCTCATTGCCTTAATCTTATTTTGAAAGATATAAGCAGCATGGCCCATATTTCTAACCTTGCAACACGTGCTTCAAAGATCACAGTATTTGTGTACAATCATACGGTTTTCTTATCTTGGCTAAGACAAAAACCTCATTCGAGAGAAATCGTACGTCCTGGTGCAACCCGTTTTGCAACTGTGTTTATCACATTGAAGAGCATCTTTGACCGTAAAAAGGAGTTGCAAGCATTGGTTGTAGATTCAATTTTCACTGATCACAAATTAGGAAGGAGTGCTACTAGTAGAGCTGTGAGTGCTATTATTCTAGATTGCAAATTTTGGGACGATTGCTTTACTGTATGTAAACTTGTGGGCCCTCTGATTTACTTGTTGAGGGTTGTTGATGCTGATGACAAACCATCTTTGGGATATGTTTATGAAGGAATGCTAAGGGCAGAAGATGCAATTAAGGAGATGTTTAGGAAATCCAAGACTGCATATCAGCCGTACACAGATATTATCAACTTAAGATGGGACAAGCATTTGAAGAAAGATCTTCATGTGACAACTTACTTCCTGAATCCTAAATTCTTTTTTAATGAAAATTATAAAGAAGCACCTGATGTTATGCGAGATTTGCTTGATCTTGTTACCTTGTATTGCAAGTGTAACAATTTGGATTCAGTTCAGGCAATGAAAGAAATACATTTATATAGAGATCGGAAGGAAAGTTTTGATAGACAAGAAGCTATTCGAGCTGCATCTAAACTTAAGCCTGGTAAGAATATGGCTGAATATTTTAATTAATAGTAACTTGTTTTATGCTCCTATGTTCTTAATTGATATCTTCTAATATGTTATGGTTTTATAATTGGCAGATGAATGGTGGAGGTTATTCAGAGGCTCTGCTCCATATTTACAAAAGATAGCTGTTCGCATTCTTAACCAAACATCTGCTTCTTCTGGGTATGAGAGAAATTGGAATCTTTTTTACCAGATTCATACAAAAAGAAAAAATAGATTGGAGCATGATAGACTGAATGACATTGTTTATGTTACCTATAATTTGCGTCTTAAATCCAGGTAATATATGTTTCATGAAATACCATATTGTTTCATTTGTAATCTTTATCATAACAAATTTATAAATTATTAAATCTTCATATATTGTATTTAACTTTTTAGGAAGGAAAAAGAAAAAAGAAAGCAAAAGACACAATATGATCCAATTGATTATGAAAGCATCAGTCAAGTTCACTTTTGGGTGACTGAAGAGGTTGTAGAGAAAGAGCTCGATCTTCCTAGTAATGTGGATGACTTATTGCTTGAGTATAGTATATTTAGTTTCTAATGATTTATTAGAATGTTGTTAGTTTATAATATAATGATAACGTGTCTATTTTATTAGGTGAAATTGATGCTGATTTATATCAAAGTGGCAGTGGTAGTAGCGGTCTTTATGTTACATCTCTTGATTCTTCTGCTCAACAGAGTGGGAATGAAGGTGAAGATCATCCCATCGAAGCAGATTTTGCAACAAGTTCTTGCAGATTTTGATGATTGATAAACCATGATGTTGGGATTTAATATTTAGATATGCTTTTATTACTATTTAACTTTTGAGTTTAGATTTTGATTAGGGCCGTCAAAATGGGACAAGTCCATCGGGCTGGCCCGTTTACCCGTTTAAATGGGCGGGTTTTTGCCTCTAATTCATGCCCATTTAAATTTTGGGCTAAACAGGCTGAGCCCGATTAACCCGAAAAAAATTGCGGGTTAGATGGGCTAGCCCGCGGGCTAAACGGGGGCCCGCATAAAATTTGGTTCTTTTTTTAAAACCAAAATTTTAAATTTTGGGCTTTTGGCCAAGCATCATTGAAAAAAAAAAACTAACCCGACCCGTACAAAAATAATAAAAAGACCAATAGTCCAATATTATGCAAGATAAAAAAACACAGCCCAAATATAACTCAACCCATATACAATATAAGACTAAGAGTACAAAATAAAAAAAACTCTCTCTAACACTCACTAAAAATTGTAACGTACAAAGGATGAAAGGAAAAAAAAATCACTCTAGAGTAGCCATAGCCCATATGCCCATCAGCCCATAATCCAATAATCCTTATCCATATCACCATATGCCCTAAATGCTAAATCAGTAAATCCCTAATTCTTCAATTTTTGTTTCTTCTACACAGCAAGTGAGCAAACGTTCAAAGGAAAAAGTGAAAGCACACTAAAGTAGCATAAATCCATATTCTTCTGCACAGCATCACAGCTTCACAAATTTATTATTTATGCATGTGTCCATCCTTCTTCCGGCGACAGTAACTTCTTTGTCGGTGTCATTGATGAGCATCCCCACCATTAGAGCCTTGCGAGGCTCTCATCACCGTTAGCCCTTCAGTTTTTATTATCTCATCCATTATTCAGTCAGCTTCTACTCTTCGTTAGTTTTCGTAGTCTTCAGTCATCACACTCATCCATTTTCAGCCAACTATTGTAAGATTACTTTCTTGTCTTAATAATAAAATATGCATGTTATTTCTTTTCTCACAAATCTTAAGTTCTCAACATTTAGATGAATAGTATGACACTAACATCAATTATTTATGTATTCTATTTTGTTTTGAGTTATTTTGGGTTATAATAAGGATTAATCTGATTCTGTGTTTTTATTTTTTGTTAGTGATTTAATTTGGATTTATGGATGACTATGCAAGAGATATTGTTGATCCAAATGCTGAGGTAGAACAAATTTTTTTGGACTCAGACTCTGAAGATGACTTTGATGATCTTGTTAACGACAAAGTCTCGCCAAAAGTAACTCAAGCGAAACCTCTTGTAAGTATTCCACCTGCTGATATTGATGGGTCAAATGCTAAAAAGAAAAAACGGTTAACTACATCTAATGTCTGGGATAGCTTTATAAAAATAGTTGGAAAAGATGGAAAAATAAGGTGCAAATGTAAAGGGTGTGGAAAAGAATACAAAGGTGGGGATAGTACTCATGGTACCTCTACATTGAGACAACATATTCCTATGTGTCGTGAACTTCCCAAATTTCATGATTTGGGAAAAATGATGCTTGATGAAGTTGGGAGGTTAAGGGCTAGACAAGTTGATCCTATGGTTTTTCGTGAAAAAATTGCAATAGCAATCATAGAACATGATGTGCCTTTCTCATTTGTTGAGTATAGAAGAATTAGGGATGTTTTTAAGTACTTGAATCCTGATGCTAAGATGTTTTCTCGAAACACTCTGTAGCTGATATTTTCAAATTTTATATTGCTGAAAAAGAAAAGTTAAAATGTCAGTTAGGAAAACTTCGAAGTAGGATATGTTTAACTACTGATCTTTGGACTTCATGCACAACAGACGGTTATATGACTTTGACTGCCCATTATGTTGATTCACGAAGGAAATTAAATTCTAAGATACTCTCATTTTCTCACATGCCCCCTCCACATACGGGACATCAATTAGCAAATAAAGTGCTTGAGTTGTTATCTGAATGGGGGATAGAGAAGAAAATATTTTCAATAACCTTAGACAATGCTTTATCTAATGATAGCATGCAAACTTTACTCAAGCGAAACCTCCTTTTAAGTGATGGGTTGTTGTGTAATGGGGACTTTTTTCATGTGAGGTGTTGTGCTCATATCTTAAACTTGATAGTTCAAGATGGGTTGAAGGTTGCTAGTTCTACTTTTCATAATATCAGGGAGAGTATCAAGTATGTGAGAGCATCGGAGGCACGAGTTATCCAATTTAGAGATGTTCTTAAGTCACTTGAAATTCCTGACATTAAAGTGAACTTAGATGTGCCTACTAGATGGAATTCTACTTTCTTGATGTTGGAGAGTGCTTTGAGATGTGAGCGTGGTTTTGTTAGACTCTCTTTGAAGGATAACAATTTCAAAGATTGTCCGCCGGAAGAAGAGTGAAAAAGAGGAAGAGAAATCTGTAAATTTCTAAATCCATTTTATAAAATTACTACCTTGATGTCTGGACAATCTTATCCTACTTCAAATTTATATTTTATGCAAATTTGGAGGATTGAATGTTGCTGAAAGAATTCTCCATTAGTGAGGATGAGGTCATAAGAAAAATGGTGCAACCAATGAAAGCCAAATTTGATAAGTATTGGAGCAATTATTCCATAATTCTCTCTCTAGAGGCTATTCTTGATCCTCGAATGAAATTTCATGTTTTGGAATATTTTTTGAATAAAGTGGATCTATGTACTGCTAATGAGAAATTGACCACCATCAAGAAAAAGCTGTATTTGTTGTTTGAAGTATATTCAGAAACTTTGTCACATAATGCCTCTTCTAATGCTTCTGGTGGTCAAATAAGAATTCCAATTTCTAGAGAAGATGATTCACTTTTATTTGATGTGCCTGATGTAAGTTTTATCTCTGTTGTGCATCATGTTAATATAATTTTCTTTTATATGTTTTTGTCAATATGTTACTTTCTTAATTGTTTTATTATTTTTTTTGAATATTGTAGGAGTTGAGAAATATAAATTTTCAAACTAATGCTTCACAAAGAAAGTCTTCTTTAGATATCTATTTGGAAGAGTCAACTCTTGATATGAATACTAAAATAGATGTCTTGCAATATTGGAGATCTCAAGCCCATAGCTTTTCTGATTTAGCTTCCATGGCTTGTGATGTGCTTAGTATTGCAATAACTATAGTAGCTTCAGAATCGACCTTTTCTATTGGTGCACATGTCCTAAATAAGTATAGAAATTCTATTTTAGATAAGAATGTTCAAGCTCTTATTTGTGCTCGTAATTGGATACATGGATTTGAAGATGATGGTAATTCACTTTTTAAATTTATTTTGCAAACTTCTATTGGCAATAAATAATGAATGACTTGTATATTGTGTTTATTTAGTTTTCTACTAACTAACTTTAAATTGTAGATGCTGAATTTGAGTGTCAAAATGAAAGTGACAAAGAACATTATAAAGATAAAGTGGATTCAATTAATATGATGCCTGGTATTTTATTAGTATTATCTAATTATTTCAAATCATGCATTTTTTAATTCAATTCTATTGAAATTCTTTTCTGCCACTAAGTTACTAACTTTTATAACTTGATAATTTATTTTTCTTTTCATTGCAGGTGTTGACTAATTTGGTAAATTGGATAAAAGATTTTGGGATTACATTGCTTGCTGCTTTTATAAAATATTTGCATGCCATGTAATCTGTTAAATACTTTCTTTTCACTTTTGTGTGGTTTTTTGGTAGAATTATGATATTGTTATGTTGGTTTATAATACTCTATTAACTATATGAGGGGAATTACAAATACTCCTTTAAATAAAAATATTAGAATTAGAAATATGGAATCACTAATTGGATGTGAATATGGTTCTGTTTTGAGTTAAAAGAACAAATTTAGAGCATAACAGTTATTCAAATCAAATGTATTTAGTTGTTTACTAGAACTTCTAGGTTATTTGTGCCAATTTCCAAACAAGATTTTTTTTTGTCCAAATATATACACAAGTTTTTCTCCTCAAAATTGGACTTTTTAGTTTTTTTTTTTCAAAAAAAAATTCAAAAAAATCCAACAAATAAATGGGCCAGCCCATTTAACCCGTTGGGCTTGCCATAAACGGTCCGGGCTATAAAATTTAGGCCCGTGAACAAAGCGGGCTTAAATAGGCTAGCCCGTATAACCCATGGGCTAATCGGTCTTGGCTTAAATGGGTTGGGCTGGCCCATTTGACAGCCCTAATTTTGATAAGATCATATGTATTTGGTTGATAATATTTTATATAGTGTTTTAAATTTTGAAAATATTTTAAGATTTATATTAGACTATAATTATATTTTAGGATGTGTATTTAACTATTTATAATTTATTTATTATTTCTATTCTAAAATAATTTTTCTGGTTGAACCACCGGTTGGACCGATTAGACCAGTGAACCAGTAACTAGAACGATTTGATGATCGGTCCGATTTTCTGAACCTTGGTTTATACAAAGGTGTAAGTCGAGACATCTAGGTCAAAAAGGGGAGACTCAAATCCCTAGGGGGAGCATTTCTAAAGACTTGACCAACAAAGTATGAGGCATTAACATTCTTGCAGAAAATCATTAGTAAATGCTCTAGCGGCGATGAAAAGAAAGAAGAAATAGACTCAATCTATTCTTGGGTAGCCAAAGGGTTTAAGAAAAAATGCAATACTCCATTTACTGAAAATGGTAAGAATACCTAGCGACACCAAAAGTAAGAAGTTTTCACATATGAGTTTGGGGCTCCCAACGTTCCATTTTCATGGTAGAACTGCGCCACTTCAGCCACTAATGGAGGAAGGAGAGTGCTTTATCACCTTCTTCGCGAGAATGAGAAGCAACAGCCATGGTTGCCAAAGAAGAATAAGTGACGGTGATAGTCGACGTAGAGCTCGAATGAGGAATGGATTGGAAAGCCATGGAAGATGGTCGTTCAGAGAGAAAGGAGATTAGGGTTTTTGAGAGTTAAGGTTTTCAAATAGGGATGATTTTATTACAAAAGTAATGATAGAGTGAGGAGTACTTTATTCAAGGAACGACTCATTATAGCCTATGAAACGTTATGTATTCCCAAAAAAACGTGTGTCATTTTAAATGATTTGTAACTGTCCTTTCAAATTTTGAAAATTTGAAAAGGTTGCATGTGCCTAGCACGAGGAATTTTAAAAGTTGTATTTTTTTTAGCAAAATAACAAGTTTAAAGGGGCAAATTATTAGTACAAAAAATGGATTTTTCTCGATAAGAAGGTGTTCCGACTGCCAATGGTTTCGACTACAGAAGCAGAGACGGTAAGCTAAAGTCGAAGAAAGATGGTGCAAAGAACGTCGAAGTTGAAAGGTAGTTATTGCCTTTCCTTTAGCATCAAGGCTTGCTACTCGACCTTCAAGCTGAGTGGAGAACATGGGTATGAAATTGGAGGAGCAGACTAAAGAAAACATGGGACTTGAAGACCAAGGAAGACGTGAGTGTCAAAGCTTGGGAGTCAAGATTCTTCATGGTCAAGGCAAAGCTATGACTGAGAAAAAAGAGGAAATAAGATCGTGGGACAAGATTTTCCATAGCAAGTCTACATCCATAGACTATAAATAGGAGAAAATTAGAAGAGTTCCAGGATTTCAATAAAAAATATTAGATCATCATCAGACAAAATCTCTGCCGAAATTCCTAGTCTCTGCGATGCAATGCAACGGAAGAACATGGAGCATAAATGTCTGTGAGTGTTAGAAGTACACTTTTATTTGCTTTTCTTTTGTTTTCTTTTCCGTTTCAATTTATTTCTTTTCATTTTTTTGTTTTCAATATTTTATTGTTACTCTACTTTCATTCCATTTCAATTTTACTCTTTCTTTCATTTATTTGCTTTCATTTATTTTACTTACTTCTTTTTATTTGCTACAATTTTCGATAAGTGTTTTGACACGCCGTGTATTTCGACATTAATACTAAGTAATTTCTGGGTCAAAAGCCCACCTTTTTTTTAAAAGAGTCTATCTATTCTTCAATACTTAAAATTTTGATACAAACTTTATTCGACACTCTGTCGAAAAATCCTCTCGAGGTTTACCAAAAATAAAGTGAAACAGAAGTGATATTGATTACGTTCTGCATGGGTTACAAGATAGAGGAATACACAACAAGAAGTAACAATCACTAACTGCCAAGGCATACACGCTTACAACAGCTTAACTAATTCCCTTTCTCTTTCATCCTTATATCCCCATAGACTCAGGGAGATTTTAGTGCCAACCTGAATTCAAAATATTTTGTTCGATCATGGACGAAGGATGGGGTTGTACACAAGCAGCGTAGTACTGTTGGAGGAGTGTGGCATGTTTGTCTCAGCTCAGTAATCAAAGTTGTATCCATATTAGTTCAGAAAACACTGTTGCCAACACTCGAAACTCTGCTTATGTTAAAGAGAATTCTTGAATTTGCTATCGATCTAGAGATGCTAATCATAGGTGTGTTCACAAACTTAGAATCATGCATTTCAATTTTTACTAGCAATTTGTAAATATATTTCGATTGATTCAAAAAAATCATATTCTCGAAATGTTTAATAGCTTCTATACCAAGAAAAAAACTTAAGTCTCTCGAATCTTTTAGAAATAATGTAAAATGTATTTTTTTTAATATACAGGTAATTTTTGTCTCATTATTCCCAATAACTAGCATATCATCAATATATATTAATATATATTAGTTAGGAGTAAACCTAAGGAACAATATAATAGAGTCATACATGGTGGAGTTGAAGTATACTAAATTGAGTATGTATTGATATTGATAATCTTTTGCATGGGTTACAAAAGGAATATATAGATGAGTGTAGGGTCTTGTCAATACACAATAACAACCTCTAACAGCCAAGACACACACGCGTACAATAGTCTAACTAATTTCTTTTCTCTCTTATTCTTACCGTGAATCTCACCATCTTGATCCAAAGGTTAGGGGTGTTTATGGTTCGGCTCGATCCGAAGATTTGGTCTGGTTCTGAATTTTTTAAGGGCTAATTTGGTGTAATTTCATCGGGTTTATGGTCAGGTAAGAGTCTTAAAAGTAGATCCAGTCATTATTTTGAGTCGGATCCGAATCATAGTTCGGGTCACTCGAACTCGGTCCGATGACCTGGTCATCATACAAAATTAATATTTTGTGTTATTAGTGATGGATGATGGCTATTCTTATGTGGAATTTAAGTATTGTAAATCTTAATATTTTGTGTTTTTAGTCATTATAAGACTATAAGTTAATGTTTTATGTTTAAAATGCATAATATTGTGTTATTTGTATTGATTTAAATATTTAGTGTTATTAGACAATATTAGTATTGATTGTGGTTATGCTTTAATTTTAGGGAATGGTTGATTCTTGTTATATTTTTCTAAGTGAATTTTACGATGTCAAATAATTTTTGGAGTCTTAGAAATTTGGATATTTTCACATGCTAGCTTACAAAAAGGTAATGTTATACGGCCCAATTTTTACCCGATTTTTATCCGGTATAATCGTGACCCAAAAGTGTGTGTATGTTTCATCGAATTTAGGGTCGAATTCAAATCTAACGAATAGATCCGATATATATTTCAAGTCATGTTTGAGTCATATCAAACTGCTCGTTTCACCTAATTCATAAACACCTCTACTAAAAATAATTTAATTTTTATTTTTCTTTTCATTTTATCAATAATTTATTTGCTTTAGATACATTTATTCCGTACTAACTAAGAATGAACTTTGAACTATGCACCTTTGTTGATGATTAGTTAGCTAAATTTTTCTGTTAAATACCTTGGATATTTTGATATTAATCAAATATATATATATAAACCTTTATACCAATGAATATGAAATCAAAGTAAAATGGGATACTATACAGACTACAAGAAATAAGGGGTTTAGTCACAAAAAAACTGTGACTAAATTCTAAGATAACAGTTTGGCTACGAAAAAATATTTATGACTAATTGGGGTTGTATTTTCAATTTGCCACGATTTTAGAGTTATTAGCCACTGTTTTAAAAATCGTGGGAATTTTTGAAGAGTCATGATTTATATATCATTGTCCACGCATAATCCGTGGCTAAATAAGAATAATCAAATTGAAAAATATAATTCTACCAAACTTCATTCGTGGCTAATTTGTATAGGCCAAATTTTTCAGTCACAATTTTTTTATGGTTAATGTCGGGTTATTTAATTACACTATTTTCGTGGCTAACTCACATTGTTTTTCACGTACAATCCGTGACTAATTTATGCTAATTTGCTCTAATTGAATAATTTTATTAAATTAAAACTATATTTATATATATAACATTAAAAACAAAAATTAAACTTTTTAAATATATAATATTTAATACAAGTCTAAACTTGTATATAATAAGAAATAATTTTTTTTAACAAAAATAAAACAAATTCTAACATTTTCTAGAGTAAATATATTTAAAATTTTAACTATTATTTATTAAATATACCAATTAAATATCTGGCATATCACTGGATAGAGTAGACACTTTATTACTATATTTTGATAATAAAAATTTCTGCAGAACTGCCAATTGGATTTTGGTTTCTTGGTTTCTTCATATCCATAGCTTTTTTTCTAAAATTTCAACTAACTTCTCTAAATTTATCACACACCCTACATTTTCAGCACTAAAGACCTTTCCTATCGACCTTGTCCATGTCCATCAAGTTCTATTATAACTTTTTTATCATTTTTCAAATGCCAAACTTAAATTGTTGTCATTTTGTGAGTTGTAATTTCTCCCGTAGAAGGGTCTACAATCGAATAAAAAATTGAATAAAAGAAATAAATCAAATATTAGAACTCAAGAAAATCACGTAAAAAAAAATTAAAATTGTATATACGTTTGGCATTCACAACTAAAGGGTCATTATAAACTTTTCTGGTAGGAGGTAAAGTTGGTTGAGACTTATTTCATCTAAACCTTCTGCAAATTTTTCAGTGTTGTTGATATTATGCGATTGTCGTAGTTCTGTTAAAAAGGTCTTTTTCGAATTATTACATTTTTGCTTCACGAGAAAATCTGCTAAAAAAACTAACAAATAACACCAAAATGAAAAAAAAAAAGGTGGTAGTTTGAGTTTGAAAGATGCTGTATCATGTGATAGGGCTCATATAGCATGGTTAAATAAAGTACTTTCAGGTGCTGCAAAAAAATAGGAATTAGAAGACAACGTGAATAGAAGTGATGAAAAATTATGTTTAAAAGTTAACTTAAAAGTTAACCGCACGTTAAAATTTTAAATTTTAAAAATTCAACTTGGTCATTGTTATTTAGATCCTCTTTTAACTTTTTTTTTTAATTTTAAAAATATTTCTTCCTTTAAATTTTGAGTCTGTATTATTTTTATGTTTAATTTTTATTGTAATAACAATAAATAACTAAAAAATTATTTCAATAAATACATGACCTTCACAATCTTTTCTTTTATGCAGTTGATAGTTGATGATTCAAACAATGCACTATCATTTAATTATTTACTTATTATGCACGAAACAATATAATAAAAACTATACATTAAGTCAATTTTATAAATATTTTTACTTAAAAATTTTAATGTTTAATAAATTTTAATTACTAAGTCAGTTACTAAAATTTTATTTCGTTAGACAAATTAATTATTACATAAAATTGTTACAAAAAATTTTATAAATCAATTTCTTTGCTACTTAATAAAACTTTTATATAAGTAAGTAATTTTTATAAATTAATTAGTAATAATTTTCTTATAATTAACAATAATTGTAAAATAATTTATTAATGAAATATATCAATTAAATAATACTATACATAAAAAATTTAATTCATAATTTCACAAAATAATTTTTAAAAAGATAATTATGCATGTAATAAAACTACAGTACTCAAAGAAATACGTAGTGAATATTAACTATATAAATAAAGACTATTTTTTTAATTTACCCTCATTTTTTTTTAAATTTAACAAATGATAAAACAATTTATTTTTACTAAAAGATTCACTGAAATTTTTTTTTTGCTTAAAAATTATTGAATTTTTATTATCTATTCAAATTATATTTTTTTAGTTAAATAAATTTTATCTTTATAATTAACTCAAATATTCGAATATTATCTTTATTTTTATAATTTTTTATTTTATCTAAATTCTTTTGTTATATTTTTGGATTTAATTTCATAAATTTGTGTTAATGTCAGAATATCTAAAAAAATAATATTATAGATTAATAAATTTATTTAAAAAATAAATTTATTTAAGACGGAACGAGTCACATTAATGAAAACATGAGAATACGTAGAAAAAATAGAATTAGAGAAGTATAAATTTTAAATTCAAAGGCTACAAAAAATATTATTTTTGGTAAAAGGTCAAATTTTAACCGCTCTAACGATATTTCGTGATAAATAGAAGCACGCTCATTTAATTTTATCACGATGATTTAGTATTTTTAGTTAAAATTTGGTGGATAAATCTCGTTTTTATGGTATTAACATGCTATTTTTAATAGTGAATAACATATAAGTTGGCATGACATTTGATGTAACAAATAATAATAACTATGTTATATCAATTATGTTAGGTATATTTTAAAATCAGTTATTAGAATAAAATATATATTAAAATATAAAATATATATTAAAAATCAATTAAATTATATATACATATATTTAGTGGTTAATTTTAGTAGCTAAGTATTTTTTATGTTATATAAATATGAGAAATTGACTAGCTATATAAAAATATAAAATAATTTTATAATTATATTTATTATCAAATTTTATAAAAAAATATAATCAAATTAATTTTACATGTATAATCAAAATATTAATAAAATTACATAAATACAACGATGGTCAGTGACGGACCCAAAAAATTTTAGAAGTGGGGGCAAAAATATCTAACTAACTAACTTGTCATTTTAAACTTAAAATATCTTAATTAAATTTTAAATAACTTGTCATTCTAACTAACTTTACTTTTATTTATTTTTATACACATTTAATAAGAAAAAGAGTGAATTAGTTGACATGTTAGCGCTTATTGATACGCTAGTATTTATAATTTGAAACTAGATTTATATATAAATAGTAAATACCAAAAAAAACGAATATATAAAAAGTATGTTTATATAAAATAATAGAAACTTAATTTATAATTATTTTTCTTTTTTTAAATAATTACATTTTTTATATATTTTTAATTTAATTTTGATATACTATCTTATTAAAGATTTTATGTATCTATTTAATTATGTATTATAATTAAAAAATATAATTTTTTATATTTATCACCTACATAGTTATCTAAAAGAATAAATTTAATTAAATGACTATGTTAAAAAAATATACATATTTTAACATATCAAAATTAACTTCTATATTTTTAAATAATTGTTTTACTACTTATTATAATTTTCAAATATTAATTACCATCCATTGGATTAAAAAATTTATTTGTTATAATATTTATGATATAAAATACTTTTTAATCTAAAATAGTTGTTGCAAGCAAGATTATTTAAGAGATAAAATTAAAAAGTATTATATAATTTTAAAATAAAAATATTAATTAATAGATAGATATTATTTTTTCTTATTTCAACTAATTTGTGAAGAAAAAAATTAATAATTTTACTTATATTTAAAAAACTGAATTTTAGTTTGGTAATTAACTAATTAATAAATTTTAAAAATTATATTAACATTATTCATTAATTTTTTATTGAGTTAATTTATTTACTTATTTTTTATTTTTATATTAAATCAAATTTAACAAAATAAATATTGTTACATATTTAATTTAATAAAAAGTTATTTTTAACATAAATTTCAAGACAATTTTATAAATTTTTGTGGAGGCAAAAAATATAATTTTATTAAGAATAAATAAATAAATATATATATATATATATATATATATATTCGGTTGTCGGGTTCCGGACAGATCGTGTGAGCTGGTGGGGGAGCGAGGACGCCTTAGCTTTGGTTGCGCTGTTAGCGGGTTGCCGAGTAGCCGAGTATTTGTCTTGGAGAAAGGATGGGGGGTGCCACCTGCAAAGACACTCCGACGCTCAAGTCAGTGATGTGCAGGCGGGCAGAGTAGTGAAGTGAAAGGATATGACGTACCTCGGGGAAGGACAGGTCCTTCTCCATTTATACTGTGTCAGAGGTGGGCCCAGAAGGAACGAGCCCATTTTCCGCGAAGGTTCCTCCTAGCTGTGTTAGGGGAACGATGAGGACGCGTGTCCAGATGCCGTGGCAGGCGCTAAGGGCTCGATCGCCCGGGTCGGGTTCCCAATGGGTCGGGTCGACCCGTGCGTGGTTTGGGCCAGACCGTAACAGTGCCCCCACGCGCCGTTAATCTGCTGTGTAGGCTATTGGCGGCGAGCATCCTATCATTGTTGTCGTTGGGTCGACCGTTCGTGGGGGAGACGCGCTGCCCGCATGTGTGCCCGTTCGTGGTTCAGGGCGTTCCATTTCCGCCTTGTTTCTCGCGCCGGGCATTAAATGCCCATAAAAGATTGAAAATTCCTGTGTGCGAAAAGACAATTCTGCCCCCAGGCCTTTCGCGCTTCCAACAGAGCGGTTTTGAACAGTTTCACACTTTTCTTCTTCTTCCACTTATTTACCTCCCTGATCATACTGCCCATTCGTCCCTTCTTTGCTTCCATCACACCAAAGCTGTTTCCACCGCTCCAACGCATATTGCTCTAACGCACTTCATCCTCGTTTGAACCTCTTTGACTCTCCCAGGTAACTGCTTCTTTTCCCTTTACTATAATGGTTGTTTGCATGTCTGCCATGATCACTTTTTCTGTTCTTGCTCTATTCTTGTTCTTTCTGGT
Organism: Arachis stenosperma; assembly: GCF_014773155.1. Taxonomy (NCBI): domain Eukaryota; kingdom Viridiplantae; phylum Streptophyta; class Magnoliopsida; order Fabales; family Fabaceae; genus Arachis; species Arachis stenosperma. The sequence continues at coordinate 92,341,039 of NC_080378.1, forward strand.
TATTTATGGGCGCACCTTGGGGGTGCACTTGCTTTCCTTTTCATTAATCATGGGGGGGTTTATGCTTTTGTCCGGTCTTGGTTTGTCTGGTCCCCCTTGTGGCTGTGGCATGGGGGGTCTCTTTGGGTTTTTCCCGGATTCTGACCTCACGGACTAACCGCGCGGTGCCCCTACTGTAGGTATGCCTCGCGTCGTTAGCCGAGCTTCGACCTCCGCTGCGGGTTACGACCCGTACACGTGGGTAGTTTCCGACGTTAAGAACTCTCCCAATCAGATGGGGGAGGAGGAGTTAACGGAGTTTCGCCAGGCCGAGTATCTCTGTGGGGGTACCGACGAGGAGGCAAACTATGACGTGTTCGTCCCTGCCCCTAACGAGCGGCTTTATGAGATTAACTTCCATGTCCCCCGGATTCCCGATTGGATCTGGTTCTACAAGGCCATGTTTACTCAGGTGGGGGTTCGCATTCCCCTTTCCTCCTTCCAGATGGACCTCCTGAACCGCATTTCGGTGGCTCCGTCTCAATTGCATCCGAACAGCTGGGCTTCTGTTCACTGTTTCGAGATGGTGTGCGAGTACTTGGAGCTGCCGACCTCCGTTGACGTCTTCCTCTTTTTCTTTAGTCTAACAAACCCTTCGAAAGAGGGGAAGCACAAGAAAGGTTTCATGTCCTTTCGGTCCGCCCAAGGCCGGAGGATCTTTGGTTTGTTCGAGGACTCCTACCACGGGTTCAAGGACAAGTACTTTAAGATCCGCCCGGTCAAGGGTCGTCACCCCTTTTGGTTGTCTCTGGAAAAGCAGCGCCTCATCCCGACATATTGGAGCTTCGGGGCGGGGTCTAATCCTTTTATTAAAGTTTCTTATAACAAGATGTCGGCCGTGGACCGGCGGGTGGCCGACATCCTGTGGGCGGTTCTTGGGAGGAACAATGTGAATCCACACCTCCTTATGGGTAGCCGAGAGGCCGCTCGAGATTATATTCGTGAGTTTCTTTTATCGTGCTGGCGTCTGTTTAGATGTTTCGCTGTTTCTTTTACTAATTCGTTTTCTTAACTTGTCTGCAGTGGGACTTTCTGCCGAGGTGACGGGCATGGACAACCTTTTCGAAACTTTTCTCAAGGACGACGCAGGTGAGGAGGCCGGAGGACAGGAGGCGACGGCTCCTCCAGAAGTTCTTTCGGACGCTCATCCTCCCGAGGTTGAAACGTCTGCGAAAGTCGCTACTCTGACTTCTGCCACCCCGATTCCTCCCGAGGTTCCCATTGCCAGGCACTCGTCTTCATCTCGTCGTGAGGAGGAGGAGGAGTTGTCCATCATCCCCACTCCCAAAAGGCAAAGGTCACAGTCTAGTCCCGAGGGGGTTTTGACTGTCATGGAAAGGAATTTCGATGCTGGTACGTTCATAGATACCCAGCTGCTCCCGGGCACTGAGGACCATTTCCATGGCGCCGACCTCTCGGGGCAGGCTCGGTGGATGTACCGTACCCTCCTTCGCGGCGCGGCCATAGCCCGAAAGGCTGAATCGGAACTTTCTGGTATGGCCTCGCTTCGTCGGAAGCTTGAATCTGCTGTTGATGCCAACAACAAGTATAAAACCCAAGTTAAAACGCTCCAAGATCGGTTAGTCGAAGCAGGGAGTAAGCTCGACGCCGCCCAGAAAAAGGCTACTTCGGCAGAAGAAAAACTGAAGACTGCCGATGCGTCGGTGTCCCGCTTGATGGAACAATAAATGACTTTGAAAAACCAGCTGAGTGCCGTGCAAGGTCGGGTGTCCGCTCTGGAGAAAGAGCGAGACGAAGCGATGGCTACCGCTAAGACCGCTCGAGAGGAGGCCGAGTTGTTCAAGCGAAAACACAAGGAAGTCCGGGAGCAAGGGAAGAATGCAATTTTCACGACTGAGGAAGCCCTCAAAGCTCAGGTGAAGGTCGTTGCCCCGGACTTTGATGTGTCGGCGATCGGGGTCTTCAAGACCATTAAGGATGGCAAAGTTATTGACATGCCGAAAAAGTGACGCTTGTATTGTTTGTACTTTTTGTTGACCGTTATTATGACTTTGTTGCCCGTTAGTGGGTTTGTGGGCTTGTTTGCCCGTAAGATTAACTTTTCTTGTTTTATCCATCCTCGATTTACCTCGTGTTTCCGTTTATTCGCGTTAGCCGTTTATGGCTTGCGTTCCTGTTGTGGTCATTCTTCGTATTTTTCGAACTGAGGGGTTCCCGGGGTGATCAATCCCGGGACCTCGCATCGTCGTTCTTATAGTGGTTGCTTAGAGAGTTGGCATTTTGGAAACGAGCATAGGCAAATATATATAACGTCAAAGATTAAGAGTTTAGAAAATATCATAGGCAAATGCAGCATGTAAAGAGTTAGGAGGGTTTAGTCATTATATAAAAGAAACTGAAGTGCTATTACGAAGCAGATGACTTATGAATAAAACCTCCTTAAGTTATCGGCATTCCACGTTCTCAGGACCTCCTTGCCGTTGAGTCTCTCTAGTTTGTATGCTCCTCTACCGATTACCTCCTTGATTCGGTATGGCCCTTCCCAGTTCGCCGCAAGTTTACCTTCTCCCGGAGTGGACGGGCCGATGTCGTTACGCCTCAGGACGAGGTCGCCTTCTTCGAACTTCCTTTTGAGCGCTTTGGCGTTGTAGCGTAGGGCTATCCTCTGTTTTAGCGCTGCTTCTGCCAGATGGGCCATTTCCCTGGTTTCTTCTATCAAGTCTTTCTCGACGGCTTCGTCTACTCCCTTCAAGAGCAGCCGTGGACTCGGCTCTCCGATCTCTACGGGTATCACTGCATCTGACCCGTAAGTTAGCCGGAAAGGTGTCTCTTTGGTGGAGGATTGCTCGGTTGTTCGGTAGGACCATAGGACCGAGGCTAGCTCGTCGGCCCACGCACCTTTCTTGCTGTCTAACCTCTTCTTGAGCCCTTGCAAGATGACCTTATTTGCGGACTCGACCTGCCCGTTTGTCTGTGGGTGCTCTACCGAGGAGAATTTCTGCTTTATGCCTAGGCCGACGAGGAATTCTGTGAACTTTTTGTCGGTGAATTGTGTCCCGTTGTCCGAGATGACGACCTCAGGGATACCAAACCGTGTTATGACTTGTCTCCACATGAATTTCCTACAGTTAGCTGAAGATATGCTGGCCAGTGGTTCAGCCTCTATCCATTTTGTGTAATAGTCGATGGCGACTATGAGGTATCTGACCTGTCCCGGACCAACGGGAAAAGGTCCTAAGAGGTCGACTCCCCATTGCGAGAATGGTCGAGAGGCCGTTAGCAGGTTGAGCTCAGAGGCGGGTGCACGGTGGAAGTTGGCGTTTTCTTGGCACTTGACACACCTCTTGACGAATTCCTTGGAGTCAGCCATCATTGACGGCCAGTAATATCTTGCTCGGATTAACTTCCTCGCTAGGGCTTTGCCACCTATATGGTGGCCGCAGCATCCCTCATGGACTTCCCTGAGGACGTAGTCCGTCTGGTCGGGATGTAAACACTTCAGCAAGGGATGATTGAATCCCTTCCTGAAAAGTTGACCCTGGATGATGGCGTATCTGGCGGCTTCCCTTCTTAGCTTTTTGGCATCTTTCTCGTCATCGGGAGTCTTGCCGCTTCCTAGGAAGTCGATAATGGGATCCAACCAAGAGGGGCTTAGCTTCGACAGGTGTAATGTGACCGTTGGCTCTTTTAATTTTCCTTGGATTAGAGACCGGTTACCCTCTCCCGGTTTGGTGCTAGCCAACTTTGACAGGAGGTCTGCTCGTGTGTTCTTTTCTCTCGGGACGTGCTGGATCGTGACTTCTTCGAATTTTCGTTTCAAGTCCTTGACTTTTTCCAAGTATTTCTGTAGCAGCGAGTCCCTAGCTTGATAACTCCCGTTTACTTGGGAGGTGACGATTTGCGAATCGCTGCATATCTCCAATCTCGTCGCCCCGACCTCTGCTGCTAAAGTTAGGCCTCCTATTAGGGCTTCGTACTCTGCTTGGTTGTTTGAGATGGGAAAATCGAACTTAATCGATTGCTCGTATACGACTCCCTCCGGGCTTTCCAGGATAACCCCGGCGCCCCCGGATGCCTGGTTGGAGGCTCCGTCTACATGGAGCTTCCACCGTGTGTTCGTGTCTTCGGCTGGGTCCCCCGATACTTCCACTAGAAAATCCACCATTGCCTGCGCTTTTATGGCCTGCCGGGGTTCATATTGTATGTCGTATTGAGAGAGCTCAATCGACCAGGTCATCATTCTCCCTGCCAAGTCGGGTTTTTGAAGTACTTGCCGGATCCCTTGATCTGTTCTTACGACGATCTGGTGGCTTTGGAAGTACTGCTTTAATCTTCTCGACGAGGTCAGGAGTGCCAGGGCTAACTTCTCCAATTTGTTATTGATGCAATTGCATATTTGTTATATTAGCTATTTAGTTTAGTTGGTTTTAGCTTAATCTCACTCATTTTCTCTAAATAAACAAGTCCTTTTATGAGTTTTATCTTCATGCATGAGAACACCAAGGAACATGTTGATTCTAGCCAAATTCATGCAAATGATTTAAGGAATGCATATATGAATGAGTATGAATGAATCTCATGAAATTTATTGCATGAATTGGTAAGACTTTGAAGCTATTTCCCTTGTTGATGATAGGTGATGAAACAAGAAAGCATGGAAGCAAGAGTGATGCAAGCTGGGAAAGAAGAAGTTGGCGTTGCCAACTTGGAGATAGTGGGCGTTGTTCATGGCAACGCCAGGCAACCTTGAAGAACAAAAGTTGGCGTTGCCAACTTGGAGATAGTGGGCGTTGTTCATGGCAACGCCAGGCAGCCCTGGAGAAGCAAATTTGGGCGTTGCCAACTCTAGAAGGGCGTTGCCAACGCCAATTTGTGAAGCAAGCTTGGCAGCCTTGGAAGAGCATAAGTTGGCGTTGCCAACTTGGAGAAGAGGGTGCGTTGTTGAAGGCAACGCCAAGGCAGCCCTGGAGAGCAAATGTTGGCGTTGCCAACTTGGAAGAAGGAGTGAGTTGTTATGGGAAACGCACACAAGCAAGGAACTTGGGCCATGAAGGAGTTTCGAGGGCGTTGCCAATGCCAAGAACTATTGGCGTGTCTCAAGGCAACGCACATGAGTGAGCTTGGCCCAAGAGGGAAGAAGCTGGCGTTGCCAACGCCAGGAACCATAGGCGTTATTCAAGGCAACGCCAAGCAACAAATGGAGCCTTGAAGAGGAGCTCGAGGGCGTTGCCAACGCCAGGAACCATAGGCGTGTCCCTAGGCAATGCCACACAAGCAAACTTGGCCCAGGAAAATGAGATGCACGTTGCCAACTCCAAGTTATGAAGGCGTGTTCCTTGGCAACATAGCAAGCAATTTTGGCACCAAAGGGGAGCTCGAGCACGTTGTTGAGCTAGGAAGCATTGGCGTGTTTGGCAACAACGCCAGGAATGATTGCTTGGCTAGGCACCAATTCTTGGTGCCAACCAAGTTGCCAACGCCCATAAGCCGCACCAACCAAGTTGCCAACGCCCATAAGCCATGCCATGCACGTTGCTAACGCCCATAAGCCTTGCCATGCACGTTGCGAACGCCAGGAAGCAAACATGGAGCCTTGAGAAAGGCTCGAGCACGTTGCCAACGTGCTGAAGAGAAGGAGTGTTCATCAACAACGCCAGGAAAATTGTGATGCACGTTGCTAACTTGGAATATAGGGGCGTTATCCACAACAACTCCAACAAGACAGCCTGACCATGTCTCCTTCAATGGAAGATATCTTGAGCTACAGAGATCCAAATTGAGTGCTTCCAGTTGCGTTGGAAAGCTAACATTCAGAGCTTTCCAACCATATATGAGAGTCTATGGTGGAGCACAAAATTGAAGCCAAACCAGAGTCATCTTTAGGCCCTAAAAACAAGAACATGAAGTGAAATTCAAGAAGGCTAGAGATGAGCCCTGGAGGGGGGGCACGAGCACGTTGCCAACGTGCTAGAAAGGGGGCGTGTTTTGCAACAACGCCAGCCCCAAGCCCCTGCCTTGGGAGGCTAGGCACGAGCACGTTGCCAACTTGGGAGTGAAGGTGCGTTTTTGGCAACAACTTGGCAGCTTAACCTTACCTTCTTTGAGGAAGCATAACTTGAGCTAGGAAAGTCCAATTGAGGTGATTCCAGTGGCATTGGAAAATAGACATCACGAGCTTTCCAATGATGTATAATAGTCCATATTGAAGCAGAAGGTTGACACTCAAATTCTGGGCTACATTTAGCATGAAAGTAGAGCCAAGAAGAGGAAAAGCAAGTTGTTAGCAACAACTTGGGCTAGCAACGCCCAAGTCTCAAACTCACTTCCAGGAAATTGTGATGCACGTTGCCAACGTGCATTAAGGCCAGCGTTATTGACAAAAACGCCAAGCCAATGGGCCAGAAGCATGATGAATGAACTCTTCCTTTCCAAGTCTAGCAACACTTCTTCCAATTGAGCCAAGAATTCAACAAAGAGAAGCCCACATTGCTAACCCAAATTGAAGATCTCTGAAGAAGTTTTGGGAGTAGTATAAATAGAAGAGATTGATGTACTTGTAGGGGACTTTTTACACTTTTCACTTTTACTTTTGACACTTAGAATTTTAGACTCTTAGACTTTTATTTTTTTTGAACTCTTTTGGTACTTCCGGGAGTATACCCGAGAGCATTTTTCGTGGTTTTGATTTGAACTCTTCTTCTTCAATTTCTTAAGCTTTAAGCATTTCCTTCTTCTTCTTCATCTTTCTTTTACACTTTGTTTAATTTTGGTTTATGGCAATTGTTGTTGAAATTGGAGCAATGACTCACTAAACCCCACTTTCATTAGGGGGAGGAGCTCTGCTTGTTGGAATGAATTGGTGAATTCATCTTTTCCTCCTCAATTCTAGTGGTTGATCTAAAGAGGGAACTCTTGTTCTTCAAAGATTCAACCACCATCGAGAGAGGGGTTAATCTATATGAATTATGTGGTGAATTTGAGGAATGATCCACATACTTCAGTTTAGAGTTCATCCTCTCATGATTTCCTTAATCAATACACCTTGGTTAGTATGTGAGATGTAACTCTCCTTGGTTGAGATTATGGGAATTGTGTGGCTGGATTAGATTTGAGCTTCATCTCTTCTCATGAACAAATAGATCACGAGAGTGGCATTTGGTTATGTGGAGAGAAATTGAATCACCAAGAGATTGGGATTCAATTACCCACTTGCCATGGATCTATGCCCATGATTGAGAAGGATTTGACTAACATCAATTCATGAACACTTGCATCTCTGATCCCTAATGATCCTCTCTACCATCAATTCTTATCTCTGTTGCTTCTAGTTGTTTAATTTCCCACAACCCAATTCCCTTCTACATTCTGTCAATTTACTATTCTTGTCATTTACATTTTGTTCCTTTAATTCTTGTCATTTACTTTTATGTTCTTTAGAATTCAGCACTTTAATTCCTTGCCATTTATCTTTGATGTCATTTAAGTTTCTTGCAATTTAAGTTTCAGTTATTTACTTCCATTTTATTTCTATTGCCCTGTTCTTAAATTCCTTGCAATTTAAATTCCTGCACTTATGTTCAAAAATCAAAATGCTCATGAAATCAAAACTACGTTTGCTTGACTAAATCTACCATTTAACTAAAGTTGCTTAATCTACCAATCTCCGTGGGATCGACCTCACTCTTTGTGAGTTTTATTACTTGATACGACCCGGTATACTTGCCGGTTGTGCGTGAAATCTCATTTTTACGTATCAAGTTTTTGGCGCCGTTGCCGGGGATTGGAAAAGATTGACAATGATTAAGTGAAAGGTGGTTTAGATTAAGCATTTTTTTTTAGTTAAGCCCACTAACTGTTTGATACTTTGTTTCACTAACTCCAATTCCACTCTAGTTCTAGAGTATTTCACTTGTGATTTTGGTTTTGTTTGTGTATGTCAGGAGCTAATAGACTTAACACTGAGGACGAGAGAACCCTCCGAAGGAGAAGAAGAGCAGAAAGAGGAAAGGGAATAGTTGGTGAAGAGGATTCATAGGGAGAAGATCAAGTCATGGAGGATGAGACACACAATCCTGGAGGGGTCAACAACAATGATGGACCACCTAGAAGGGTGCTTTCTTCTTACACCATCCCTGATCCAAGACATTGTGGGAGCAGCATTGCCACTCCACCCGTTCAGGCCAATAACTTTGAGTTGAAACCTCAGCTCATCACTTTGGTACAGAACAATTGCTCCTATGGAGGGGGACCTCTTGAAGATCCAAATCAACATTTATCTGTTTTTCTGAGGATATGCAACACAGTGAAGACAAATGGAGTGCATCCAGATGTCTACAAACTGTTGCTATTCCCATTCTCTTTGAGGGACAAGGCCACTCAATGGCTAGAGTCATTCCCCAAGGAAAGCCTCGACAATTGGAATGACTTGATGGGCAGATTTCTAGCAAAGTTCTACCCACCTCAAAGAATCATCAAGTTGAAGACAGAGGTTCAAACTTTCAGGCAAATGGAAGGGGAGTCATTGTATGAAGCCTGGGAAAGATATAAGGCATTAATGAGAAGATGTCCACCTGATATGTTTAGTGACTGGGTCAAACTCCAAAACTTCTATGAAGGCTTAAGCTTAGAAGCAAGGAAGGGACTAGACTACTCATCAGGGGGATCACTCAACATGATGAAAACTGCTGAGGAGGCTCAAGACCTCATTGAGATTGTGGCAAACAATCAATATTATTACTCATCAGAGAGGCAGCATAATCCGACCCCAAAGAAAGGTGTAATGGAGCTTGAAGGTGTTGATGCTATCTTGGCACAAAACAAGTTAATGCACCAACAAATCCAACAACAAATGGAGATGATAACAAAGAGAATGGATGGTATGCAACTTGCATCAGTGAACACAACAAATCAACCATCACTTGAATGGAGCCAAGGTGAAGGGATCACGGTTGAACAACCACAAGAACAAGTTCAATACATGCAGAACACTTCAAATTCTCAGGATGAATTTCATGGTGATACATACAATTCATCCTGGAGAAATCATCACAATCTAAAGTGGGGTGAAAACCATTGGCAAAAGAACAACAACCACAACCACACCCGTAACACAAACAACCAAAACCACCATGCCAACAACACTAACCAATATAGAAAAACATAAAACACATATCAACACCCCCATAATAACTCACAAACTCACCAAAACAACTTCCCTGCACCAACGTCCAACACACAGAACTACCACACTAATCCACCTAACAACTTCCAACAACAATCAACCCTCATCATACCCCCAATTGACCATCATGAGACCAGAATTGCAAGTCTTGAAGCAACCTTGCAAGCACTTGCTCAAACCACTCAAGCCTTAGCTAAGAGACACAAGGAACATGAGGTGATCATGAAGAATATTGAGAGACAAGTGGGACAATTAGCCAAACAAGCTGAACGGCCAACCAATGTTCTTCCAAGTGATACAATACCCAACCCAAGAGAAGAATGTAAAGCTCTGCAGTTAAGAAGTGGCAAGGTAGTTGGTGAAAGTTCGAATAAAGAAGCAATAAAATCCAAAGAGCAAGACACGGTGGAAATTCATGTGGAAAGGCAAGAGGAAGAAAAGGCTTCAACATCTAACAAAGGCAAAGAGGTTGTCAAGCCACAAGGCAACCCACCAAGTCAAGGAAGCAACCATAATGGCAAGGAGAATGTGAATCCACAACAAGAAAACAAGAATGAAGGAGTAAAAGCTTATGTACCCAAGCTTCCGTACCCAACTAGGATACACAAAGGAGCAAAGGACCAACAATTCCCAAGGTTCTTAGAAATCTTCAAGAAACTTGAAATCAACATCCCATTGGCAGAAGCTCTGGAACAGATGCCATTATATGCAAAGTTTCTTAAGGAATTGATCACCAAGAAGAGAAGTTGGCAAGAAAAAGAAACGGTGATTCTCAATCAAGAGTGCAGTGCCATCATTCAAAAAGGGTTACCTCCAAAACTCAAAGATCCTGGCGGCTTCCTCATACCCTGCACGATTGGGAGCATGGCCGTTGACAAATCACTTTGTGACCTTGGAGCAAGCATTAACCTAATGCCTCTTACTATGATGAAGAGAATGATGATTGAAGAGCTTAAACCCACAAGGATGTCACTCCAACTTGCTGACAGATCCATCAAAATACCAAATGGAGTAGTTGAGAACCTCTTGGTGAAGGTGGGAAACTTCATATTCCCAGCTGATTTTGTGGTCCTAGACATGGACGAAGAGGGAAACAATTCAGTCATTCTTGGTAGACCCTTTTTGGCTACAGCTAGAACAATCATTGATGTGGAGAAGGGGGAGATGATTTTTAGAGTGCATGATGAGCAAATGACCATAAATGTTTTCAAAGCAATGCAACACCCCGTTGAGAAAGAAAGTTGCATGAGGATTGATGTAGTGGACTCTTTGGTTGAAGAAGTACTTGACACAAACCATCAAATGAAACAAGAAGAAGTCCATAACATCCAGGGACAAGAAGAGAACAAGTTGGAAGCATCAGAGGAACCAAGTGAAGCTACGAAAGAAGAGGCACCACAACAAGAGTTGAAACCACTACCCCCTCATCTTAAATATGCATTCCTTGGTGAGAAGGACAGATTCCCAATGATCATCAATTCTACATTGAGTGCAGAAGAAGAAGAAAAGCTCCTTGTAGTATTGAAAGCTCACAAAGAGGCGTTGGGATGGACCATTGATGACTTGAAAGGCATAAGCCCTGCCATATGCATGCACAAGATACTCTTAGAGGAGGGTTCCAAACCGGTGGTACAACCCCAAAGAAGATTGAATCCTACAATGAAGGAGGTTGTTCAAAAGGAAGTCCTGAAGTTGTGTAAAGTTGGGATCATCTACCCTATATCTGACAGCCCTTGGGTCAGTCCAGTGCAAGTAGTACCCAAGAAAGGGGGGATGACTGTCATTGTTAATGAGAAGAATGAGCTTATCCCAACACGAACAGTGACAGGGTGGAGAATGTGCATAGACTATAGGAGGCTGAATGATGCTACACGAAAAGACCACTTTCCTCTCCCTTTCATTGATCAGATGCTTGAAAGGTTGGCTGGCCATGCCTATTATTGTTTTCTTGATGGATATTCTGGGTATAACCAGATAGTGGTTGACCCCATGGATCAAGAGAAGACCTCCTTTACTTGTCCCTTTGGAGTCTTTGCATATAGGAGAATGCCATTTGGACTTTGTAATGCCCCAGCTACCTTTCAAAGATGCATGCTATCAATCTTCTCGGACATGGTAGAAAAATTTATTGAAGTGTTCATGGATGATTTCTCTGTTTTTGGTGATTCATTCAATACTTGCTTGTACCATCTTACCCTAGTCTTGAAAAGGTGCCAAGAAACAAATTTAGTTTTGAATTGGGAGAAATGCCATTTCATGGTACCCGAAGGCATTGTTCTTGGTCACAAAATTTCAAGAAAGGGTATAGAAGTTGACAAGGCAAAAGTAGAAATTATAGAAAAACTTCCTTTGCCAACTAGTGTGAAGGCCGTTAGAAGTTTCTTAGGGCATGCTGGATTTTATAGGAGATTCATCAAAGATTTTTCCAAAATAGCAAAGCCACTAAGCAATTTGCTGGTGGTAGACAATCCTTTCATCTTTGATGATGAATGCAAACATGCTTTTGAAACTCTAAAGGCTAAGCTCACCACAGCACCAATCATCACACCCCCAAGTTGGGGACTACCTTTTGAACTCATGTGTGATGCAAGTAACCTTGCAATTGGTGCTGTGTTGGGGCAGAAGAAGGAAAAGAAACTTCATGTTATCTACTATGCAAGTAAGGTATTGAATGAAGCTCAAAGAAATTACACCACAACAGAGAAAGAGCTACTAGCTGTGGTATATGCTTTTGATAAGTTTAGACAATATTTGATTGGATCTAAAGTCTTAGTGTATACTGATCATGCTGCTCTTAAGTATCTTATGTCAAAACAGGATGCAAAACCAAGGCTAATCAGATGGGTGCTACTCTTACAAGAGTTTGACATTGAGATCAAAGATAGAAAGGGCAATGAAAATCAAGTTGCTGATCACTTATCAAGGGTGCCACAAGATGCATGCCAAGACAACTTTCCATCAATAAATGAAGAATTTCCAGATGAACACCTCTTGCACATTCAACATGTCCCTTGGTTTGCAGATATGGCCAACTACAAGGCGGGTAGAATCATTCCACAAAAGTACACAAAACAACAAGTCAAGAAGTTACTACATGAGGCTAAATTCTTCTTCTGGGATGACCCATTCTTGTTCAAAAGATGCCCAGATGGGATGATAAGAAGATGTGTGTCAGAGGATGAGATGAAGAACATACTATGGCATTGTCACAACTCTAATTATGGTGGTCATTTTGGGGCTGAAAGGACGGCTGCAAAGGTCCTTCAAAGTGGTTTCTATTGGCCTTCAATCTTCAAGGATACTAGAGAGTTTGTGAGCCATTGCAATGAATGTCAAAGAACAGGGGGTTTGTCAAAGAAAAATGAGATGCCTCAAAAGTTCATTTTAGAAGTGGAACTCTTTGATCTGTGGGGAATAGATTTCATGGGACCTTTTCCTCCATCTTACACATTCAAATACATTTTGGTAGCAGTTGAGTATGTCTCCAAATGGGTAGAAGCAATAGCAACCACCACATGTGATACCAACGTGGTCTTGCAATTCCTCAAGAAGAACATCTTCACTAGATTTGGAGTGCCCAAAGGACTCATAAGTGATGGGGGAAGCCACTTCTGCAACAAGCAACTAAATTCTTTACTCCACAAGTATGGTGTTACCCACAAAGTTGCCACACCATATCACCCACAAACCAATGGGCAAGCTGAACTTGCCAACAGAGAGCTAAAAAGGATCTTGGAGAAAACTGTGGGAACAACAAGAAAGGATTGGGTTAGGAAGCTGGATGATGCACTTTGGGCATATAGGACAGCCTTCAAGACACCCATAGGAAAATCTCCATTTCAGCTGGTGTATGGAAAGGCATGCCACCTCCCTGTAGAGCTTGAACATAAGGCCTTTTGGGCCACCAAACTTCTGAATTTAGATGCTCAAGCAGCAGGAGAGAAGAGGTTGCTACAACTCAATGAACTTGAGGAGTTCAGATTGGAGGCATATGAAAATACCAAAATATACAAAGAGAGAGCAAAGAGATGGCATGATAAGAGGATTTCTCAAAGAACATTCGAACCAGGCCAAAGGGTGTTGTTATTCAACTCAAGATTGAAGATCTTCCCTGGGAAGCTGAGGTCTAGATGGACTGGTCCATACACCATCACCAAAGTATCACCTCATGGCTATGTCGAATTACTTGATGAAGCATCAAAACAAACCTTCACAGCTAATGGACATAGGGTGAAGCACTATTTTGGTGGCCCTTGGAGCAAGGAAGAGAGTGTGCAACTCTTAACATGAGCAAAGAAGGTGCAATGTCGAGCTAAGGACAATAAACAAAGCGCTTCATGGGAGGCAACCCATGCATAGGGAGTCTTTTATTTTCAGACTTTAATAGCCAATAATGATTAAGTAGACTAGTACATGGTGTATGCAAGGCACTAAGTTTGGTGTGGCCAATCTTGAAGTAATGGCAAAAGTGTGTTCTACAACACTTAGCCACAAACTAAGTTTAGTGTCTATACATACACGAAAATGCTAGACTATGAAAGTATAGTCATCTATTTTAGTTAAAAAAAAAACGTGAAATAGCATATAATGTAGGTAAAATACTAAGTTTGATGTGGCTATCTTTGAAATTAATTCCATAGAACACTTAGTCACAAACTAAGTTTGGTGTCTTTACTTACATTACTAATGCTAGAAAAAATTAGATTAGGGAATTAAATCATAAATTTTAATGTTAATTTAGTCAATTTTGCATAGGAATATCATCATAAGTTTTTAGCTATTAATGTCACTTTAAGAATCTCAAGCTTTTGGAATTTTGTTGCAGGAAAGAAAGAAAGAAGTGATGGGGAATCTTGGAAGCATATAATGAAAGAAAGAAAGAAATGATGGGGAATCTTAGTGAGTGAGGTCACGGATACACAAGAAAGGGAAGTCACATGAGTTTTGAACTTTGTGCATGGGGAAAAACAACTCAACATGCATTGGGCACAAGGAAGCATGCTCCCCATGCCATGACCGAGCCTTAAATGTCACTAGAACCTCCTCACCAAAGTTCACTTTAAATACTTCAACCACATTCATCAAACATCATTCTTCATCACTCATTCTTCTACCCCCATAACCTCATTTCATTACCCGAACTCATACTCAACCTCCAACCTATTCCATGTTTCACAAATTCTAACCTTGAACCTCATCTTTACCCAACAAAACTCTTGAAGCATCACATCTCCTCACATAACCGAAACACCCCACCTCCCCTCACCATCATTTTCTAGCTTGCCTAAGTCACGTTGTGTCATATATCCTCACATTCACAACCATTTTCCTTGTGCTTGAGGACAAGCATTCATCTAAGTTTGGTGTTGGGGAGATTCAACCTTGCAAGTGAATCTCAATGGCCTCATCATCAAGGGATAGGAGAGAAGATGAATTTGATCAAAGAAGATTCAAATCCAAACACAACGAGCGTATCTTCAGCTGGATGTCAAGCAAAGATGTTGTTCCAGAGTTACCATTCAAGCTAAGAAAAGATGAATACCCTGAAATACAAAAAATAATCAGAAAAAGGGGATGGGAGCTTCTCTGTGACCAACCTCAAGAAGTGAGCATGCTTCTCATCCATGAGTTCTACACTAATGTGATAAGAGAATATGATGATGAAGAACCATACATGAGTTATGTAAGAGGTGTGACTGTTGATTTTAGCCCGGACACCATCAACAGGGTGCTAAAGGTCAAGGCAAAACAGTTCAAACGAGCTAGCTATGAAGAAAGGGTTGAAAATGACCCAAGATACATGGATGTGGTAAGTGACTTATGCAGAGTAGGCACGGATTGGGTGTTGGATTCACATGGACAACCACTCAAACTTCGGAGAGGTGATCTCATACCTCAAGCAAAAGGATGGCATGACATAGTGAGGAGATCATTGATGTCCACTTCAAATAATTTTGAGGTAACGGTGAATAGAGCAATAATGATCCATTGTATAATGAAAGGAGGGGAAATCAATGTTGGAGACATTATAGCCAAGAACATCATTGACATAGCTCAAAAAGTCAAACAGGACAGCTGGCTAGGATATCCTAGTACCATTCTGCGCCTATGTGAAGAAGCTGGAGTGCCTCTGGAAGAATTTGGAGAAACTGATTTGGTCTCTGTTGGAAAACCTCTTACTCGAGAAAGGTTGGAATTCATCACCACAACCCAATTGGAAAGGCAACCTTTAGCAAGAAGGAAGAAAAGGAAAGAAGCAAGACAAGAGGAGGAGCCTCAAGAAATGGAAGAACCTCATACCTTGAACATGAACCAACTCCAAGCCGCCTTGGAAGGGATTTCTGAGCAATATTCACAAATTCAAAGAAGCCAAGAGGAACAAGCTCAACAACAAAGGGACCTTTGGCAATTGATGGACCAACAAAGAGGGGTTCAAGTTCAATGGATGAACCAACAAAATGAATACCAAGCACACATGATGGAATTACAACAAGAACAATATGCCAAGATGCAGGAAGCCATCAACAATTCAACTGTGGAACATGAAAAAGCCATGGAGAAAGTAATACAAGAACAAGCTCAACTAAGGAAAGAGCAAGCTCAGCAAAGAGAACTTCTCCATAGGTTGGATGCTAGACATAATGCATTTCACAAAGATTTCAATGAAAGCAGAATGTTCAGGGAAGCCAGGCACAAGGACAGACTTGACTATGATATATGCACCCAAGAAAAGCTCAGTTACCTCTGCTCCACACCCCCATTACTCAACCCACAAATTAAAACCTTTAATGAAGCTCGCAAGATATTTGAAGAGCAGGAACTTGCAAGGGTGAGATTTAATCAACAAAGGCTAAATGAGACAATGATAAGCTCAGGAGTGTGGCAAAGAGAAGAGGGGGATGCAACGACAAAACAACAAGGAGAACGGAGAAGCAAAAAGAAAGAAGATCCAAAGGGGGATGCAACAACAAAACAACAAGGAGAACTAAGAAAGAAAAAGAAAGAAGATCCAAAGGGCAAAGGAAAGCAAGGAGAATCAAGCAAGGGAAAAGGGACATGAAGACTAAAGGTGGTGAAGTTCCTTTGTTTCTCTTTATGTTTTATTAAATAAAGAAGATGTATGTCTGAAATATGGTATACCTTCTAAGATGCATATTTTCTTTTCTTTGAAGCATTATCTTTTATGTTGCCCATTCCATGCATCACTACTCACAAGTTTGGAATGGTTGCTTGTCTTAAGTACCTTTACTTGTCAATGGAATAAAAGATGTAGTTTGAGCAAGAACAGAGAGAAATCTAGCTTAAAAAGGATCATGTTGTCCCATAAGAAAAGTGCTAGTATATTTTATTGTGAAAGAAGCAATGTTCAAGAAATTCAAAAGAATGCTTGCCAATACAAGACTAGTTCGGTTAAGGATCACAAGGACTTTATCAGTAAAAGCACAAATAACCTTGACAATAAAGAAAATAGAGTACAAAGAATGAAAGGCTAGGCATCAATGACAAAATTTGGATATGTGTCTGTGGTGATTGATGTTAAGAGACATACTTGGGCCAGTAAATCCGAGGGGTGCTTCATCACCCGATAACTTGAGTTAACTAACTCGGGATTATCGATTGAAAACCCACAATCAAGAGTAGCTCTATAACAGAACATTTAGCAACCCAAAGAGGTGCTGGACACCACTATCCAAACAAAATTTCAATGTTATATGCCTGTGATTGAATGTGTTAAGGAGAGAGGCTTGAGTTAGTAAATCTTTAAGAGTGTCTCAACACTTAACAACTTGAACCAACTGGTTTGGGATTGTTGATTGAAAGCTTATGCTAAATAGCCGCCTTAAGACAAGATTTCAAGCTCATTTGAAATGAAAAAAAAAAGGGGAATATAAAAAAGAAGAGAAGCATCAAGGAAAGAATGGTTCAAGGGTCATGTGCTAAGGTATAAAAGAAGTCTAGTGAAGTTAACCAATTTAGTAGTGAAGCAAGCATTTTAATTGAAAAAGTTGAATAATTGTGTTCAATTACAATAAATTAATGACCACACAAGTGAGGATGACATGCTCAATGAAAAATTACTCTCTGGAAGAACATTCAAGTCTTACATCTTAAATTCTTGTGACAAAGTTTTTATATTTTGCTTGAGGACAAGCAACACTTTAAGTTTGGTGTTGTGATGCAATTGCATATTTGTTATATTAGCTATTTAGTTTAGTTGGTTTTAGCTTAATCTCACTCATTTTCTCTAAATAAACAAGTCCTTTTATGAGTTTTATCTTCATGCATGAGAACACCAAGGAACATGTTGATTCTAGCCAAATTCATGCAAATGATTTAAGGAATGCATATATGAATGAGTATGAATGAATCTCATGAAATTTATTGCATGAATTGGTAAGACTTTGAAGCTATTTCCCTTGTTGATGATAGGTGATGAAACAAGAAAGCATGGAAGCAAGAGTGATGCAAGCTGGGAAAGAAGAAGTTGGCGTTGCCAACTTGGAGATAGTGGGCGTTGTTCATGGCAACGCCAGGCAACCTTGAAGAACAAAAGTTGGCGTTGCCAACTTGGAGATAGTGGGCGTTGTTCATGGCAACGCCAGGCAGCCCTGGAGAAGCAAATTTGGGCGTTGCCAACTCTAGAAGGGCGTTGCCAACGCCAATTTGTGAAGCAAGCTTGGCAGCCTTGGAAGAGCATAAGTTGGCGTTGCCAACTTGGAGAAGAGGGTGCGTTGTTGAAGGCAACGCCAAGGCAGCCCTGGAGAGCAAATGTTGGCGTTGCCAACTTGGAAGAAGGAGTGAGTTGTTATGGGAAACGCACACAAGCAAGGAACTTGGGCCATGAAGGAGTTTCGAGGGCGTTGCCAACGCCAAGAACTATTGGCGTGTCTCAAGGCAACGCACATGAGTGAGCTTGGCCCAAGAGGGAAGAAGCTGGCGTTGCCAACGCCAGGAACCATAGGCGTTATTCAAGGCAACGCCAAGCAACAAATGGAGCCTTGAAGAGGAGCTCGAGGGCGTTGCCAACGCCAGGAACCATAGGCGTGTCCCTAGGCAACGCCACACAAGCAAACTTGGCCCAGGAAAATGAGATGCACGTTGCCAACTCCAAGTTATGAAGGCGTGTTCCTTGGCAACGTAGCAAGCAATTTTGGCACCAAAGGGGAGCTCGAGCACGTTGTTGAGCTAGGAAGCATTGGCGTGTTTGGCAACAACGCCAGGAATGGTTGCTTGGCTAGGCACCAAGTCTTGGTGCCAACCAAGTTGCCAACGCCCATAAGCCGCACCAACCAAGTTGCCAACGCCCATAAGCCATGCCATGCACGTTGCCAACGCCCATAAGCCTTGCCATGCACGTTGCGAACGCCAGGAAGCAAACATGGAGCCTTGAGAAAGGCTCGAGCACGTTGCCAACGTGCTGAAGAGAAGGAGTGTTCATCAACAACGCCAGGAAAATTGTGATGCATGTTGCTAACTTGGAATATAGGGGCGTTATCCACAACAACTCCAACAAGACAGCCTGACCATGTCCCCTTCAATGGAAGATATCTTGAGCTACAGAGATCCAAATTGAGTGCTTCCAGTTGCGTTGGAAAGCTAACATTCAGAGCTTTCCAACCATATATGAGAGTCTATGGTGGAGCACAAAATTGAAGCCAAACCAGAGTCATCTTTAGGCCCTAAAAACAAGAACATGAAGTGAAATTCAAGAAGGCTAGAGATGAGCCCTGGAGGGGGGGCACGAGCACGTTGCCAACGTGCTAGAAAGGGGGCGTGTTTTGCAACAACGCCAGCCCCAAGCCCCTGCCTTGGGAGGCTAGGCACGAGCACGTTGCCAACTTGGGAGTGAAGGTGCGTTTTTGGCAACAACTTGGCAGCTTAACCTTACCTTCTTTGAGGAAGCATAACTTGAGCTAGGAAAGTCCAATTGAGGTGATTCCAGTGGCATTGGAAAATAGACATCACGAGCTTTCCAATGATGTATAATAGTCCATATTGAAGCAGAAGGTTGACACTCAAATTCTGGGCTACATTTAGCATGAAAGTAGAGCCAAGAAGAGGAAAAGCAAGTTGTTAGCAACAACTTGGGCTAGCAACGCCCAAGTCTCAAACTCACTTCCAGGAAATTGTGATGCACGTTGCCAACGTGCATTAAGGCCAGCGTTATTGACAAAAACGCCAAGCCAATGGGCCAGAAGCATGATGAATGAACTCTTCCTTTCCAAGTCTAGCAACACTTCTTCCAATTGAGCCAAGAATTCAACAAAGAGAAGCCCACATTGCTAACCCAAATTGAAGATCTCTGAAGAAGTTTTGGGAGTAGTATAAATAGAAGAGATTGATGTACTTGTAGGGGACTTTTTACACTTTTCACTTTTACTTTTGACACTTAGAATTTTAGACTCTTAGACTTTTATTTTTTTTGAACTCTTTTGGTACTTCCGGGAGTATACCCGAGAGCATTTTTCGTGGTTTTGATTTGAACTCTTCTTCTTCAATTTCTTAAGCTTTAAGCATTTCCTTCTTCTTCTTCATCTTTCTTTTACACTTTGTTTAATTTTGGTTTATGGCAATTGTTGTTGAAATTGGAGCAATGACTCACTAAACCCCACTTTCATTAGAGGGAGGAGCTCTGCTTGTTGGAATGAATTGGTGAATTCATCTTTTCCTCCTCAATTCTAGTGGTTGATCTAAAGAGGGAACTCTTGTTCTTCAAAGATTCAACCACCATCGAGAGAGGGGTTAATCTATATGAATTATGTGGTGAATTTGAGGAATGATCCACATACTTCAGTTTAGAGTTCATCCTCTCATGATTTCCTTAATCAATACACCTTGGTTAGTATGTGAGATGTAACTCTCCTTGGTTGAGATTATGGGAATTGTGTGGCTGGATTAGATTTGAGCTTCATCTCTTCTCATGAACAAATAGATCACGAGAGTGGCATTTGGTTATGTGGAGAGAAATTGAATCACCAAGAGATTGGGATTCAATTACCCACTTGCCATGGATCTATGCCCATGATTGAGAAGGATTTGACTAACATCAATTCATGAACACTTGCATCTCTGATCCCTAATGATCCTCTCTACCATCAATTCTTATCTCTGTTGCTTCTAGTTGTTTAATTTCCCACAACCCAATTCCCTTCTACATTCTGTCAATTTACTATTCTTGTCATTTACATTTTGTTCCTTTAATTCTTGTCATTTACTTTTATGTTCTTTAGAATTCAGCACTTTAATTCCTTGCCATTTATCTTTGATGTCATTTAAGTTTCTTGCAATTTAAGTTTCAGTTATTTACTTCCATTTTATTTCTGTTGCCCTGTTCTTAAATTCCTTGCAATTTAAATTCCTGCACTTATGTTCAAAAATCAAAATGCTCATGAAATCAAAACTACGTTTGCTTGACTAAATCTACCATTTAACTAAAGTTGCTTAATCTACCAATCTCCGTGGGATCGACCTCACTCTTTGTGAGTTTTATTACTTGATACGACCCGGTATACTTGCCGATTGTGCGTGAAATCTCATTTTTACGTATCAGTTATATCTCAACTCCGCCCCTTGTAAGGCCCTGCTTACAAAATAGATTGGTTGTTGTGACCTCCCTTCTTCTCGTACTAAAACTGAGGCCAAGGCTTCTCCTGTTATGGCGAGGTACAGGTACAATGGCTCCCCTTGTTTTGGCTTACCGAGGACTGGTGGTGTCGCCAGAATTTCTTTAAAGTGTTGAAAGGCTTCTTCGCATGCGGGTGTCCATTCGAACGCTATCCCTTTCTTCATCAGATTGAAGAATGGCAAGGCCTTTGCTGCCGATGCTCCGAGAAACCGTGACAACGAAGTCAGCCGACCTGCCAACCTTTGGACTTCCTTGATAC
The DNA here is from genome assembly GCF_014773155.1 of Arachis stenosperma. Lineage (NCBI taxonomy): Eukaryota > Viridiplantae > Streptophyta > Magnoliopsida > Fabales > Fabaceae > Arachis > Arachis stenosperma. Next base: position 92,362,105 of record NC_080378.1, read on the forward strand.
TGCCCGGGCTCTTCATTCGGAGTATCGCCTGGCACTTCTCCGGGTTGGCTTCTACCCCTCTTTGGGTTATCATGAACCCGAGAAACTTTCCAGCCTCCATGGCGAAAGCACACTTGAGGGGATTTAGCCTCATGCCATGTTGTCGGAGGGCTGTGAATACACTCGCCAGGACACTCAAAAGGTCGTCAGGTCGTGTTATTTTTGCAAAGATGTCATCCACGTAAACTTCCACGGTCTTTCCTATGAGGTCGTGGAATATCCTGTTCATCAGCCTCTGATACGTTGCCCCCGCATTTTTTAGGCCGAATGGCATTACCTTATAGTAGAAAGTTCCTCCTGGCGTTATGAACGCCGTCTTGTCTTCGTCTGGGCGGTGCATCGGTATCTGGTTGTAGCCGGAATAAGCATCCATGAAACTTAGATACCGGTATCCTGCCGCAGCGTCGACGAGTGCATCTATGTTAGGGAGGGGGAAGCAATCCTTAGGACATGCTTTGTTGAGGTCGGAATAGTCTACGCACATTCTCCACTTGCCGTTGTGCTTTTTCACCAACACCACATTTGAGAGCCATGTCGAGTAATCCACTTCCCGTATGAAGCCTGCTTCCAGGAGGCTGGCCGTCTGCCTGGCCACCTCTTCCGCCCTTTCTGCCGACATCTTTCTCCTTCGTTGGGCTACCGGGCGTGCTTCCGCCTTGACGGCTAGATGGTGCGAGATGATTTTCGGGTCTATGCCCGGCATGTCGGCTGGAGTCCAAGCAAATAAGTCACTGTTGGCTCTTATCATTTCGACTAAAGGTTCCTTCAACTCGTGTGGGAGGTTTTTGTTAACGAATGTGAACCTTTCCTCTTCTTCGTCGAGTCTGAACTTCTCTAGGTCCCCTTCTGGTTCTGGTCTAGGCTTGTCGTCTATTCTGGCGTCCAGGTCGGCTAGGAACACTCCGGACGCCTCCTTAGACTTCTTTCTGAGGGAGAGACTGGCGTTGTCGCAAGCGACCGCCGTCTCAAGGTCTCCCCTCATGGATCCTATGGATCCGTCATCGGTAACGAATTTCATGATCAGCAGCTTTGTGTTGATTATGGCTTCGAAATCATTGATCGTTTTTCCTCCCAGAATGATATTATAGGCGGTGGAGTCTCTGAGGATCACGAACTCGGCCATTGCCGATCTCTTGCCCTGGGGCCGCCCTATTGAGATTGGCAAAGATATTATGCCATCCGGTTTGATGAAGTGATCGCCCAATCCTATCACCCCGTGTTGGTGAGTCGTCAGATCGGCATCTTTTAATCCCAGCGCATCGAACACGTTGTGGAACATGATGTTTGAATCTGCTCCCGTGTCAATAAGGATGCGCTTGACGAGGCCGGTCCCTACTCTGGCCGTTATGACCATGGGTGGGTTTTCCAGGACGTCGTCGAACCATTGGTCTTCTGGGCCGAAAGAGATGAATGGAGGCTTCTTGGAGCTTCGCGTCGACGAGGAGGAGATTGACAATATCTTGGCGTCCTTCTTATGTGCGGATCTGGATCTGGGTGCGGCGTTTTTGGCCGTCACTACATTTATCACCGTGAGGCCGTGTTCTCCGCTTTCTGGCTCTTGTCGCCTTTTTGCCGAACGGGTTTTGCCTTCCTCGTCTTGGTCGCGGTAGCGCCTCCTTGGTTCCCTGATCAGGTGGGAGAAGGCCGCCAATTTGCCTTCCCTTATCGCTTGTTCCAATGCATCCTTCAAGTCGAAACAATCCTGCGTTAGATGATCGTAACCCTTGTGGTAGTCGCAATAAAGGTTCTTGTTCCCTCCGGTGCGGTCTTTGAGTGGCCGGGGCTTCGGTAGGATTCCTTTCTCGGCTATTTGTTGGTAGACTTCCACGATGGGGAGATTAAGCGGAGTGTAGTTGGTGAATTTCCCGACTCGGGAGAATGTCCTTGGTGCCTTACTCGGCGCCTCTTCTCTGGTTTGTCCCTTTGGTCTTTCCCCATTGCCTTGTTGCCGGGCTTGATTGTAGCTGGGCTGCCGTTTATTGGCGGCCACAACTCGGCTGACTTCCTCGTCGTTTATGTACTCCTTGGCCACCGTCTGGATTTCGTGCATTGTCCAAACCGGTTTCGTGGTAAGGTGTTTTCGGAAGTTCTCGTTGAGGAGGCCGTTTGTCAGGCAAAGACTGGCCACCGAGTCGGTTAAGCCGTCGATTTCCAAGCATTCGTCGTTGAACCGATCTAAGTACCTCCTGGTCGGCTCTCCTTGTCTCTGGGTTACCCCTAGAAGGTTGATAGGGTGCTTGGCCTTTGCTATCCGCGTTGTAAATTGGGCCAGGAATGCACGGCTGATGTCCGAGAAACTGTAGATGGAACCTTGTGGGAGGCCGTTAAACCATCTGATCGCTGGCCCCGCTAAGGTTACCGGGAAGGCGCGGCATCTTACTTCATCCCCCACTCCCTCCAGATTCATCCTGGCCTCAAAGGCCGTGAGGTGTTCTAGAGGGTCTTGAGTTCCGTCGTACCTCATGTCCGTTGGTTTGTCGAAGTGTTTCGGCAACCGGACCTCGAGGATAGATCGGTGGAACGGGGTGACGCCCATTATCACAGGTTGTCGTGTTCTCTCGGATCTCCCGTCCCCGTCTTCGCGACCTCTTGCCGCTCGGCGGGTTGGTCTGCCGCGAGAGTAGATGATTGTGTCATTTCGTCTTCTCAAAATGGGTGACCCCTCCCGCGTGCTCTCCGCTTCCGTCCGGGATGCGGATGTACGCCGCGGGCGGCTTCGGTGAGAGTTTTCTTCCTCGCTTCCGGGAGACGGGGTATAGCTCGGATCGGTAGACTGTCCATCTCGCTCTCGGTCGGCCAGCTGTCGTTCTAGGTTCTGGACTCTGTGGCGTAGCTCCTGCATTATTATGGCGCTATCTCCGCCCGTTCCCCCGAACGGTCGTGTTCTCGTGTGTTGTTGTGGGGACCTCCGCCGCCCCCTTAGCGAGGCGACGGAGGCTGCCCCCTCCGCTCCGGCTGCTCGGTCACCGGGACCCAGCACGACTTCCATTTAGGCAGTACTCCCCACAGACGGCGCCAATGTTCGGTTGTCGGGTTCCGGACAGATCGTGTGAGCTGGTGGGGGAGCGAGGACGCCTTAGCTTTGGTTGCGCTGTTAGCGGGTTGCCGAGTAGCCGAGTATTTGTCTTGGAGAAAGGATGGGGGGTGCCACCTGCAAAGACACTCCGACGCTCAAGTCAGTGATGTGCAGGCGGGCAGAGTAGTGAAGTGAAAGGATATGACGTACCTCGGGGAAGGACAGGTCCTTCCCCATTTATACTGTGTCAGAGGTGGGCCCAGAAGGAACGAGCCCACTTTCCGCGAAGGTTCCTCCTAGCTGTGTTAGGGGAACGATGAGGACGCGTGTCCAGATGCCGTGGCAGGCGCTAAGGGCTCGATCGCCCGGGTCGGGTTCCCAATGGGTCGGGTCGACCCGTGCGTGGTTTGGGCCAGACCGTAACAATATATATATAGAATTATTTTTTTCTTTAGTGGGAGCAAGTGCCCCCTCCTGTATAGCCTGGGTCCGTCCCTGACGATGGTAATTCTTTATGTTCATGAAATGTTTGGTTTTTTTGTTATTCTTAAAAATTTTGATAATTCTATTTCGACAAATTTGATTATACGCTTTTGTAAAATGTTTGATAATTCTAATAACAATAAATAAACATTTTTTTTACCAAAATTAATAATTACGACAACAAAGAAAAGAAAAACAGGGTGGAGGAGAGGGGAGAAATTGAAGGAATAATAGTGGGTAACACAAAACACAAGGATATATTGTGATCTTTTGGAAGGAAGTTTCACAAATCACATGAATGTGTAGCTGGAGCCTGGAAGGAATCAAAGCACCTGCTGACGTGGATGATATGCTTAGATTTTGTTGGTCAGTGGGGTTCAATTTTGCATGGCTTGTGGGTAAATTATTTTATATTATTTATTATAGAAAATTTTTTAAATATTTCATAAATACTAGTATTTCAATATTTTTAATCATTAATTTCAATTATAAAATATATAATATATAAAATTAAAATTAACAGTTAAAATATTTATTTTTTTTAATATATACTTTATCGGTAAAATATTATGGCTTGAGGTACATTTATCTTGATGTTTGCTTACTGCTTAGTGCAGTTGTGACATGTTGGTTAATAAAAAACTAAGTTAATAATAATATAATGCATCTATTAATAAGTAGTGAATGCTCTTACTAATAAAAGAAAGTGAGAAATAATTATTTTGATACTCAACAAACTATAATATTGACAAATAATTTCTGAAATAAAAGAAAAACTTATAATCTTTAAAAGAGAAAAATATAAAAAGAATTCATCTATATTTTTATTTAAAATTAATTGTGAAATGAAATGAAATAAAAAGGAGATAAAAGTAGAAAATGGTAGTTAATTAATATCATGACATGAGGTATTCGGATTTCTTATATATTCTTATATCTTTTTCTTGGTTCTTAGTTTCTTCCCTCCTAATTCCCCCTCTTTCTTTCCTCCCTTTCTCTTTTTGGGTACGTTTCCTTTATTCAATTGATGGAGGAGCACACTTGAATACTTGATCAATCATAGACAGCCATTTGATTGAAGTCACTAGAGCTTAGTCGTTATCATGATGGTATTTATATAATTTGTAGTTATTATTTTAATATTATATTTGACGATTCTCTCAAAAATGTATATATATTCCATTATTTGAATTTTAAATATAATCTCTCACACACAGCTAGTTTAAATAACTACTATTAAACTACTACAAATAATGAAAAGAGATGTGTATTTTTCTACATAGATTCATATGCAGGAAAAAAATTTTTGTATTCAGACGTATTAATCCGTAATAAATTTTAATACTCTCATTAGATTCCATTATTAATGTCGATCAATTTAGTTCTTTTATTATTTCACTCTTTTAAAACCCTAATAGTATTGTCTAATACGTGGCACGTCATAACTCATAACTTAGTGCACAAAAAAGATTTTGCTTCTAATCCTAAGAAACAGCCCAATTTAAATTTTGCTTAAAAGAGTCGACCTCTCAATTTCACCATCACTAATAAAGATACCACTTTGGCTTAGTTGAGTAAAATTTTTAATTTTTTAAAATAACATATAAAAATTAATTTTTTTAAATTCGAACATTTATATTTAAAAAATTAAATTAAAAATAAATTTTAATAAACATAAACAACGATTCAAGTAAAAATCAATTTTGGGGTCTAACAAGAATTTGTATTCTCAAATAATATCAGAGGGTTTTGCCATTGTTATGGAAATTCCATTTTCCCACAATTAAGTTCTTCTTTAGAAGAGGCGGAAATCATAAAATTTTTTAATAATTTGCAATCAATTCATTCCATTTTTTCCTTTTTCGAGGATAAATTTACATATTTAAATTTTTTTTCCGATGTACGAATACCCTATCCTATCCATCTGGAAATCTTAGTTCAAACTCTTCGATACTGGGTGAAAGATCCACCCCTTTTTCATTTATTAAGATTGTTTCTTTATGAGTATTGTAATTGGAATAGTCTTATTACTCAAAAAAAACTTATTTTGACTTTTTCAAAAAGTAATCCAAGATTATGAAGGGTTAAATGGTTTGGCAATTCCTTACGTGGGGCTGAATCCAGAGAATTTTGAATCAGAGCTTTCGATTTTTGTTCATCTTTCGCTATAATAATGCTTTTTGCTGGTTGGTTTCATTATCACAAAGCTGCTCCAAAATTGGCTTGGTTCCAAGATGTAGAATCTATGTTGAATCACCATTTGGCAGGATTACTAGGACTTGTATCTCTTTCTTGGGCCGGGCATCAAGTACATGTATCTTTACCAATTAACCAATTTTTAAGTAAAATTCACTCGGATAAGCGGTATTATTAAACCAGACAAAGCAACAAGCAATAAAGCCAAAAACAGATAAAGCACCTAAACTATAAGACAAATAAGCTTCTCCGGACCATACAAGTGCACGCCGAGCCCACGCAAAAGGTTTGGTTAAAATATGCCAAATTCCACCAAATATACAAATCGAACCCAACCATACATGCCCCCAATTATATCTTCCAAATCGTCCACACTAACAATCCATCCCTCTCCTCCAAAAGGTGATTTTAGTAAATAACCAAATATAATACTTGGACGTATTTGATAAAATAACTTTTAAAATTTAAAAATACTATAATACATATTATTATAAGAATTAAATTTAAATATTAATTAATGTACGATATTATATTAGACGTTTTTATTTTGATAAATACAAACTAACTTTGAAAAACTCGCTCTTAGGTGCTTTCAAAAGCATCCATGGCTTTTAAAAGCTACAAACATAAACACATAAATTTTTTATTTACCAAATACAAAATAAAATGCTTATGCTTATGCTTTTAAAAAATACAAACACATCTCTAAAAATTTTTACCAAATCAAGCCTTAATATATCATTTTCCATACTAGTTTCTCCTTCCATCTACATTAATATTGCTCCTAAAATACATTTTCAAACATGGTGTTTGCTATTCTATACTACAAGAAGAGCAGGAGGGTTGCGGCAGTTTTTAACTTGATTAGCGGCGGTTTTTAAACTATCGCAAAATCCAATACCGATAGTTCATAAACCACCCTGGTTATTGGAACTCGGAGTTGATTTTGCGGCAATTTCCAGTTACCACTGGTATAACAGACGCTGAATCAATATTTTCCAACATCTAATTTAGTGGTGGTTCAAAATTGTCGCAACATGCAAATGTCAGGATTTCGCGCACGTTTACCGACGATTACAAATCGCCGTAATTTAGGACAATTTTTTTTTGCTGAGACATTTGCTGTCTTGTTTTCGGCAATTTTAAAACCGCCGTTAATTTTAATATAAAGTATAATAAAATAAATTTAAATATTTCTTTAAATATCGCAAAAAAATTTTAAATATTATACATATATTTTTTGGCGCTTTTTAAATTTTTTAAATATTACAAATCTAAATATTTTCTGTTTACCTATTTACACGCTAATAACAGAATAGTGAAATATAATATCCTATTTACCCAACATCATCATCATACACATATCAATCACCATAAATATAAATCCCAAATTTCCTCAACAATCATAACATCACCATTTCATTTTTATAACCACATATATAATAAACCAAATTCCACATATCAACTACATTAACAATTCATCAATAAACCATCAAATTCTAAATAATCAAGACTTCTAGTCTAGAGTTCAATATATATAACATTATATATTATTTATCCTATAACAAATTCATACCTTAAATGACAATCTCCATCTCATGGGTCACTCCTTAACTTTATCAATATTTTAAACAACCAATATAATCAATTTTTGACCAAAACCTAACTAGGATTTTCTAGAAATTGAAAAAAAAAAAAGAATCGAAGAAGGTGGTTTCTCACCTTTGTATTATGAAAATCAAAGGCATGACCCTCCAAAAACTCATATTAAAGTTTTTTTGCAAGAATCAAAATCATACATCTTAATTTTAGTAGAACCCTAAATAAAAAATATTAAGAAAATAGGAAGAGGAGAGAGCTTTCTTAAGTTTTTATCAATAAAATTTATATCCTGCATTAGAGCAAATAAATTTATGTAATTGTATATGAAATAATTATAAAATTGTTATGTTAATATGTCAACATACTTTTTAAAAAAGGACTGTATTAGAGCCATAAATGAAATTCATAATCGTGTAAAAATACTAAGGGTGGAAGTCCCTCATTTTCGTAGAAGAAAAGATCACCCCACATAAAATGCTTTTGCATCTTGTAGATTTGATATGAAATTTATTTTTGTCTTGTCTGGTTGGGAAGGAACTGTCTCTGACTCCAGAATTTTAAATGATGTTTTAAGTAAGGAATATTCACTTTGAATTCTCGACAGTTTGTGATAGTGTTATTTATGAAATCATCTATGTAAAGTTAAATTCATAGTCACAGTATGTTATACTCTAATTTGTGTATGCAACTGTTGTAGGAAAATATTATCTAGGCTATGTTGGATTTATCCTAAAGTCTGGAATACTGACACCATATAGAAGTATTCGGTATCAATTAAAAGAGTATTCAGTACGTGAGCCACAAAATTCTAAAGAACTATTCAACCATCAGCATTCTTCATTAAAAAATGTCATTGAAAGATGTTTCGGAGTTCTAAAGAAAAGATTTTCAATTATAGCTGTCGACACTGAACCTTATTATTCATTTGAAACTATGAGAGACATTTTTTTGACATATTGTATACTGCATAACTTTTGGATGGATGTCGATGTTGATTAGTCTATAATTGATGGGGTTGACTGAGAGTTGCTACAAGAATGCAACATAAATGGATCACAATTAAATCAACCACGTGATGAGGAATATAGACATGCAGCATTGCTATGAAATAACATTGTATCTGAAATGTTGAATGTGTATCAAATATTATGAGTGATTACATGTTTCATATATGTGAATATGGTAGTTTACACTCAGAATTGTTTGATTGGATTTTTTAAAGGATTGTTATAGGTTAGATACAGAAGCTAATCGACCTTCTAAAGATAATAATTTAAGATAGTTTGATGATAGGGATGAAGTTTTGTTGAACGCGTTAGCAGAGGAAGCATTGAAAGGTAATAGACACAATGACTCGTGGACAACTAAAGCATATGCCAATATTTTGAAGACTTTGAGCATAGCAATATGCCCGCACATAACGAAGAACCACATCAAGAATATAATGAAGACATTGAAAGATTATTTTGGAGAGACATATGACTTATTTCATCACTTAAGTGGATTTGTGTGAAATTCTGTTACTAGAAAGTTTGAAGCTGAAGACGAAGTGTGGCAAGACTTTATTAAGGTATCTTATGCTTTGCTTTTATTACTTACATTATTAATGAAGCTAGTCACAAAATAATTTTAACATTTCTTTATGTAGGAGAAATCACATGCAGAAAAATAAAAAAAATACAAATTAAGCATTATGATACTTTAAAAGAGTTGTTCAAAGATGATAGAGCAAATGGCCTGCTACTTCATGAGAAAGAATTAAACAATTTGAAAGAGATCATATCGACTTGAATGACTCGTTTGAAAATATTAGGTTTTCTGACATACATAGATGTTAATATGGGACATGATACTCTTATATTTTCTGTTAATTTAGATTCACCAAGTGCTCCTCATAGCCAGCCAAATCAATTAGAAGGGACTTTAATTTCAAGAGGTACAAAACATAAGGCTCCTATGAATAATTTCTGGAGGCACAATATGAGACGGTTGCGTTAGGAATTACTACTATGGCCGATATTGTTAAAGAGGGTAATTATCTTTCTAGCAAGCTACATGATGTCGCTCAGAGACAGGTTGAATCAGTTCAGAGACAAGTTTCTGTGGCTGAAAGGTAAGTTTCGGTAGCCGAAAAACATGTCTCATTAATTGAAAGACAAGTTGCAATTGCTGAAAAAGGGTTAGTTATTATGAACAAAGTAGGCCTCGCCTTTACAGCGAATCAGATGTATGGGATATGTTAACTGAATTGAGTTTGGTAAGTACATATCGGATGCAATGTTATCAATTTTTATGTGAAAATGAGCAAAAAAGTACCAACTTTTTGGTATCCCACCTGAAATGCGATTGAATGCTCTTTTTTATTTCATGACTGCTGCTGGTATTCGCTTAGGAGATATGGTACTTCAAGAAAACATTCACCATTACAGGTATAATTTTTATATGCACTTATTTCTGGTTAATTTGATGTTATTGTTTTTAACAATCGATTATGTGTTTCTTATTGCCGTAAAATATGAGTATATCTTCATGTATTTGAACAAGATATCATTTTCTGTTTTATTTATGTTAACAGATAATTACAAATCACTTTTTGTTGATACTTTGAGATTGATTTGTTGTTTGAATAGAAAGATATCGACAAAATAGTTTATTATGATCAATTCTGATATTTGTGTTAATTTATGTTTGTTGTATATGTTTGTATAGGAATCATAATACTTGAAATTATTTTGGGAACAATGAGTATACTGCTTAGTACAAGCAGAAATTAATCATATGTTACTATCTTTAACTAGAAAAAACTTTTTTTTTTTTGAAGTAGATGTGTACATACGACTCCAGCTATGTAGAATTGAGTTTTTGGAAGTAGGCGTATGCTGATGTTTTGAGTATGAAGAATTATCCTTTTTGAAACTGGTGTGTGGTGATAAAATGGTACTCTCTTAGAGTCCAGGTCATTGTTACTCTTTTGGTGTTTTGTTATATATTTATAACAATTGTATATGATTTTTTGTTGCATGTAATAAGAAAGAAATGCTAGCCACTTCTAATGTTAATATTTTATTTTGTAAAGCCGATTTAGTGAAACTTATCCTTAAATATTATTAAAGAGATTAATGATGTAACTTATGAGTAATTTTTATTATTCTTTTATGAAATTATTTATTTGTATATTTTTAAAAAATAATGATACATTTTTTTATTTATGACATTTAAAAGATAATAGAAAATAATAAATTTAAAAAAATATTATTGTTAATAAAGATAATATGTTAAAATCCTGAAATACAATTGGGATTATTTTTTTATTAAAAAAATAATTTAAATATATTAATATATTATAATTTATATATTATATAGATAATGGTATTAATGTAATTTTATTTGGATATAATTTTCTCTTTTTTTATTTTTTCTTCCATCTAAATAATTTTTTTTTTTATTTTTTTTCTATCTATTTTTTTTATCCAAATAACACATAAAAAAATTAATTTTTTTTCTTTTCATTTTCTTTCTTTTTATTTTCTTTTCTCTCATTTTTCATCTTACATTTAAATAAATTGTAAAGGACTAGGACACATTATAAATTTATGAAAATTTTGGGTCTAATATAAAAATATATCAAGTTAGGATTAGGCTCATTTTTTTGTTAAGGTGGACTGCAATTGCTCAAACAAATTGCAATTAACGTTAGAGCGAGAGAGCACGAAGACGTTGGAGAGGAAGCGGCGCCGCTTAGAGCATGCATCTTCTCTCCCATTCATAAAGTCAGTGCCACCCTTCGCAGCCAGCAATGGCAGAACTAGAAGGCCCTATCAAACACCATGTTTCCAAGCCAGCAGCAACAAACTTCGAAGGAGTTCCATGCACAGTAGTCGATCCTGTGTTTTTTTCCTTTGTCGTCAAGAATCGTTATCATCGCAGATTGAAAGATATAAGTCCCTGATCGAATGTAATGGAGATCTTGTACAAGTTAAATGAGTGATAGAGTTACCAAGCATCTTTTCATTTGGACTTGATTGAGAAATAGGAACCTCTATACTCTATAGGATGAACATTGATTGGTTAAAATATAATTTACTTTTTTTTTTAACATTTCAAAGTCATAGATGGTGGCATAGATGATCCATACAGCGTAATGTGTATATGTATGTGCTTTCTATATCACTTAAAAAAAAATTTATTGCTTCAAAAAAAAAAAAAAAACTAACAACTAACTTATGCATCAATTACAATTATAAGAAATGAGAAATTCTCCATATACAAGCATTTTTTTATACAAGTCTTTACAAGTTATTATATTAACGCGCTTGAACGTTACTGCACGTTCTTCTTCCTCTTCCTCTTCTTCTTTTTTTCTTTCGTTTTTTACTTTCTCTTTCTCCTTCTTCAACCGTTACTGCACAATTTCACTGCATCGTCTTCTTCTTCTTGCTGCACATTCTTCTTCCTCTTCCTCCTCTTCTTCTTCTTCTTTTCTTTTCGTTTTTTGCCTTCTCTTTCTCCTTCTTCATTTACGTGCTTTTCTCTTTATTTTCTTTTTTCGTTATTCTTGATTTCCATTATTTTTTGATATCAAGCTCTGAAATCATTTTTGAAGAAGAAGAAGCAGCAGAATATGAGGAGGAGAAAGAGAAAGAGTTCTGAATTATGCATAAAGTGTCCTTTGGGTGTATTTTCTATAATCGTTTGGGTGTATTTTCTGTAATCGTTTGGGTGTATTTCTGAAGTTTCATTATTTTCAAAACGATTTCAAAGCTTGATTTCAGAAACCATGAAAATCGAAAAAAAAGAAGTAAGAATACCAGTAATAAACGAGCAAAACAACTAATGAAAAGGCAAAGAGAATAACGAAGAAATATCGTTTGGGTGTATTTTCTATAATCGTTTGGGTGTATTTCTGAAGTTCTATTATTTTCAAAACGATTTCAAAGTTTGATTTCAGAAACCATGAAAATCGAAAAAAAAGAAGCAAGAATACCAGTAATAAATGCAAGTAAAACAACTAATGAAAATGCAAAGAGAATAACGAAGAAATATCGTTTGGGTGTATTTTCTATAATCGTTTGGGTGTATTTTCTATAATCGTTTGGGTGTATTTCTGAAGTTTCATTATCTTCAAAACGATTTCAAAGCTTGATTTCAGAAACCATGAAAATCGAAAAAAAACGAAGCAAGAGTACCAGTAATAAACGCAAATAAAACAACTAATGAAAAGGCAAAGAGAATAACGAAGAAATACATGGAGGAGGAGGAAGAAGAAGAAGAAGGAGAAGAAGAGGAAGAGGAAGAGGAAGAGGAAGATGAGTTGTTCATAATCCATGGTGAGTGAAGAAGAAGAAGAAGAAGAAGAAGAAGAGGAAGAGGAAGAGGAAAAGGAAGATGAAGATGAGTTGTTCATAATTCACGGTGAGTGAAGAAGAAGAAGAGGAAGAGGAAGAGGAAGAGGAAGAGGAAGAGGAGTCGTTCATAATTCACGGTGAGTGTAGCGCTTTGGAAATTAAATAACGCATTAAAAGACTCTAATGTGTAGCAACTTGTAAAACTTGTAAGTCAAAAAGACTTGTATGTGTAGCAAGCCTCATAAGAAATATGTAGGCAAAACTTTTAATAAAACACTATTATGTAAAGAGTTCAGCACAACCACTAATTTAACATATTTTCATACCGACCTTAAGGTTATGTTGTTTGAGAGAAAATAAGAAGAAAAGAAAAAAGAAAAAATTTTTTAAAAAAAATTATTTTTTATTGTTTAGTTGAAAAGAAAAATAAAAAAATAATATAAAAAATAGATGAAATTTATTAATTTTTTTTCTTTAACATTAAAAAAATTATTATATTTCTTTATTTTAATATTAATTTTTTAATATATTTTATAATATAAAAATAAAATTACCTTTTTATAATATTTTTTTATTTTTTCATTTAAATACATCTAAAAAAATAAAAATTTATTTATTTTTTATTTTATTTTATTTATTTATTTTCTTTCTTTTTATATCTTTTTTTTCCCAATCAAACATGGCCTAAAGAACCAGATATAATTTTCTTTGTTAAAGTTAATACTCAAATTCGTCCCTAAAAGATCACTCATTCTTCAAATTAGTTCTCAAATGATTTTTTTAATCATATTAGTCTCTAAAAAATAAAATGTAAGTCAAATTAGTCCTTCCATAAGTTGGATGATGACGTGTCATGTCACGTGGCAGGTCAGTGACACGTGACATGTCACTTGACATGTAAAAAAGTTTTTTATAATTAAAATAGTCCTTGAAAGTCTAGATATAAGTCATTTTCATCCCTAAAATTTTAAAAATTAATCAAACTAGTCTTTATATATATATTTTTATTTTTTTCTTCATAATATTACATTTGAAATATTTTTTGATACTACTAATTTTAATAGAAATGTAATTGACAAACAAAACATTAGTAATTGTATCTTTTTTCTTAAAAATTTTTTCAATAAAATTATCTCTCTCATTTAATTATTCTCAAAATCTCTCTTATTTTTTTCTATTCTAAAACATTTTTCTTATATTATTACATTTTGCTGGAATATATATATATATATATATATATATATATATATATATATATATATATATATATATATATATATATATATATATATATATACACTCAAAATTGAAATGTATGTATTTATTAACCTAAACAAAGTTATACCACTATTTTTTTCTATTACATCTTTTTTTTCCATTACGATATTACTTACATATAAGATGTAATAGTAGTGATACTTAGAGTCAAAATTTAAGAAGATCCGTAAATTTTGCTTCAATTCCAAACTTTACAAAATATTGAAAATTTGTTGCTTAATTATTATTATTATTATTATTATTATTATTATTATTATTATTATATGCTAAACGAATTGCTTCTTAAGCGTAATACGTACAAAGATCATAATAATTTTTGTGTGTTTCATATGTTTGAGATAGCTTATATAATTTTTCTTTTAATTTCACAAATTAATGAGATAAAATGAAATAGGAAATATTATACCTATGTATAACATAGGCTACTCCGCACTAGTACATTATATAAATAGATATGCTTCGTATTAAATTAAAATTTTTTGTGTTTTAAATGAAATATTTAAAAAATTATATTAGAATATTAAGATTCAAAAAGTGATTCCATGAATCAGTTTTTCAATTATTGAGTTTTACTATATAAATTAAACAATAATAAAAATTATAATTTAAAAAAAATTAAAAGATTTAAAATTTAAAATAATTACTATATTATTTAGTAAAATTTAAAATATTAAATTTTTAAATATATAATCAACAATAATTTGATAAAATTATTTAAATAAAAAAAATTTACATAAAAAAATTACAGTTTAAAAATGTAAAATTTTAAAATACAAATGACAAAATAACTTTATAAAAATTTAATTATTTTTATTATTTTATGTAAAGAGAATTTTGTTTATTAAGGTTTAAAAAATAATATTAAAATTAGTAGTATCAAAAAATATTTTAAATTTAATATTATAAAAAAATTATATAAAAACTAGTTTGATTAATTTTTAAAATTTTAGGGATGAAAATGACTTACGTCTAAATTTTCAAAGACTATTTTGATTATAAAAAGCTTTTTTACATGCCACGTGTCACTGATCTGCCACGTGGCGTACTATGTGTCATCGACCTATCACGTGACGTAATACGTCATCATCCAACTGACAGAATGATTAATTTGACTTACATTTTATCTTTCAAGAACTAATATGACTAAAAATATTATTTAAAAATTAATTTAAAAAATAATAGATCTTTCAAAAACGAATTTGAGAATTAACCTTCTTTGCTATAAACGATTTTCCAAGGGAAATACACAACGCCTCTCCTCAACCTTAACTTTGGGATTGGATGATGTATTCATGTACCTACCAATGCGAAGGTGTACCCTAGGCTTTTCCGATAAAACTTTGTTCTCTTTTTTTTTTTTTTTTTTTTTAATCTCCGACTAACTAGTAAAATGGCGCTTCATCTGGTGGTTCCTTTTCATTGACGAAGCAAAATTAACATGAAGAAAGGCCCATGTGTAATGCACATGCCCATCAATTCATGTTCCATTAATGGGTGACCCAAACATTTCTTGTACAAAAAGTAAATAAAACTGTAACTAATTTATTATTATTAGTTTTTTTTTGTCAAGAATTTATTTTTACTAATTTATTCACTATTAATTACGAAGACAAACTCCATATCAAGTCACAAACCCCAGTTAAAAAAACCTACTTCCTTTGTTATTAATTAATTATTTAGTTATAATAGTTATAACAAATTTTATATTCAACTATTGAAAAATTTTCTAAGAATTTAATTGATTTTATTTTTATTTCTTATTTTGATTTTCAACATTTTCTATTTTTATAGTTTGATAAAAAAATAATGAAAAAAATAAAAAAATCTTGCTTTCTTTGTTTAAAATTTTTCTTTTACAAAGTTTTAAAAACAAGAAACTGAAAAAGAAAAAAAATTAATTATGTCCTAAAATCCACACATGAAAAATTAATGAGGGTTGGCTAACTGATTTTTATGTTAAATTTATGTTAATAACATCTGTTAATATAAAAAGTTTATGTTGAAAACCTAAACCTTTTAGTTTTAAAAATATATATTGTACAAAAAATTATATAAAAACTAAAAGTGTGTCAAAAATAAGTAATTTCATGAGCAAAATTCTTACTTTAAAATAGAGGAATTAATGTTAATAATGTCCGTAATTTTTTAAAATAAAAAATACAAAAAAATAAAAAATGTAAATCAAACGCATTCGTAATTTTTTAAAATAAATATATATAAAAAAATCAAGGTATTCAGGAAAAAAAATATATACATATGAAGGAAATAAATTCTTTGGGAGATAGCTGCCTTTTTCAGTTTCTCTGTCCATGTGATGTTTCGTGTTCGTTAGAGACTAAGAATTATTCATAATAAATAAATAAAATAGAGAGAGAAAAGAAGTTAATGTGAGAGAGAGAGAGAGAGAGAGAGAGAGAGAGAGAGAGAGAGAGAGAGAGAGAGAGAGAGAGAGTGAATAGGTGCATTAATTACATGGTAATTATTTTACAGACTATTGAAGATTCCCCTCCACTCCTTAGTCTCCCTCGCTCGCTCCATAAGTACCCCCCTCACCTCACTCACTCCCCATTCGCCCCAACCCCCCAATTCCCTCCAAACATAACCAAATACTCTCTCTCTCTCTCCAATGGCTAGAATGGGAACCACTCTTCTCTACATTGCAACACTGGTCTCTGTTTTTGCTGCAGCCACTGCCAGAATCCCCGGAGTTTACACCGCAGGTTCCTGGCAGGGTGCTCACGCCACTTTCTACGGTGGAAATGATGCATCTGGAACAATGGGTATCACCTCTTCACCATTTCTTCTCATTTTCCAAAACGTCTTAAACAAAACCCTCTAATTTGCCTTGTCTTTATCCACCAAAATGTTGTTTCACTTAATTATTTTTTTTGTTTCTACTACCCGCGTTTCAGCTAACACCTTCTCTTCCAAATCCATCAATGCTTTTACTAACATGTACCTAACTTATTAGTAGGTTGTCACACATTTATTACCCCTGTCACACATTATTTTTTAAGCAAAATATAACACCCTTTGAAATATAAATTGAGTGGGGGCATTTTTGTAATTTGGTTACCAGGCGGTGCATGTGGGTACGGGAACCTATACAGCCAAGGGTACGGCGTGAACACGGCGGCGCTGAGCACAGCTCTGTTCAACAACGGGCTGAGCTGCGGGGCATGCTTCGAGATCAAGTGCGACCAGGACCCGCGGTGGTGCAACCCCGGCAGCCCCTCCATCGTGGTAACCGCCACCAACTTCTGCCCACCGAATTTTGCCCAACCCAGCGATAACGGCGGTTGGTGTAACCCCCCAAGGGAACACTTCGACCTCGCTATGCCAATGTTCCTCAAGATCGCTCAGTACCGCGCTGGAATTGTACCCGTCAGCTACCGCCGGTGAGTTCCCAAACCCCCTCATTTCATTTGTCATTTTTGTCCTTCTGCTTCAAATATATAATGTCTTAGACTCTTACTTGAGGGTAAAAAAGTCATTTACATTACTTTCTTTCTTTTTAGTCTAAATTTTCAGCTTTTATACCCAACAACCTTTGTTTTAGAGTTTTGTTAAGAAAATCTAATAAAATATTTCCTTTCGAAGAAAAAAGGTTGAAAATAAAATCTTTTTGTTTTATAGAATTTATGCAAGATCTTAGGTTGCATAAATTGGTGCGTTATAACATATTTTAGCGTTTGTTTAATTTTTTTATGGTTTGTGAAATTTGTTAAAATAATTTAACTGGACGTGATCTGTTTTTATTATGCTTTAGCTTCTAAAAGAAACTTGTAGAATGTAGAGTATATTACACTATAACTAGTTGAAATTATTTTATGCTTTTGTTTTCTAGTTTTTGTCTTAGTTATAGTGGGTTAATATTTTGTCATTTAAAACTAGAAAATTAAAATGAACTAGAATTAAACTATTAATAGAAATTAAATGCACTTGAGATATACTAGTACTACCATTTCCTTTTTCTTTAGTGTAGTTTCGTTAGGAGTGAATTGTCTGCTACTCATTTATAGAAAAATCCTGAAAATATGATTTAGGGTTCAAGAGCTTTTGGCGTTTTTATTATAATTTCCAAAACGGGCTTTCCCAATTGCCTTGCTCTTTATACAGTACTACCAATTACCAACCAGAAATTGCAGAAGATGGGGGTTGAAAATCTTGCTTTATTAAGTCGATTGTTTTCTTCTGTGTTCTTTCTGATTTTCTTGGGAAACAAACAAAAGAGCTACTACCAAAATCTCCCCTCCTCAGCAGTTTCGTCCATTTGCCCCCAAACCGAATAAAAGAAAGCCCCATTGGCATTGCATAATTCTGGGAGCTTTCTTTTCAATTTCAATTTTAATTATTCTTTTGGAACTGTCCTTTGTTAGTATTGATTATTGAATAATAAAATTCAAGTGCTCAAAGATAATCCAAAAAGGTTTTTAGCCATGTAATGTAAGTATGTAACCCTATAGGCCATTACTTTCCGTGTAAATGGATAATTACCAAAATAACCTTGCACCTAAAGCAAAATCCTAGTTACCACATCCCTTAATCCCTATAGATTAACCTGGAAATTTCCAAAGAAAAAATCCCAGTCAAAGCTTAAGTTATGATGATTTGATTGATACTACTATTTGTTTATTTTTATTTTTCTATTTTCAATTTTTATACTAAATCATAAACAAAAAATATTAAGTGTACGTAATGAATTTATTATTAAATCAATTATTATATATTTATATGTAAATATATATTTAATTTATTTTTAATATATTTTTTATATTTTAAAATATATTTCATACCAGTAATTTATTTGGAGATTTTTTAATTATCTGCGGAATAGTTGAATCATAAATTATAACTTTTTTTAATATTTTATTGGGCGGTACAGGGTGCCATGCAGGAAGATAGGTGGAATCAGATTCACAATCAACGGTTTCCGTTACTTCAACTTGGTTTTGATCACCAACGTCGCGGGTGCAGGGGATATCGTGCGCGTGAGCATAAAGGGATCCAAAACTGAATGGAACCCCATGAGCCGTAACTGGGGGCAAAATTGGCAATCCAATGCTGATTTAGTGGGCCAGGCCCTCTCCTTTAGGGTTAAAGGCAGTGACAGACGCGCCTCTACCTCATGGAACGTGGCACCATCTAATTGGCAGTTTGGCCAAACCTTCATGGGCAAGAATTTCCGCATCTAAAAAAAAAAGGTTAATTTTTAAAAAGATATTAATTATTATTTGTAGTTTTGACTTGTTTGGGTTTTTAGTTTGGCGCCTTCAACTTTTCCTCTATTTTACCGGGAAAAGTTTTTGAAGCTGTGTTTGGGTAAAGTGTAAGTGGGTAGGGACCAAAATGTTAAGAGAAGGGTAGATAGGATAAAAAAAAGTGAAAGTGACTTTATATAAATGTGAGTGACTGAGTGGTATGTATGTTGGTGGAATTTAGCTTTTGTGTCTTTTCTTTTTTCTTATTATTATCGAGGGTGAAGTTGTGAATGTGTTTGTTACTAAAAAGTGTGATGGGGGTAGGGGTATTGTTGGAATATTTGTTACCCAGCAATGCTTCTTAACTAATGTAATGGAAGGGCTGAGGAGGCTGCAACAAGGTGCATGTAGCCCGCAGTTCACTTTATTATGAACATGAGATATTATTATTATTATTATTATTATTATTATTATTATTATTATTATATGTTCTCAAGTTAATTTTGTTGGTTTCCTTTGTAAGGGATTACTTCTGATTTTTTGATATTGTTAAATAGTGTGAATTTTGTCTGCATTATTTACCTACTATAATTTGCAAAACTGAATTTGATTATATAATTTAGCAATAATGACCGGTATACAAACTTTAGAATTGAATTTAATTATTTCTTAAAAGTGAATATTTGCTTTTCCTTCGTGTCTCCCCGGAAAAAGAATGATTCTCTATGGATGCTATTCTTCTCATCCGTCTAATTTTGATTAGTACTTTTAAGGGTTTAAGACAAGGTTATTCCTAATTATAGTTTCTTTATTTATTTCGTACTTGGAATGAGTAATACACATGTCTTATATGTCCAATCGTGTCTTAATAAAAAACAAAAAATTCTTCTTTGAACACGCTTAGACATACCTAACTACCATCATATATTAGCGTGTCTAAACTTATTCTTAACCTGTCTGTGTTGAGCTTGGCCCATCCTTGGAGAGGAACTTTCTAGCGAATTTGGTTGCTTGTTCTAGGATTTTTGCTCTTTTTTATTTTCGCGGTTAGAAACTTGTTATGGATGTACTATGTTTTAATGTCATTATTCTAATACAAAAACATGAGCGAGAGAGAGAGAGAGAGAAAAAGATTGAGCGTATGAGGTGGGAAAACACAGGGGGGAAAAGAACTAAACAAAGTAAACATGTTAAAGATCCTAGGGTTTGGAGCAAAGAAGAGTATCAGCTATTGGAGTTTGATTCTTTCTTTGTTTTCGTCAACAATTTGCCGGAAGATATATAAAAAAGGGAACTCTTTAATATGTTCAAATGGACAGGCAGAATCATTGACATATATTTGTCGTGGAATAATAAAAATAGACATATCTATCTGTTTGTATTTGTACGATACACTACAAAAGAAGCAACTTTGAAGGCTATTGCAGATATGAACAGTGTGGTGTTGAGAGACAAAAGACTGTTTGTTGGAGAAGCGAAGTATAGAAGGGGAGCGGTGATGCATAATACGAGGGGCAAAGAAGTGAGGGTGATCACCAGATAGGATGTTGGAGAAAATGGTCCACAGACAAGGAGTGTGAGAGTAGTGGAAGAGAAAGTGGTAAGGCAGGAGTCTGATACACCCATCAAAGATAAAAAAATAATGGATAGACAAAGAAGGTACAAGTACTGATAGCGAATGAGAATGTCGTCTGATTGCAGAGAAGTATCATCAGAGGTACGAAGTTGGCGATCGATTTTAATGCATTGCAGCAAAAGATTCATAGAGAGTGGCCAGAGATAACACAAGTAAGGGAGCTGGAAGCATATAAAGCAATGATAGCGTTCGACATTGTGCTTAGTGCTGAAGAAGCTTACACTTTTAGAATTAACGACTTGTTAAAGTTGTTTTATAAGGTGTGGAGATGGGACGAGACTAAGAGAAGCGAGTCTAAAAGAATTTGGTTGGATTGTTATGGAGTTCCATTACATGTATGGTCAAGGGACACTTTTCACAGAATTGGGAAGCAATGGGGCGAGGTGGTGGAATATGATAAACTGACGGAATTATGTACTTCTTTTAGTGTGGGTAGAGTTTTGATTGATACATGTGTATTTGATATGATTAACGAGTGGATACACGTTACAATAGGTGCAAGTGGGTTTGACGTCCTTGTAAGAGAAGTGGAGGGAGAGGTATATCGGGAGGAATGCTTTCGAAAGTGTAAGGAGGCGACATGTGACATGCACATAATAAAGGGAGAAGAGTGTAGCACGAAAATCTTGGTAGTATTTTGAATAATCGCGACGAACAGCGGGTGGTTGACTGGGATCAGGCGGCAGTGCTGATGGCGGTGAACCATAGAAATGGTGAACAAGAAAAGGTCAGATTGGTAAATTCCTGTATAATTTTGAATGAATAGAATCACAAGAATTCAAATCCTAATTATGGGAGCGCTACTTTTGTGGCATTAAAGAAAAGGGAGGATTTTCAGGGATCTTTTGAAATTAATGACGAGGTAGATTCCGAGGAAACAATATCATATATTAATGAAGGTCGTTATGGAAACTACATTTTTGATGTTACAAGGAATGATATTGGGCTGGGGACTAACATGCCCAAAAAAGGGAGTAAAAGACATGGTGATTGGAGACAGGAGAGGGCCCAATGGAATGGAGCTCTAAGGGCCTCCCCAACTGGGTTGGATCTGACCCGATCTCCATGCTGACCCGGCATGAGAAGCAGCTCCTGATCCACGATGCTTCACACATGGCGTGTCCAAGATTGAGGGAAGCAGAGGCTGGGACGCGACATGGAAGGGAGGACTGCTACAGAGATCCTACGTCGAAGGAGGGGAAACGTCCGACAGGTTAACCCGACAAGGGGAGTAGTTGCTGATGGTGGCTGTGGTGGGTGCAGAACCAGGACTAACGTGTGGCGCAGGGGATGGGTCGCAACATGGTATGGACGAAGGCCGTGGTTAGCTACACACACCAAATGAGATTGTAGGGGAAGCAGCGGCTGTGGGCCTTGCTAGAGGGAAGAGAAACACATGGGAAGCCATGAACAAAGAGGGAGAAGAATGGCAGTGGAGGCAAGAAACGGGCATTAACGCAGAACCAATTAAAGAGCACTGGGAGACGAGTAGGATGCGGATTATAAGAGCTGCGGGTCACGGCAATATGAATGGCATAGTTAGAAGCTGCAACACACCAGAGGAAGACCAGCTACTACGAGGCGACACAGTACTGGGACTGGAGGAGAGGAAAATTGTGATGGATGGCTGGACTCAGGATAATGACAGAGGACAAGAAGAAGAACACGATAACTGTGCAGAGTCAAGTTTAGAGAAGGGAGTTGGCGGGGATGGTGATAGCGAATTTCACAGTGAGGAACAAAGGCCGAGCTGGGAAAAGGCCGCGGTCGTTGTCTTCTTCGGGCTCTTGCCTTGGCTTCACAACACGGCTTCTGTCGTCGTCAGATTGGTCGCACTCTCACCTCCTGGGTTCTCTTATGAATTGTGAGAACTCTGCTAGTTTGCCTCATGATTTGCCTATTCCAAAGCGTCCCTCAAGACAAAACAATCTTGGGTTTTATATCCAAAACCTTTGTGGTAGTCACAGTAGAGATTCTTGTTTCCACCAGTTCTGTTCTTGAGCTGGCGAGGTTTTGACAAGATGCCTTTGTTGGCTATTTGTTGGTATACCTCAATGATCGGGGCCGTCAGAGGGGTATAGTTCGTAAATTTTCCTACTCGGGGGAACAATTTGAAGGGTTTAGTCGGCCCTCTGTCCTTGGAGTGTTCCTTGGGCCTTTTCCTGTTTTGGGCTGGCGAATAGGAAGATGGGCGGGCTGCCGTTTGTTGGCTGCCACCACTTAGCTGACCTCCTCATCGTTGATGTATTCTCTCCCTACATTCTGAATTTTCTGTATGGTCCACACAGGTTTGGTAGTGAGGTGTTTTCTGAAGTCTTCATTCAACAGCTCGTTTGTCAGACATAGGCCAGCCACCGAGTCGGTTAGGCCGTCAATCTCTAGGCATTCATCGTTGAACCTGTCAAGATACTTCCTGGTCGGTTTCCCGTTTCTTTGGGTCACCCCCAGAAGGTTGATCGGGTGCTTGGCCTTGGCAATGCGCGTGGTAAACTGTGCTAGAAAGCCACGGGTTATGTCCACGAAAGTTGTCACGGACCCTTGAGGGAGCGCGTTGAACCATCGGATTGCTGGTCCTGCCAGGTTCACGGGAAAAGCGCGACATCTCACCTCGTCGCCCACACCCTACAGGTTCATCCTAGCCTCAAAGATCGTTAGGTGTACCTGGGGATTCTGGATTCCGTCGTATCTCATATCCGTTGGCTTGTCGAAATGTTTTGGCAGCCAAACCTCGAGAATGGAGTGGTGAAAAGGAGTTGCTTCCATGATTATGGGGTTTCGTCGCCTTCCCGGTCTCTCCCTGCTATCTTCTCGGTCTTCCTCCTCAGCGTGTCTCGCTAAGGGCCGAGTGTAGATTATGGAATCTTTTCGTCTCCTCGGTATTTCTCTGCTTTCTCCTTGGCCCTCCGACTCCGCACGGGTCGGGGGGAATTGGGAGCCCGGTGTACGCCTGGCGTGGTTCCTCCGGGGGCTTCTTCCTCGGGTTTTTCCTCTCCTTTGAGGAGACCGGGAATGAGGTTGACTCAGGCTGGGCTGGTAGCGCTCCCTAGTCACCAATTTCCTCCCAACGTTTTGCCCCCTGTGGCGCAACTCTTGCATTATTCTCACGTTGTCGCTTCCCGTTCCTCCGAAAGGGTGCCTTTTCCGGGAACGGGAGATCCCCACGGGAGGGGGATCTCGTGCGTTCGCAGGAGGAAGCCAAGGAGGCCACCCTATTGGTTCGGTGAGCGTTCTCCTCTACGTGTGGCTCGCCTCCCTCTTGCCCTTCCACTAGATCCAACAGGAAGTCCATTCAGGCCAGGTTCCCACAAATAGCGCCAATGTTCAGAGGGTTCCTGAACGGTTCGGGTGTGCTGGATATGCAGGGGCGACAGGAGACCTGGATCCGGGTCGCTCGTGTGAGATTAGACCTCCCAGGCTGACGTTGAAGGGAGAGGAAAGGCGCTCGAGGATCTTCCGGGTTGACAAAGTGGTGCGGGGGGAAGCCACCTGCAAACGAGACTGCGACGCTTAAGTCAGAATCCGTAAAAGGTGGTAGAAAAAATGAGAGTTAGGTGACGTACCTCCGGGGAGGGGTAGGGCCCTCCCCATATATACCCTGTACTAGGGTGGGTCCCATGTAAGCAGATCCACCTTCCAAAAAATTTTTCTCCTCCAGCTAGCTGGTTTCACGCAGATGAAGAGGTGGCATGCGGATTATCCCTTGGTTCGGGTATATATGGTGTGTTGTCGGGTTAACGGCTTGTCCGAACCCGAACTCTTGCATAACTGAACTAGGTCGGAACAAAAACTAAACACATCTTAAATAAATATTTTTATTACAAATATATTTTATTTAAAATATTACGTATATAATTACATAAAAATGATACACTCAATAAAGTCTATCAGTATTTTGAAGTATTTTATTTTGTGTTTGATAAAATATATGTTTGTGCATCCTTATAAAGCTAAGAGTATTTTAAATGCATCTCAAAACTAACTTATGTTTTTTTAAATTAAAATATTCAATATAATATTATATATTAATGAATATCTAGTTTTATTATTACTCTTTATTGCATTTATATCTATTGAAGTCATTTTAAATTTTAAAAACAATATTATTAAACACAATTATTTTAACATGTGTTTCTTAAAATGTTATTTTATTTTAATTTATAAACATAGCACTATAATTGTAAAAAAAATATCTTTATAAAACCAATTTTAATAAATCACTTTAAAAAAATACAAACTTTATTAAATCCACCTTAAATAAATATTTTTTCATCAAAATTATAAGTCAGGTGTCATTTTTTAATTTTAAAATGGAGTTTAAAATAGTGTATCACTACGTTATTAGAAAGCAGGGTGCTTTATGATGTTATGAAGTCACTAATCGAACATTTTAAATTGAGGATAGAGTAATCGGACAGTCTAATTTAAGTGTACAAATTAGATCCTTCAATTTATGTGTAGCATTCACTTGTCGTGTGTGTCGCCCCTCGTCCTCGCTTAACCCGTGCAAACGAGCGCGCGCTCTCTCTCTCCCTCACACACACAAGTCTCTTTTTTAGTTTCTTTCGTGCGAGTACTCTTTTTCTCTCTTAAAGTCTCTCTCTCTCCTTTAGAAACTTTAACCCCGATTTTTTTCTGTTTTCTTCTTGATCAACCTCCTTTAATTTTTTAGAAAATAACACAATACCAAAAAATAAAAAATTAAAGATGTTTATCGTAAAAAATTTTATATTATTAATTATCTTAGCCATTTTAATTATGTAAGTTTTTTTTTAATTTAACAAAAATAATAATAATAATGATAGAGATTAATGTTGTTAATGATAATTGTTATAGTAGTTGAAAATGTATTATTGAATTTAGTTAGTGAATATCGTTAACGTAGGTTATTAGAAAATATATTTTTAGTTTATTTGGTAATAATTATTAGAATTATATTTTAGATATATTTAAGTTTTATTAATTATTATCAGAAGTTAAATTATTATCGCGGAGCTTCTGTAAAATAGATTTAACATATTTTAAATATTATATCTTTTAAATTTTAATAATTAATTGATTATTGTTAGATATTTTATTAATATATTTATTGTAGTTAAGTTTTTTAATTTTTGAATAGTGTTAATTAAGTAATTTGTATGTTAGCCGTACGTAATGCTAGTTAATTAATTAATTTATTAACGCTAAATTTAGTATTATTTTAATAAATTATTTGATAAATTATTTATCAATAAATAAATAACTATTTAATGGATAATTTAATAAATAAATTAATAAACAATTTTATAAATTATTTATTATCATTAATAATATTTGAGTTATTGAAAATAAAATAGTGTTCAAATTTTTTAATATATAACTAGTTAGTTATTTTATGTCAATAATTATTATTAAAATAATATAAATTGTATTAGCTTTGTGTTATTATATATTTGTATATATATGGATAAATAGAATAGAATAGAATAGAATAGAATAGAATAGAATAGAATATTAGTATTATTAAAATTATAATTAATTATAATTTTATTTTATTGTTTAAGTAAGTAATGGGTTTGTTAAACATAATTAAATTATGTTAATGATAATAAATAATTCTATTTTTATTATTATAAATTATCATAAAATAATTATTCAGTGTTTATGGACAATTTTATTTTATGTAATATTTGGCTACAGTTTGTAAAGTTTATGAATATTAATGTGTAATTAACTATTGCGGTTAGATCTGTAGAATTCTATTATGGTGGAGCATTTATGGTAGCGTGATTTTTATCACGCTTTTTCATATTGGAATAATTCAATATCAGTCGGCAATGGTAAACACTCTAATAGAGAGGTGGCATCCTAACACACATATGTTTCACCTTCCGGTTGGTGAGTGTGCTATGACATTGGAATATGTGGCTGTTATCCTTGGTCTTGCGACAAATAATGGTCTTCTAGTGATAGGATCAGAGTGACTATGAGTAGTCACGATGCCTTAGATACTGAGTGTTTGCACCAATTTGGGTTGCACTTAGGAAGATAAATTGTAGAGAAAACTTCATAAACTTGACGTGGCTTCAGAATCTGAAAGATCGTTTAGATTTGATTGACGAAAATGACATTCAGAGTTACGTGAAGTGCCACATCATATTATTATTTGGAGTAATTTTGTTTAGAGACAAATCTAGGATAACTGTGCTTTGAAAATTTTTGCCTTTGCTTCACGACTTTGCCAGTATCAGAGAATTTAGTTAAGGATCAACATACCTAACACACTTGTACGGAGAGCGCTATGTAAGGTATCTCGTTTTGACTGCAAGAAGATCGATGATTCACTAACACTTTTGCTAACTTGGGTTTGGATCTGTCTACCATTTCTTTTGCTGATTTTTGACAATCCCTAACTTTTTCTGCTTACAAATAGGTGAAATTATTTACTAATAACTTTAGCTAAGTGTTACACATCATATTTTAAGATTTAGGATGAACTGGGAGCATGCTGGTCGATGCTATAGATTTCATTCTCTTGCTTACTTTAGTAAGTCATTAGATGAGCTGTAGAAAGACCAAGTATGTTATCATGATATAAGTGTCTATTTTTAGTTGAACCTTATTATTATTTGATGCGTAATCATCTATTCCTTTTAATGTGTGCAATTTGTGTGAAAGGTTTATGGCATTGATTGCATTGAGCCAGATGTGATTGCTGCATACATATGTCAGTATTTAGTTATGTGGAGCACTACGATGTCATTGATATCATTTAAATGCATTGAGTAACATGCAACTGATAAGTTTAGGGACATTTTAGTTTTATCTAGGGAGTTCCTCATTAGGAATGAGATCTAAACAAAGCACAAGGAGAAGTCCTGATTGGTAATAAGAATCTTGAGTGGTCCACGACCACCACCCATTCATTTTGGGTGATGCAATGGACGAACAAGTATAGTCATGTTCTTGCTGAGCTTCCTATGCAACTACAACATTTCTTAGAGATTTACATATATGGGTACCGCACAAAATATGACAACTGACTACAACAAATATGGATTTTAGCAACGCTAAAATCTGCAACGCCTTAAAACCATTCTCTTAGATAGTTTTAGGCAACGGTTTTTTACAGTATTACTGTTGAAGTTCAGTTTTCATTATTTTATAACAACAAAATAAAACTGTTCTCTTTGACTATTTTAAAGAACGGTTTTATAACTGTTACTATAATTTATTTTTAAGCAACAATTTTTAATGTTGTTTAAATAATTATACAAAAGATACGCTTAAAAACCGTTACCAAAGTTGCTACACTTTAAAACCGTTCTCTTAGATGATTTTAGACAATGGTTTTTATAATGTTGCTATTGAAGTTTAATTTTTCATTAAGTTATAGCAATAAAATAAAACCGTTCTCTTTGACTATTTGAATGAACAGTTTTATAACTATTACAATAACTTTTTTATTAAGCAATAATTTTTTAATATTTAAATAATTATACAAATTAAAAGATACATATGAAAATAGTTCTCTGTAAATATTAAATTAGTAGAATACTAAAAAATTATTGTTATAAATAAATAACAAATATTATGAACTAATTTTTGAAAAATTCTTATTATATGCTAATTTTAATTTATTTATTTATTACAGAATTTGATTTCAGAAATTATTTTATTAAAGATAATTAAAATAAATTTTGATAACATTGAGTTTGAATTCTCCTGTTGTTGTTGCTTCGTTCTTTTATTGTAAGCCATCTCTGTTTTAAATTCCATTGAATTCATTTTTTTTATTCCATTTAGTTTGATTTCTCCATTTTGCTGCAACCATGGTCACTGTTGTTGGAGTTTAATTGATTTGGTTTCTGTTTTGATTTAAATTTTGATTTGGTATAATGCTGCCTATTTTGGTCACTGCTTCTTTGAGTTTAAATGATGGATTCTCTCAGTGATAATATTCTAAGTGATTGAGTGATGCAACTTTTATGTAAATTAAGATTTATGACACTCCCTGTAAACATAGAGATGGATTATCACACTTCACCACCCTAAAGATACTGTAAACATGGAGATGGATTATAACTAGTGACTATTTCCTTATGAGGAGTAGCATTCTAGAGTTATTGCATGAGTTATAGAGTTCATGAGTACATGAAATCCATCTT
The DNA here is from genome assembly GCF_014773155.1 of Arachis stenosperma. Classification (NCBI taxonomy): domain Eukaryota; kingdom Viridiplantae; phylum Streptophyta; class Magnoliopsida; order Fabales; family Fabaceae; genus Arachis; species Arachis stenosperma. Next base: position 92,391,045 of record NC_080378.1, read on the forward strand.
TTTGATTTTGTGGCACTATACTTTTGCTATATTTCAATCTTAGACTTAATTTGATACCCTGAAAAAGCTGCTCTTTCATTGTATTTTTATTGTTGCTATACTGTGCATTATTTCTACTATTATTTTTGCTTTGTATATGACTAATATATGACCTGTTTTCACATTAAGATCGGTGTATTAGTACTTCTATTGATTAGGCACATCTTATTAAAAGATGGGAATCTTTTTCTGCTTTTTGCAATTGGTGTGGAACATGGAAAGGAGATAAACTCTGCAGTAGTTGCAGACAAGTGCGGTACTGCTATGAGAAACACCAGGTAGCCGAATTGTTTAAATGTTTTATTTAGTCTTCTTTCCACAAATTTTATCCTAACAGTTATCTTTTGTTTTCCTCGTCCCCTCTCTCTATTAGTAAACATTATTAGCATTAGGCTCAGTATTATATTTAATTTTCTAACTTTTTTGTTCACTGAAAAATCATTATGAAGGTGAGGGAGAACTTAGTATTATATTTAATTCTGCTTTGCTGCTTCTACCTCGCTGCTTCTGCTTCACTGCCTTGGCTGATTGTGAGTTGTCATCTGTAGTAAGTGGTCTTTTTCTGATTTTCTTTTGTTTAGTTAGGGCGTGTTTGGCTGTTGGCCATTTTTGTTGGAGTTAAGAAGAAAAAAGGAAACCGGTGTGTGAGTTTCTGCTTTTGTGTTTGTTTCAGTCCTTTGAATAGTAATTAGAGTTTGGATTATGAGATGAGACGTGATTAACTGATTATGGTGTTGCGATTAGGGAGCGGAATAAAATATGGGAATGTGGGATTTGTTAATCTTTTGCTGTTGCTTTTGTTCACTAAATTATTATTTGGAAATGCTGTTGTGATTTTATTTTGATTTTAATATTGATTTAGTATGTAACTGGTTCTCTGTCAATGCTGCTCTGATTTTGTTTTAATTTTAATATTAATATGTTATAATACTGTTATGATTTTGATTTGGTAATTAGGTCTCTGAAAATGTTGTTCTGGTTTTGTTTTTATTTTAATATTAATGTTATATTGATTTAGTATAATACTGTTTGATTTTGATTTGGAAATTGGTTCTTTGAAAATGCTATTTTAATTTTATTTTAATTTTAATATTGATTTGGTATAGTGCTATTCTAATTTTGGTCAGAATAGGATAAGAGTATTGGAAACTGATTCATCTATTTTTTCTTGACCTTTCTAACACTCCATTGCAGAGACTACCAGATTCATATGTGATTTGATAAGCTTGCATTACCGTGATATTAAAGGTAGCAGTGTGCAAGAGATGCCTTGGAAAATGCTATAACTAACTCTTAGTTCTTGATGAATGTTGCAGAGAAACCAAACGGTATCTTTTTTCTTTTGGATTATTTACTGTGAGAAGGATATAGATACCACACTCAGGAATATATGAAAAAATGAGTACGTAATAAGTCTTGGCTTTAATAGTCATAAATTGACTTGGTATATACTTTTTATCTTCTTCAAAAACTAGTACTTTCATAGCTTCTTCTAGCATTTATATTATAAGTTTTAACGTATTTATTTATTTTTTTTATATTCTCTATCACAGTCTTTACTGTTTGAACTTTTTTCTTTATGAATCCAAAATTTAAATCTTCTACAATTGAGTTACACTATAGGTAAAGAGCAATTGGATGAGAATGAAGGAGATAATATAGAAGAGAATTATATTAATCCAACTGAGGCTGAGGTCATAGACAATACTGTGAAAGTTAAATTTTTGATCTCTTTAAAAACATTTTATGACATCATTTCTCTTTAAATTTAATGCTGTGAAAGATTTATATATGATGACTTCTTTGTATAATAGGGATATATTTTAATAAATAATTTATTGAATGTATTAATTGGTGGGGACGGCAGGACGGGAGTTGAAAAAGAGTGTTCGATGAGCATAATGATGAAAATGGTTGTATGTGAGGACATGGCTTTTTGTTATTTTCATTAATAAGCACGATTAATTTACTTAAATTGATTAATTTGAGCTAGGCTTTCAATAAAATCAAGACTCAAGTTAAATAGCAAAACCCGAACAAGAAAATCAAGACTCAAGTGCTAAATAGTTAGTTTTCTTATAGCAGTTGTGAGAGTTTGTGACTTTTACTTAGTGCACTAGGCTATAAATAACTCTCTCTCTCTCTATATGTCATTAAGTTGTAATTGCTATGATTTTTCTATAAATAACTCTCTCTCTACGTAGATGGAATAAATCATTAGCAATAGTGAAATTATTGAATTTTATTCATCTGGCTAAATGGATGAAGCTGTTTTTTTTAATTAAATATATATAAATCGATAAGAGGAATGGTATATAATCCTAAAAATATTAATGTTTTAGTCTCTTTGAATATATTATGGTAATTTTAATTAGTCTCTTTGTATAGGGACAACAGTGAAGAAAACATGAGGACCTACATAATGGTTGAAGATTCATGCAAGATAGTTGGAAGATACAAAAGAAATTACTCTAGATATTGAAGGAGAGGAAATTGGTCCTACCGATGAAGCTGTAAACAACTTGAGCAAATTGGGCACAGTGGCAAGGAATTCAGATGTTTGTCCATTAATTTTCACAAACTGGAAGGGAATTAAAGATAAAGAAGCTATTTGGGAATATATTCAAGTGAGAATATTAGTCTTGTTTCTTTTAGAAACTTAAGGAAATGTACACATATTTTATTCTTACTAGCAAATAATATGTGATTGTGGATCTTACAACAATTTTTATAAGTCAAATTTGATGGAAATGTTCAATTATTTTTCTTTAATGACCTTATTCAAATAGTTTAGATTATTTATTGACACTAAATAATTAAAAAAAATGAAATTAAAACCGTTGCCAAAAAATGACACAAATGGTAACGCTTTAAAACCGTTGTCTTAGAAGACTATAAAATGGCAATGGTATTAAAACCGTTGCCAAAAAATGACACCAACGGTAATGCTTTAAAACCGTTGGCTTTGTGAATAATAAAACTACAACAGTTTAAAATCGTTGCCTATCCAGTTATGGTTTTAAACCGTTGGATCATGAAAGAGAACAATTTAAAATCGTTGCTTATTGAGTAACGGTTCGAAACCGTTATTTAAAGTTTTCTTTCAAAACTGTTGTCTATGCCAGTAACTTTGGCAACGATTTTTTTGTTACCGTTGCCTTAGGTAAAAAACCGTTTTCTTTGATCATTGGCAACGGCAGCATATACCACAGGTCAAAAAACGTTGCCAAAGCGTTGCCTAAAGTTTTAGGAACAATTTTTCAATCTACGGCAACGATTTTTTACCATTGTGAAAACCCTTATTTATTGTAGTGACTGTTTGAACTTGTCGGATCTTATGATACAAGAGAACCAAGAGGGCAATCATGTGACTGATCATGAGAATCAAGAGCAACAACCACAGTCATCACCAATTACAGCCTGTGTCATACTGTATATATATTTGACATAAAATATCATCGGTTCCGACTCATACACCAGTAGTTTACACCTATGCGGATGGTATAATATTTCATCGCCACAATAAGAACTTTTTTTGAAACTGAATTCTATTCTTACAATAAATTCATCGTCCGTCACAATATAAAATTATGCTACAACGATAGGCTAATTTTTTTTATATGAAAAAAATATTGGTGTTTTTGTTGAAAATGGGAGTATTTGTTGTAATTACAGATGGGTGGATTTTTTAGGTGGGAAGTCAACACGTGGGGGGCGTGTTGCAACACGTAGGAGGCGTGTTGGACACGTGGCAGCATTCCGGCCAACACGTGGGGGGCGTGTTGGACACGTGACAGCATCTTAGCCAACACGTGGGAGCGTGTTGCACCACGTGGGGGGCGTGTTGGACAATGTCCACAATACTGTAAAACACTTCAAATATCAATATTCAACTAAAACACCATCTCTCTTTCCATATTAAAAATAATTTCTGACAACGATACCATGAAATAAATATTTAATAAATAAGTATTAAATAAATAAAATTTAAATTTAAATTTATCTATAAATTATAAATCATAAACAAATTTATGAATTTATATTAAAATTATACATTGTAGATAAATATTTAATAAATTAATATAAATATATACATATGTTTATTCCTAATCAAGTAATTACTTTATATTTAACCAAAAAATTATTTAAATCTAGTAGGGTAATTATCTTAAATTCAACCAAATAAATACATAAACAAATGCTAACTAATTATATTTTCACATAAGTAATTAATCGATTTATAATATAAAAAATAACAAAATTTTAATCTCTCGTACAAATATCTAATTCCATACTTGCATTTATATATTCAGAAAATTCCATTGTATACATGGCCTCCAAATTCAATACACGCATAATAGATGGCTTCTCAAACAAATGCTGGTTTGTTAATACATTTGCCATCTCCGCGACATCTGCTTCCATAGTGCCATCAGCTTGATCTTCATCTCCATTTAGATCAGCGACCTCGTAGTTGCTTTCAAACTCCTCCTTGCTATCACTATTGTAATCTTCCCGTTCGATATGTCGGTCGGCTTCAAATTGTTCGAACTTCACATACAACTCAATGAACGATATCTGAGAGTGAGTTTCAATATACATTGAAAACATCTCTTGCATGCTCGCTTCATCAATCACATATTTAGTTTGAAATGGAACGAATCCATTAAATACTGATATAAAATACCTGTACAAAATACATGACACTCTTCTTGATATTTGAGGATCTATTTTCAAACAAATCATACCTTTTAGTTCTTCAAATGAGAGTGTGAATAAAATAACAACATCTAATAAATTTTCACATACGTACAAATTTCACTCTTTCAAATGTTTTTAACAAAATTTGACTATGATAATATACTTTTAACAAAATTCTATCACCCATTTTATTTTATTTTTTAACTCACATTAAAAATATTCAAACTCACTATAATTGTTTTGAAGCAACGAGAGGAAGAAGAGAGTTCTACCAATTGGGTTAAGGTGGTGTATATATAAGGCTACAAATTGAATAGTCCGATTTGTAGCTAAGTATTTAAAATTTTTTATAATTATATAAATCAAACGATTCGATTTAATGCGTGTCTAAATAAAAAATTTTAAAACATTGAAATCGAACCTACCAATTGCCTGATTTCATAATTTTAAAATTTATTCTCTCTAAATAAATCGGACTATTTGTTTTATATCAATCTTCAGCAATAAAAAAAACCAAACAATCTAATTTCTATTCTGTAATTTAAAAAAAGTAGCTATCACATCGATATATAACACAACCCATATCCATATGATTATATTCTAACATGACACACCTACAATATTCATATAAAAAAAAATGAGCCGTCAAGTGTCGCAACACTGAAATAGAATAAGGCTAGAAATTTTTTCCTTTTAATTAGCATGTCTATTGTGATGTCACTTTTAGTCTTCTACTATCATTTTGAGACATTAAAATATGGAAAATGAAATTGCAGTGGAAGCAATGCAAGGATATAATGAGAATTGAAGTTGTCAAAAACCCCAATGAGAAATAAATAGATGCAGACAATTACAAAGACAGAAGGCAATGGTAACAAGTTGAAAGGTCTTCCATTTGTCGGTGGCCATGCATGTGCCCCTTTCATTGTCACTGATGGGTCTATTTGTTTGCTTTTTCTAACGTACTCTCTGCTATGTTAGTGTGTGCTTCTTAGTTCTTACTATTTCCACTATTCTCACTAACCCACTTTACCTTTTCTCTCAATTCAAGCTTCACTTGCTTCCCCTCTTTTTCTTCTCTCTTCTTCAAATTTAGGTGTGCTGTATATTTGCAATTTCATTATAAAAAAAAGAGTAAATTTAAATGAATTAAAAATATTAGAGATAAAATTAAAAATATTTATGAATAATTTTAAAATAAATCGAAAACGTTAAGGATAAAATTGAATGAAATTAAACATTAAAAATATTTTTAAAAAAATTATAAATGTTAAAGACAACAAATATTTTTCCCTAAAAAAATTTACAATTATACTCAAACTCTGATCATATACCATCATAATCAAACAAATTGATATTTATATCCAAGTAGACTCATTGATAAAAAAAAAAAAAAAGAGTACACATTATATACGTGTACAAAATACATATTATTTTTCATATTGATGCTAATTTTTAATGTTGACGAAGCATTTTATTTTATTTACCACCAGTTCCTCCACTACCATTTTCCCTCTCATCAAGTTTAATTTCTAAATATGCAGAGACAATCGGATAAGAAATAACTTCACATCACATACATGACTTTCAGTTATTTTTAATTGAAAAAAAATTGACTTTTTCTAAAAAGATCGTAATATGTATATAGAAAAGTATTGGGTATATCAATTTTTGACAATTTAATTAATAATTAATAATTTTAAATTATTTTAATAAATTTAAATTTTAAAATATGATAATAAAAAATTTGAATAATAAGAATTGTGTTGAGTAACTGTCCACAAAGTTACAGTGATCAGTGTCCGTATTCCTTCTATCATCGTGCCATCTTCTTTCTCACCAATGGCGCTGCTTTCCTGCTGCTGCAATGCGCTCCCGTCACAACTGCACAATCACCATGTCAACGGCTCCTTGGTGCGTGACCGTTTTGCTCCGGCAGAAACTTTTATCTGCAGTCATCTTCCTCTCCAAGTGCCGATTCGCCATCGCTACGGTACGTTGCCGTTCCAGTCGCAATAACTGCTGCGTCGCCAATTCACTGATGTGGGTTATGAATGTTCTTCTAATTGAGGTGTCTTTTTATACATGTGTCTTTAGGAAGTGTCTTTTAATAGAAGTGTCTTTTGTGGATGTGTCTTTTAAACAGATGTGTCATTTGCGAATGTGTCTTGTACAGGAAGTGTCTTGTACAGCAATGACAACACTCAGATACACTTTTGAAGACCAGTGGTTGCTCGCCAATAAAAGCACGAGCGGCACTAACCACTATTGACACTGGCAATGGAAACACGTCCAAGAATGGAAGAGGAAGGTCGGGAAGGGGCAGCCGACGGGATTGGGAGATGAGGCTGGACTTGAACGTGAAAGATAGGGTTAATTATGTTTACTAGTGGTAATTGAGAGTGAATTAAGTTTACCATAAATGATTGGACATGTGTTTTTTTTTTTTGAAATGGGCTCTAGAGTCCAACCCAATAGAAGTTGGCAGGAGTTGATAGAACTCTTCTTAGTCTTTAAAAAAAATTAATTGAATTCGTCCTTCGAAGATTTTAAATTAATCGCGTTAATCCTTTTATCATTTTCTTTGTTGATGGCAACAAAATTTATTAATGTAACACATTAAGTGATACTAGAATACACACATAGGAGTTTTAATTGATTATTAGCATGATAAGTTTATGAAATTAGATCAAATTAAAACCTAATTGAGGACAAAACTTGAAGCATTGGAATTCTTCAATTTGGGGTTGATTTGATCTAATTTCACAAATTTATCATGTTAACTGCCAATTAAGACTACTAAGTGTGTGTTATGGTGTCATTTAATGTGTTACATCAACAAATTTTGATGTCGTTAATAACGAAAATGACAGAAAGAATAAAATGATTAACTTAAAATCTTTAAAGGATGAATTTAATTAAAAAAATCTTTAAAAGTTAATTTAAAAAATAAGTGATCTTTTGAGAACTAATTTGACTATTTATGCACAAACATTACTAGTGAAAGTTATTATGGATTTGGCAATGCAACCAACAAGTCAAAGCAAATCATACATTGCTTTAGTATTCAACTACATCTACTCCAAAAATTAGTTACATTCTATGAAGCACGGATATTTTGTTGATTTGTCATATTTATGTGTCGGACACATTTTGAACACGATATTTATTGACACGCGTGTTTGCTGTGTCCAACCATATCTTAATGAAAAATAAAAAATTTTTCTCTGGACACATTTAGATATACCTAAATAATATCACGTGTCAGTGTGTCAAGTCTTATTCTTAATATATATTCTTGAAATGAATTTAGAAATAATATATATTATTATTTATTAAACCAAAAAATATTTTAAATACTTTTATATAGTTAAAAGAAGACATTAAAAATAGTTAAAAAATTATTTTATATTTTAATACCAATAAAATAACAAAAATTATTGTAATTTATCTGAAAAATATTTTATATTTTATATCTATTCAATATCTTCGTGTCTTATAAAATTTTAAAATTTGCGTATCTGCCTATTCCATATGCGTGTTAGTATCCGTGGATCATATGTTACATTATATGTATATATGTGTTAGGGGTAAACACATATCGGGTCGGATCGTATGGCTGAATTTCGATTCGATCCGCACTAAAATCATCGGATCGGATCGGATTCAATATCCGCGATTTTTAATATATCCGATATCCGCAAAACACAAAATATTTTTAAAAGCTTATTTTTATTAAAGTTCATTTTTTCTATTCTTTTAAATATATTTACTCTTAAAATAATATTAAATATACATTTCTTAAATAATGAATTAAAATAATATATGATAATTATTAGTTGAAATAAATTATAAAAAATATTTATTTATTTATTTATTTTATATTTGTGGATACGCGAATATATAAATCGAATATGCAAATATTTACATAAAATCTACAATCTGATCCGATTAGTGTGCGAATCTGATCCGATCTAATCTAATCCGATTTTTTTTGGTACACTACAATGCACCAATTTTGATGAGTATAAGCATTGAGATTGGGTTTCAATACAAAGGTAAGAAAATAAATCGTTGGTGGGCCCTTGGAATAGGATACACTATAAACAGATTCTCCTTCTCATCAACGGCCCCCCATATCACAAAGAGATTATTATGAACGATCGTATTATTATTATTCGAAAAATTTTAAGGGTACATAGAACATCGATATTTTAATTATTTTAATTATTAATTTTAATTAATATATATTATATATCTTTTTTATACTTTAAATCAATAATTAAAGTAATTAAAATACCGATATTTCAAATATACTAAAAATTCTTCTATCATCATTATTATTATTATTGTTTTGGGTTTTTTTGGTATTTGACTCCATATTATTTGATTTACCTCGCGGAATGCATGAATTTTTTTTGTCACAATGAAGAGCGTCACGTCAGAAACAAAATCTTTACTACATAGGGAGGTCAAATTTCATAATTTATATATATATATATATAATTCTAATATGTATATGTTACATATAGTGACTAGGGGTGATAATATGTACTTTACTTGTGGGTATTCAATCCAATTCTACTCAGTTGAGTAGGATTGTCAATCCGATCTGTAGCGGGTAGGATAGAGTGCGAGTAGAGTTTCTGTGCGAGTAGGATAGGGTGCGGATTGAGCTTCAACCCTATCCGACCAATCCGCACTCTATATATGTATATATTATATACTTATATAAAAATATGTTTTAAGTAGATATTAAACCAAAGATTCTTCACTAAATGCAAAAGATCCTTAGTCACTAAAAAAATCATTAATTGCTAATATATATATATATATATATATATATATATATATATATATATATATTACATAAAAGTCACTTCTATTTTGAATTATCATCAAGTTATATAATAATAGTGTATATTTTCTATAACCTACGGGTAGAGTCGAGTACGCGCGGGTTAAAAGCGGATAGGATTAGGGTTGAGATATTCTCAACCCGCGGATAGGGTAGGATTGAATTTATATATATAAAAATTTAAACCCGTGGGTAGGACTAGAGTTGGATCCAAACCATACTCTACCCTACTCATTGCCATCCCTAACAGTGACTATACTATTTTAAAAAGTTGCTAAAACTAAAATTTTTTTATTATAATTTAGTAATATTTTTAAAAAAATATTATTAAAATATAAAAAATTGTGACTTTAATTTTAACCACAATTTATAGCTATTGTACCCACTATAAACATAAACATATCAATATATATATATATATATATATATATATATATATATATATATATATATATATATATATATATATATATATATTAGGTTGTCTTTGTTTGTTAAAGATAAAATTAGATATTGTCAAAATTTCAATTCAATTTGCATTAAAATCATTAGAACGGATCGGATTATATATATATAAAAGTAAATTTTAGGTTGCCTCTGTTTGTTAAAGGTAAAATTAGATATTGTCAAAATTTCAATTCAATCTGCATTAAAATCATTAGAACGGATCGGATTTAATATCCGCAGCATTTAAACTTGGATGTAAGGATTTGATCGGATTAGATATCAAATATATCCACAAAATATAAAAATATTTTAAAATGTTTATTTTTATTAAAAAATCAATAAATTTTTTTTATTCTTTTAAAACATGTTTACTCTTAAAATATTAGCAAACATACTTTTTTTAAATAATAAAAATAAAATAATACAATATATATGATAATTATTAGTTGAAATAAAAAATAAAAAAATTATTTATTTATTTATTTTTTGCGGATCCACGTATATACAAATACCTACCAGAAATCTGCAATCCAATCATATTAGTGTGCAAATTGGATTGGATCAATATTCACAATTTTTGGATCGAATTTGAATATACAGATCTGATCCGATCAATTTATACTATTTACGGTGATTATGCAAGTGTTATTAAAATTAAAGTCATATTTTTTTACATTTTGGTAATATTTTTTTTAATAATAATTTTTAAAACCGTTGCTAAATAATAAAAAAGTGTTACTTTTATTTTAACAACACTTTTTAAAAAATCGTTGCCACACTAACATAGACATATTAGAATATATATTTCTAAAATATTTTCCATAAGTTGTTTTTGAGAGTTTGAGATTATAAACTATTCTAAAGTGAAATTCAAATTTTAGAGGATTCAAATCAAATTTTAAATCAAAAAGTAAATAACTCCAAACACAAGTTTTATATATATATATATATATATATATATATATTCTATCATATATTTTTTAAAATAAAGAGTAAATTATTTCTTGTGATTATTGGTAAATTGAACGAGATCGTTGAATTCGATCGCCGCCTCTAATATGACCGTAAGAAAATCTTAAAAAGAAAAGCTGAATAATTTATAGACATACTCATTCAAATTGGGAATTGAGAGTGTACAAGTTTTATTTTGTTTTTCCTTCGTGATTGTGTCTTTTTATCATTAGAATTTAAGTTTATCTTTTTGTTTTTCACTTGCTGTGTTTTCCACTGTTACGGATTATGAGAATTATGCCATGCTCTGTTTTACGATGAAGCTTCTCTTCTATGAAAAAGTTACAGGAAGCTGGGTTGCGAAATCTTGGAAATACTTACTTCCTCAATTCGGTGCTGTAGTGTTTGACCCATACAGAGCCTCTGGCTGCATATCTGCAAAACAAAAAGCACAAAAGTTCATGTGATTAGCTCTCCTCTACTATATTTTTCATTGTTTATTTATGTTTGTGTTTATATATAGCTTTGCCTTGTTATGTTAATGCCAGATAATTTAACACGGTTACGTTTTCTTTTCCCATTTTTTTTTTTGTGGATACATGTGAACGAAATGATTGTTGTGTTGAGTTTCTTATTATGTTTTACCATAATTGTAGGTCATGTTACTAGATTTTGTGCTCTGTGTGCCATACAGAATTATGTAAGTCGTACACGGCATGCATCTGGAAGAATATTATTTTTCGAGGATCTGCTTAAAAATCTGAGTGTATATATTTATCAATAATCATTAAATATATATCATAAAAGATAATTTTTATTTTATTTTAGAGAGGATAAGACAGAATTCAATAGAGATGATTACTAATAAGAATATATTAGGACAATGAATAGGAGTATATTAGGACAATGGTTGGTTGCACTTGTTAATTTTTAAGAGGAACAGAATTTAGGGAATGTAGTTTATTTGCAACTATATTATTCTAAGAATTTAGGACAATGAATAGATATTTTTCACTTTTATTAATAATAAAAATATCCTTAAAATATTTTAAAATACGAACAAAATGTCTATTAAATATATATTCTTAAAATTTATTTTAAAGATTTAATTTTGATGCAATTTTTTATGTATAATTGAAAAATAGAATTTTTTTTAATTTGGTAATTTTATGTTAAGTAATTTTTTTTATTTAATTTTGTTGATGGCCAAGAAAAATGCAATTTTTTTTTCTAGAGATCAAATTTTTATCTTTTTTATTTACTTTCTAAATAGTTATCAAAATATTTTTACATAATTTTGAATCAAATACATAAATTGTTTGTCAAATATAAAAATTGTTTACCGTCTATAAAAATAATCTTTTTGGTTTTTATAATATTTTAAAGATATTTTTAACAATATTATATGAAGGGTATTTTTGTTAGTGTCTTAAAAAAAAGTTATTAGTAGTTATTTACTTTGCCAGATGTATTTCTCTTATCATCAGATTAAGGGCAAAAAATCAGTATAAGCCAATGGCATCTCAAATTGACGTATATAAGCCAAAGTGAAAATTGTTTCAATAATGCGCAGGATCTTGTATATATATAATTCGAACCAATATGGTTCGAACTGCAAATGAAAGTAATTCGAACCAAGGCAGTTCGAATTACAACTTGAATTTTCTTCATAAATCGAACCAGCTCGGTTCGAACTTCAAGTTCACATAATTTGAACCAATGTGGTTCGAATTATAAAGAGAGAGTCTGACCTTAGTAATTTGAACCGGGCTAGTTCGAATTACACAAAACTTAGTTCGAATCGAGCCGGTTCGAATTAGTGGGAGAGAGACCTCTATATAACCGTTCTAAACGTGAGTTGGTCTCATTAGATGGAGTAAGATGGCTAGTGAAGAGAGTTTTGTTGTTCTGGTTCACCACAGAGGATCCATTAAGAGGAAAACTCGTTCGGGAGTGAAGTTCACAGATAAGGATCCTCTCTGTATTGTCGTGAATCTAACGATAAGGTGTGATGAACTTGTTAGATCTGTCCTGATGAAACTTGGCCTGGAAGGTGCGAAGCGGGTTAAGAAGTTTTTCTATCGCATTCCAGTCTCGATCCTGCATGATACGGTGAAGTATGATTGTCTGACGATTGGTAGTGATGAGGACCTGCAAGTCATGTTTCTTTGTCGGAGGCAGTTTCCGGAGGTGAGGACACCAGAATTGCTCGCAAAGCTGGTTGATGTGGTATCCAGCTCAGGGGGTTCGAATCGGAATACCACCAATGTAGCCACGGCAGCTGGTTCCAGTTCCTGGGCTGCCGTGGCTTCTTCCTCCGTCCCAGTGTACGAGCCAGCGGTCCAACTTGTCGCCTCCCCGTCTTTTGCTGTTGATCTGAATGACGGTGTAGGCGACGAGGTAGGATCCGTTGATATTATGCCGAACGCCTTACAGGGCGTTCCACCAGTTGGCGTCGGAGACGGAGTCTTGGGTGATGCAGAGGAGGACGACGTCGAGCCAGATACGATTGAGGATGACAGCGGCGACGAGGTTGGAGCGAATGGGCCTGCATTGGCGGGCGGTGGTTCTAGCTCTGGCACACAGCAGTATCCACCACATTTTTCCTCGTTGGACTTGGACGCCATGAGACATGAGGGGGTTTTAGGGCACGCTGTTGGATTCGGAGCTAGAGATGCGGAAGGGACTGCTGGTCTGACAGAGTTCCAGGTTGGTCAGCAATTTCAGGATAAAGATGAGGCCCTATTAAGTGTGAAGACTTACAGCATCCGGCGAGGGGTACAGTACAAGGTGGTGGAGTCCGATCACCGCCGGTATGTGGGCAAGTGTTCCGAGTTTGGGAATGGGTGCACATGGTTGATTCGACTGAGTCTCCGGAAGCGCAAGGGCATTTGGGAGGTCAAACGGTACAATGGACCTCACACTTGCCTGGCCACATCCATCTCGAGTGACCACAGGAGTTTGGATTATCATGTGATTTCGGTGTTCATTATGCCAATGGTTAGGGCTGACGCATCCGTGAGCATAAAGGTGCTCCTGAACGCCACGGCAGCGCACTTTGGTTTTAGGCCGACTTACCGGAGGGTTTGGATGGCAAAGCAGAAGGCTATTGCCCTCATCTACGGTGACTGGGATGAGTCCTACAACGACATACCTAGGTGGGTGTTGGGTGTCCAGCTGACGATGCCTGGTAGTGTTGCGGTCCTTAAGACGAGCCCGGTTCGAGTTGGAGGACAGGAGGACGAGTCTCAAGCGTACTTCCACAGACTTTTCTGGACTTTCCCGCCGTGCATCGAGGCATTCCGTCATTGCAAGCCGCTAGTCAGCATTGACGGCACACATCTGTATGGGAAGTATGGGGGAACGTTGCTCATCGCGATTGCACAGGACGGGAACTCCAACATTCTACCTGTCGCATTCGCACTAGTAGAGGGTGAGAATGCGGAGTCCTGGACATTCTTTCTCTCGCACCTTCGACAGCACATGACCCCGCAGCCCGGTCTGCTGGTTATATCGGACAGGCACAACGGCATCAAGGCTGCGCTTGAGGCCCCTGACGGCGGTTGGTTACCGCCATCTGCGTTCCGTGCATTCTGCATACGACACGTAGCGGCTAATGCATCGCTGGGGCTGCGCACAAAATGAACCGCATAGTTAGAACCAGCTTAAAAACCAACCACAACCGTAAGCAGCACGATAAATCATCAACAAACCATTCTGCTAAATAAAACCACATACCCTAAACCACTAACATAAACCGCTTGCATAAACCACTCACAAAAACCGCTAACATAAACCACCAACAGAAACCACTAACTTAAAACCACTAACATAAACCACTATCCTAAACCACAAACTTAAACCACTAGCATAAACCACTAACTTAAACCGCTAACTTAAACCACTAACATAAACCACCTACATAAACCACTAACATAAACCACCATCTAACCCACATGCAAAACCACTAAGGCACAAATACCGCTAGAATCAAAAATATTTCCGTACTAACCTCCTCGTTGATGACCCCGGCTATATGAGCGACTCCGTCCAAGCGATATAACCGTGCCGGATCGTCCCCCATGAGCAGAGTATTCCGTTCAGGTCTTCTTCTGAGATTTTGTAGGGTAGGGGGGAGGAATAATAGTTCGAATGAGGGTGATTCAAACTCCTTATATAGTCGAATCACCCCTAATTCGAACCACCTTGGTTCGATTTATGAAGGAGCACTCCGAGGGTAATTCGAACCAGGTTGGTTCGAATTACATGGTTTGGTTTCGAATGAATAATTCGAGCTAGACCAGTTCGAATTACGTACATGATGAGTTCGAACCACCTTGGTTCGAATTACGTTCAAAGTTCCTCTCTCCCTAATTCGAACCACCCTGGTTCGATTTACTAAGGTTTGTAGTTCGAACCACCTTGGTTCGAATTACATAAAGATAGTGTTTGGCTTATTGCTGAAACGATTTTCGGTTTGGCGTATTTACGTTACACACTTCTTGCCTTGGCTTATTATGGTTTTTTACCCTTAGATTAATAGATACATATAGGTTAATAACTATAGATAGAAAATCATATATATATATATATAATTACGTATATCTTTATTATTGTTTATACTTCGGTTGATATATATCCAATGTATTTATCAATAGTTTCTTCAACTCTTCTTTTGCTTTTTTGAAATACTTTATTTAATGAAATTTTTTGCATTTGCAATTTCCTTTTCTTATGAAACATATTTAATTTATATTTTCACACTAATAAAGAAAAACTATAAAACAAATTGAATCTTTTAGTCTTAAAGATAGTTTTCTAAAATTAAATTAAGTTTTTTTCTTACTTCACATAACTTTCTTTAAGGATAATAATAATGTTGCAAAAAGAGACTAAATATAAATATAGAAAAAATAAAGTATATCTAGTAGTGTCTACTCTATAGCGCGCTATAAATGTTGAGCAATCGTATACCAATTAAGTTGCTATTTCCGGTGGCTACAACACAAGTTGATGTGGATTGATAATAAAAGAGAAAGGGGTGTTCATTGTTCATTGTCCAAGATCCAAGATCCGAAAACATCTCCTATTGGTGGTTATCAAAAACTTTGGAAATATGTTGGGCAATCTACGAGTTCTTCCAAAGCACAAGATCTTTGTGTGTCCCTTCGTGTGCTAGTGGAAATTAAACTACTAAAAAAAATTTGGTTTTCAAACTCAATATATCAAATTTAAAGGTAGCTAGTGATATTCATACACCTAATTGAATAGCTGTTTAGATTTTTTTTTTTTTATCTAATGGTATTTTTCGGTTTGAGGAAAAGTATGTAAAAACTATATATACATTAATATATTCAGCAAATGATATTTTTAATTTTTTTTTATAGAAATTCTAATATATATAGTTCAAATAGAGATCCAACTTTATTTTTTTTTTCCAAAGTAACGTTAGCTAATTTTTTTAATTTTAAATTTTAAATCTTAAATTTTAAATCTTCAATCTTAAATATTAAATTTTATATCCTAAATTCTAACATTTAACCCTAAATTTTCCAAAAATGAAAGTTAAAAAATTTTTACAATGAAACAAAGAATTGACTAATGTTGTCTCTTTAAAAATTGATTCCATGTACCTTTTCTAATATATATAATATACAAATAATATTTTAGTTAATCCTAAATTCCATGTTGATCATTTTTTTTAAACTTAAAATTGGAAAAGGAGCATGGAAACTAAAATTAGTTATAGTGATTGTGCAAGGCATGAGAATTTACCACCACCAATTCATCTATGTTCTCATGACTCTGGGCTACTGAAACTACCATCATCTAATTTTAATAGCTTCCTAACGGTTCTCACTACTACTTCTAGACCCATTTTGTAATGTTTAAAACTTTAAATTGTTAATGGAACATGATGGAGTCTTCAGTCTAGTTCATCCATTTGTTTGAAGGTAGAGTTAATTGATAGAAACAATATACGAGGCCATAAACTATTTTGCAAATTAAATTCAAAAGTACTAGTTATCTCACATGAAATTGTTATTTGCATCTTCCAATGTAACAAAAAGGACAAAGTAATATTATCATCAAGACAAGGGGAAAAATAAGAGAGAGAGAGAGAGAGAGAGAGAGAGAGAGAGAGAGAGAGAGAGAGAGAGAGAGAGAGAGAAGGGGGGGGGGGGGGGGTTGGACCTGCCCAAATTAAATCAAATCTAACAATTTCTTATGTTGTCCAAAACAGTAAAACAAAGAAAGATAGGAACTATATGAGTAACGCTAGGTAATCAACTTCTTTGAGTCAATATTAGCCAACTTTTTTTAAAATTATTTTGCTTGTTTTGAATCCTAGACCCTTAATCCTACACTCTAAATTATAAACCTTAAACTCTAAAGTTGGCTAGTATTGGTTAACTAAAAGTTGGTTCATGTACTTTTTCAAACTATACATTGCTTGCATAAAAGTGAGGTGTTTGCCACACCTAACAACATCTTGATTTCACATACTAATTACCTCATCCCAAAATTCTCTTAAGTTAGGCGTAAAGAGGGGAAGCAGAAGGCCTGGGATAAGAAGTCTTCCTTGGAGAGTCTGCACCACCTTTGCTAGATGCAGGGAGGCCGAGGCCGAGGCCGGACCCACGGACTCGATGCTCCTTCCTATTGCCATTTTTCGACACGTCCTTTGGATCCTGGATCTGCTCCAACTCTCTAACTACATCATCCATATTTGGCCTGTACTTAGGATCCATGGCAAGACACTGAAAAGCAAGCGTGGCGGCCTTTTGAGCTCTACTAACCGAGTATTGACCTTCGAGACGGGTGTCCATAACACGAAAAACTCTACGCTTGTTGGAAAGGTAAGGTTTTGCCCATTCGACTAGGTTGTGTTCTCCAGATGGCCGGTTCTTGTCTATGGCGCGCCTTCCAGATAACATTTCCAGAAGAACTACTCCGAAACTATATACATCACTCTTGGAAGTGAGATGACCTAGTAAAAAGCATGTGTTTAGTGCTAAGATATAATGTGAATCACCTCATTATTTGCATGACTATCAAGAAGACAATGCCACACAAGTGTTATGTTCACAAATCTTTATTTGAAAACCGAAACATAACATTTTATGCAGAGTTTGGAAGGATATCCTCATAAAAATTAAAAACCCATAAAAATATGAGTTAATTACAATTCATTTCCTTGAACTTTACGTCATATGTGCAGTTCAGCTCCAGAATAAAAAAAATGTGCAAAGCAACCCCACAACTTTCAAAATAAGTGCACTATACCCTTTGAACTTTTGAGTTATGTGGAAATCGCCTCCGTGAACATTCTCGATAGCAAGTTAGATACCCTAAACATGTATCATTTCCTTAACATTTGATGGAAAAATCATCAATATGGTTAATCTACCACATTTTGAAATGTTCAAGGATCGGTTTGCACATTTTTAAAGTTAAGAGGGACATAACCCAAAAAATTAAGTCGAGAATCCAATAAAACCACCAGGTACTATACCCGTTGCTAGATACTCTGGGGCTGCATATCCATGTGTTCCCATGACCCGAGTCGAGACATGGCTCTTATCACCAGTCGGTCCATCTCTGGCCAGCCCGAAATCGGAAAGTTTGGCATTGTAGTTCTGCAAAATTATAAGCCACTGAAGCAGCTTAGTGACTGAATTCTTAATCCATCCCATTCAAATCAACCATAACAAACAAGACATAGCCAAGCTTGCAAGATATACATACAGTATCAAGCAAGATATTCGAAGTCTTGAAGTCTCGGTATATGACTTTAGTTTCTGTGCTGTGGAGAAACGCAAGACCCTTCGCAGCACCGAGGGCTATTTTTAATCGCAGAGTCCATGAAAGTGGCTGAAAATGAACACTTCCTGCATTAACCGCGATTACAGTCGCCATTAGTACCAGAATTAACAGTTAAGTATGCATTATAGACTAATTTAAGAAGTAGAGAAGGGGAAAAAAGAAAGTTATGCAACTAAATTAGATAGTACTGACTTCTAAAGAGATGATTCTCCACGCTTCCCTTAGGCATAAATTCGTAGACTAGAAGCCGGTTCTCGTCCTCTAAGCAGTAGCCAATCAATTTGACTAGATTAGGATGTTGCAGTTGTCCAAGATAGTTGATTTCAGCCTGCAAAATCATAATACAGACCAACAAAATTAGTCACCAAGCAAAATCATTTTTCGGACCAATTATAAGTTTTGGTTTAGTATCAATGAATCATAATCTATATCTAAAATGTGCTCTATTTAAGTTTTACACTAGGTCATTAATGCCATTTAACATCAATAGTTTCACTGAAATTCTGCAAAAAGGATCAGATAAGAAAAGTGGAGTAACCAACACAAATTGGAGTTGTCCAGTTTTAATTAGGCATATCGTTTAAGGAAATGAATAAAAGCATCTTAATATTAGATATCTTTAGGTGAATGTACAATATCACTTTATTGCACTCTTTTTTCTTTTTCTCTCTCCTTCATTTAATACTGACAAAAATTAATTAATAGTGCATAAATTTTGCTAAGTGGACAATGGTTTTGATCCACATAAAATTTTGAAAATGAACATTTCTTTTGGACCACACCAAGTATATTTTGCAACTTGCAAGTACTTAAAAGGGAAACTGAATGAGTAAACAGAGAAGAATTAATACTTACCAACCATTCTTTGTGACCCTGGAAACCATCTTGGTTGAGTCTCTTCACAGCAATAACCACACCAGTTCCTGGCCTTGTGGTAGCAAGCAAATTCTCATCAATCCACCCTTTAAAAACCGAACCAAATCCACCTTCGCCTAAGACGCTGTCGGACCGGAAGTTTTTAGTGGCCGTTTTTAGCTCTGCATAGCTGAAGCTTTTCAAATTGGAAGATTGTAAGATCTCGCCCTCGGTCCGGGGTGTCATGGGAATGGAGGCTGATGAGCTCCTACTATTTGAGCTGATTTCATAACCATCTCTGCTTACACTTCGCGACGTGAACCCTGCTTAAACACCAAGAAAGACAATGTTCACAAAGATTCAGGCACTATCATTGGCCTTCAAATAATCAAAATTAACAAAGTCACTTCTCATTTTACCAAAATTTACATGAATTCCAACAAAACCCCAATTAATAACAAGATTTTCCCTCAAACTCATTACAGTTTCTCTCCTAAGAAATCATTTTACCGAAATCCTACTTATGAATGAAGATTCTTATTTCCCAAAAATTTTAAAAACAAGATTGAAAATTTACAATAAGCACAGATCACAACAACAGAAAAAAGACACAGCATCCTTAACTTTTTGCATGGATCTCAACTAGGTTCACAAAGACTAGTATACATGCATATGATACTCCCAAAACTCTATCCATAAAGTTAACAACTTTAAGTATTTGACAATAAAATCTTCAGACATAAACTATGCTAGCTCATTCAGATATTGAAATTGAGGGAATTCAAAAAAAAAAAAAAAAATGCAACTATGCAAGTTCAAGAAGCTTAGTGTTAATGTTACCTGTGCTGGAAGGACTCACAGCCTTAATCCTATTGCTCCAACAAGCACCCATCAGAGAAAGAATTCACCTCTTGAATCAAAAAGCTTTTGGATTATATAAACTCAGATAAACACAAGCAGAAGGCAGAGCTTGCACCACAAAATGTAAAAGCACTATCCAAACAGCAAAAGTAAACCCACTTGTCACAGCCAGATCCTAGTGATTTTTCCACTTAGTAGAAGAACTTTTTCAACTTTTGATGATTTGGGTTTTGATGAGAAGAATCTTAAAGCAATAAAGTGGAGCTTTGTTCACTTTGTTAATGGAAGCTAGCTCTTGGAAAACCATAGTAGTAGATGGTTGACTTAACTCTCTTCTAGCTACTTGTGTAACAATTTTTGTCTTCTTATACCCAACAAACAAACATGGCAATTTATTAGACTAATTTATTCATCCCCCACAAAATTTATAGGTTAGATGGAAAATAAATGCATGTCTATCCATTTTTATTATGATTAATTACATGTGTACCTAAATATTCTAATATTAATCTAAGACAGCTTTCATCTTACGTTATATTAAATATAATATAAAATTCACATCAAATAAATTTTATACGGATAATATATGGGAGATAATAAAAAATTAATTTAAATAATTTGAAACTATTTTATTTAATATTTATTTATTATTGTTAAATATATACTAAATTAGATGTTTTATATTTAATATTGAAGAAGAAAGTATGTTTTGTTGTATCATAAAGATGAGAGGTGTATCAAAAATTGTGAAAAATAGTAAAAAAAAACATTAGAAAGTCAATTTAAAAACCAAAAATTTAATAATTAGATATGTATTTACAATTTTTTAAATTATAAATCTGGCTCTTAAATTATTCTTATGATTTTTTTTAAATTATACATCTAAAGATGATTTTTATTTATAATTTTTTTAAAATTACAAATTTAATGGTTAGATTTGTGTATTTCTTTTTTTTTAACAGAAATTCAACACAATAATGTGGAATAAAAAAAAAAGAAATAACAACAAAAAATATAAAAAATTAAAGAGCCATTAATCTATTGTCATCTTTAAGACTTTGACGTTACAATCAACAACCTAATCTTTTAACACTATACCACTCCTTATAGCTCAAAAACGATCTAGAAATTATAATCTCCACACATGTCTCTTTGTTCCTAAACATTCTATTTTTTTTTCTAACCAAATATTTCAAAGCACACCAAAAATCCCAATCAATTACTTCTTACGCTTTTTTGTTACTAGGTGCTCCTGTTCAATTTTAAAAGTGTTGTTTAATAGTACTCATAAAATTTTATTATAAAATCTGATCCTTCGATTTTTATCTCTATATTAAAAAAAAACATTCAACTTATTTATACCAATGAATAATTAATACCTCATATTTGTCTATTTAAAAAAAAATTAGTCATAGTGTATTATATATAAATACATATATAATTTAATATAATTTTAATGTGTATTTTACATTAATAACTAATTTAATGTATATTTAGTATAATTAAATTTTAAATATAATGAATATATAATTATAAATATTATATATATAATTATAGATATTAAATTAATAAATAATATAATTTTAGTTATTTTCTTTTTAACATTACCATTTCATACTATATGTGTAATAAGCAAAAAAAAAAAAACGGTTAAATCGGTTTATTTTATATATAAGATTTATTTCTCATTATTTGACCTTTCCAAGCTACAAAAATTCGACACACATTATGATCTTGGTGATTCAATTTAGAGGGTATACATGAATTTGACCATGTGGGTTGATGTTTGGTATAATTATTTTAAATAATGTGCAGAGTATTATTTTTTAGATGATTGAACTGCTTCCAAACGATTTGTCTAAGCTGACACATGGATGAGCTTTAAAAAAATAAATTTCGGACAAAGATTACTTCTGAATTTGTGATCTACATTCTACAGTATGAGATCATTGTGGTTTTCTGATCTATTGACTAATAATGCTAGTCGTAACGTAAATTAATAAATTATTGTACGAAATGAATCAACAATTAAGAAGGGTGGAAAACCGTCTTTCTTATTCTATTTCATCATATGTTAATATATTTATGTCATTTATGGTTGAAAATTGAAATTTTGTCATATATCTTATTAACTTATATTATAAAAATTTTCAATATTTTTAACAGTTTATAAAACTTGTGATTTAATCTGAACAATTAATTGTTAAAAAGTACCAATACTTTTACAATAATAAAGCTATTATTATTCCGAGAGTTAAAACTTTATGGAGTTCATTGATTAGTCAATAACATGTCAAATTAGGTCACATGACTACAGGAGAAAATTGAATGGGTCCAAGTTTTGAGTTTTGACACGCACAAAAACAAGATGAAAAGGTCAAAAGATTTTGACATTTTGAAACCGTTTATGCTCCTTGCCCTCTATTTTCTTTTCGGAGATATATGTAATGTATATACACTTATTTTTCCTTCATGTTTTTAAAAAAATTTAAAAATATCATGGTGCTAATTGGATTAGTGATGATAATTTCGTGGAGTGAAGGGTAATTGGAGTTGGGAATTGGGATTGAAATTGGAGGAGATTGTGGTGGGGCGAGGGATGCTGGTATGGTGGCTGTAATTTGTAATGATGGGACATGGGGATACGGTGGGGTTGAGGATTAGAAGTAAGAGCGGATAGAGGAAAAAAAATATAGTGTGATGATGAGTTTGAAAAGAAAAGTAAAGTTTAAAAAAAAAATGTTGACCAGAAGTTAAAAAAAAAAGATAATAATAATAAAATCTATCTATTAATATATAACTATATAACTAGTTTCATTCTCCGTGTTCTGTACGAGAATTTAAATTATAATCCTAAATAAATATTCTTTGGTACGAATATAAATGAATTTAGTTTAAAATAATTGGTATTTAAATAATAATATTTGATATGTAATTTATTAATTAATTTATTATTTAATTTTTTTATAAAATTTGTAATATGTAAAAATAGTATTTTTTATTATTTAAAAAATTATTTATAATTTTTTAATTATATAATTAACTTAATTAATAATTTTATTAATGTTTTTCTACCAAAAAAATTCGTTTATACTATTTAAATAATTTTTTTAATATTAATATAATTATAAAAAGTATTGGCATATTATATTTATTGTCTTATATAATGACTTAAGTTGTTTATCTGGTATGCAAAATTATATTAATGACATCTTAATATATTTATACGAAAAAAAATCATATAATATATTATATGTTATAAAGATTAGATGTAATATTATATATATAGTAATATGATTTATTTAATTATGTGAATGATTATTGTTATTTTTATTTTATTTTTTTCATTATATTAATAAATAATATTTTAATCTAAAAGAGAGAAAAAATAATTAAATTTTTTTTAACTTAAATTAAATAATCTCTTGTAAGTATATCCAAATTTATATATATATATATATATATATATATATATATATTAAATAGTTATAATATTTAATAGTATGTATTTGCTATAGTAATGACTAATGACTTGAAATACTAATCTAAGATATACTTAGGCTCAGTAAGATTCAATTAACTAGGGGTGGCAATAGGTAGGTAAAATAGGGTTTGAAACCAACCTTAATTCTACTTGGGGTTGAGAATATTTCAACCCTAACCCTATCCGTTCTCAATCTGCAGGTATTCGATCCTATACGTGGGTTACAAAAAAGATGCAAAATTATTATATAACTTCATGATAATTTAAAATAGAACTGACTTTTATGTAAAAAAATATTAAATTATCAATTAATGATTTTTTTTAGTGGCTAAGAATCTTTTACATTTAGTAAAAGGTTTTTGGTTCAATATCCACTTAAAACATATTTTTTTATAAATATATAACATATACATATATAGCGTGCGAGTTGGTCGAGTAGGGTTGAGACTCAACTCGTACCCTATCTGACCCGCACGAGAACCCAACCCGCACTCTACCCTACCCGTTGTGGAGTCGAGTTGGATATCCACTGATAGGGTACATGTTGCCACCCCTAGATCCAAGCAAGCAAGATTAACCTAAGTCCAATGTGAGGGTCTCAAATTTGACTAGGATTCATTACCTTAAGGTCCAATTTAGATGAAGTCCACGCATTCGCTCGTAAATCGGTTCAAGTTGGATCTCCATTGCCAGTTACAGGCAGGCAGGGTAAAAGGTACTTGTAAAAGTGCGACAGGTACTCCTTTTATGTCTCTCATTCTTATTAAAAAAATTCCCTCCTCTCTTTCTCATCTTGGTCTCGAGTTCTCTTTAAATATTCCCTTAGAAAAGGTAGATACTTGTAGATATTTATAGATATTCTTTTAATTTTTGTATAAAAAAAACTTAACAGAAAAAGTATAACATAATCATCATGAAATAATCAATTCAACATAATTCAACACAATTCATAACATATTCATTATGAAAAAAAAATATTTTAAAACAAAATAAGATAAAATCATCTTTAACACAATAACATAATATAATTTTTTGGTATAAGACTGAGTGATGTAATGATGGATTTAAGAGGCAAAGAGAGAAAAAATATATTACAAAAACAGTTTAATCTAATTAATGAATATAAAAAATAAAAGAAAAAAAATTAAGATACGTTCTTATAAAAGAAATTTTAAGAAAAAGATTATAAAAAAGAACCTATTAAGTAACTTTTAAAAAATATTACAAAAATTTAAATTACTAGTAAACAAAATAATAATACTCTTAAGAATTATTAATCAAAATATATAAAAAAATTAATATAAAATAAAATTATGAAAAGAAATTAGCAAATATGAAGGTTAGAAAAACAAAAAATGAAGAGAGTATAACAATTGTACCTAGAGTACAAAAAAAAAAACATAAAGCACCTTCTAATTCTAGATATATAAAAAATAATAAAAGAATAAATTAAATTAAATTAAATTAATTCATGTACTTTTTTTTAATTTATTATGTGTTATTCATCTTATAACTGATTAGTATGATTTGGTTAATATATTAAAAGAAACAAATGTAAAAATAAAAAATAAAAAAAAAGTGGACGAATAAAAATGTGTACACATTACAAGATAATAAAAAGTTATTTTTAGTTTATTTATTTATTAATTATTAATTTATTATAATTAATTTCACAATAATTATTATGCGTTATTCATCCTTCAAATTATTTAAATTACCACAATCAGTTAACTAATATAATCAATTATAGTGTGATAGTGGAAAAAAAAAATAATAAAGTGTGATGATGAGTTTGAAAAGAAAGCTAAAGTTAAAAAAAAAAAAAGATGTTGTTCATGAGTTGAAAAAAAATAAAAATAAGAATAAAATTTAATTATTTATATGATAGGAGTGTAGTAGTAGTCTTTACTTAACATGTGGATCATCCTTTGTTTGATAAGTGTAATTAAATGATAATTATAATATAAAAAAATACAATAAAATGGATCAATGCATAGAGTAACAGACTAACTCAATGAGTACTCAATGAAATGAATTTTTTGTGATTCAATTAATTAAAATAATAGTATAAAAGGTAGTGAAACTCTTCTTCACTAACTTTTTGATACACACATTATCGGATAGAGTAGAAGCAGCAATAAATAGAAAACGGTTCATTTTTATCAGACCTATGTAAAGATGTCTGAAGAATATGATATGCTAATGGATGAAAATGTCAAAAAACTTGAATAAAAATTTAAGGTGTATGTTGTTCATATATAAAAAAAATCTAAACAGATACAACCAAAAGGAAGTTAATAGTATAGAGATGGTGCTTCAATATATTAAGGCAAGCTCTTTCATTTTATTTACTTCCTTTTATTTTATTATTGATAAATGAAAATTTTATACAAAATGATTTTTTTTTTCAGAGAGAGAGAGAATCCAAGCTTCAATCCATAAAGATTTATTTAACAAGTGGAGGAATTTTTTTGAGGAATTTAAAATGTACACTATGAGTAATTCATAGTTGTGGACAAGATGGAGAAAATTAAAACAATACATTAGTGGACTTTGAATTTCTCCCACAAAACAGTTGTTGTTTGTGTGGAAAATTCAAGCTATCCTCTCAAACCCTTCTGCTTGAAGCCTATCCTAGATTTGCTTGTTGTTGAAAAGCTTGATGATTATTAGCTACTAGGTAAGCAATTACTTAGTCAGTTATCTTAGATTGTAACCAATCTTTCAAGTATCTTTCAAATTGTGACTAAGTAGGTATTATTGATTGTTAATTAGATATCTTAAGTGAGATGGTTGGAAAAGAGAATTTAAGAGATATAATCACTAGCAAGAAAAAAGAAATAAAGTGTATGGTTATTGTGATAGCAGACCTAAAGTAAGTCTCTTGAAACAAATTAATAAGTTCTGTGTCATTTGAAATCGTATACATTATTTTAATGTGAATTTGTATGGGTGTTGTATAATGCAGTAACAACAATCTTCATTGTGTGTTGTTTGGTGACATGGTAAACTAAATACTACCCCATCTTAAAAATGACAGGATTGAACCACTAATAGTGGTGTTGCAGTTCTTTAAATTCAGCCAATGGAATGGTATACATCAACATGCTAAAGTTCCTAAACCACTTCATTAATATAAGTGGTTGGTTGAGTAAAGATTGGATGTGATATAGTTATGTTTACTAATGATGGTTTGGTTCTTATTGTTTCTGTTTTCAAACATCGGTTCAAAATCACTTTAATCTCTCAAAAATACGGATTAATCCAGAAATGAAGGAAGTACATAATTTTTGGAATAGATTTGCGTGCTACTCGATGACAAGCATTTTTTCAGTGTTGTGTTCTCATTAACGACATACTTTAATGGAGTTAATATGCAGCTTGTTAGACAGTGCAAGGTCTAGTTCGATTAGGATTAGTCAGGTCTTCAGTCATGGTGTGTAATCTGATGTTGCAGAACTGAATCGAAAAGGTAGCATGATAAAATCAATAGAGGACGCACTCAATTCAACAGAGGTCCAGTTAGCTAACTCTCTTACCTAAAACTAATTATAGTTGGTATTTATTAAATTCAACCATGGTAGTTTGATACTTTCACTTGGAGTTGGTGTAGGAAGGTCCTATGTGGATTAGCAGAACCATTGTCTCTATCAATGTTGGCAAGAACAATTGATTTTACAAATATGTAGGAAGTGTTTAAAAAAAAGTAAAAACACCCATTGAAAATTGATATAAATGTTCTAAGTGTGATCACACACATGGTAGTGCATCCCTTAAGTGTCAAACATGGAGTTGATTATCGGATCATTAAGAATAATTTTAAAGAATAAAGTATTTCAAAATATTTTAGATGCAGTTTAATGAAAAACTGAATTATTGGCATGAATTATAAAATATGGAAGACATTTTGTTGGTTTGTTGAACTATTGACAGTGAAATTTATTACGAAGAATTTTTTTTTTACTAATGTTATTGCATATTTTATAATAGGTGCAAGGTTGAAGTTATGACCTATGATGGAACAGAAAGTATTACTCTGCTAATGTGGGATAGGAAAATAACACAACTTATAGGAAGGCAAGCTGAACAAATCAAGAATGAAGATGTTTGTTTAGTATATGTCCTTTTTAGATATTAAATTTTTGGGGTATTTTTTGCATATACACTAATTGTGATTTGATAATTCTTTGACATTTGCAGTGTGTGGAAGAGGAAGGTTATCCCAACTCTAGATAATATGCTAGACAAGAAGTTACTCTTTAAAATTAATGTTAAAACTGCTAACATCAACAAGCATAATCAGGTTTACACTATTATGAAAATATATGATAATGAAGAAATTGTAGAAAAAAATTTCTCTACTTCTGATATTTTAACTGTATGTATCTTATATATCTGTAGTTGTATAACCTACTAATCAAGAAATTAAGATGCTACTTACAATATCTAAGAAGGATTATTGTGTGCCTCTTTGTAGGAGAATAGGTTCAGTAATTCAATGGATGTTACAATTCCTGTAATTAATATTAAGTCTGATAATAATTCTCAATGCTCTATGGTGTGTATCTCAAGTACATAATAATTATATGCAAACACAACTAGAGATAATTGGTTTATTGTCAACTAACACAATATACTAGGGGTGTTCAAAATCGATCCAATCCGAACAAAACTGATCAACCGAACCAAAAAATCGATAACCGAATAAATCGAAAAAATAAAATTTTGCAGTTTTTTCTTTGGTTCGGTTAGATTTTCGGTTTTGATACTGAAAACTTGAACCAAACCAAACCAAACCAGTATATATATATATATATATATATATATATATATATATATATATAAATTAATTTTACAAAATATCCCTAACCTAAACCCTAATACACTCACGCCGCTTCTCCTTGCTCTTTTCTTTCACACACAAAAATTGCTCTCTTTTACTCCCTATCTCACTCACACACACTCCTCTCTCAGTCACAATCCTCTACTCCTGTCTACCGTCGCTCATCAGCTGTCCAGCAACTTCCATTTCCTTCTCGTCGTCCGTCAATGCCTCACGCTATTCAGAAGCCGCGTCTCTCAACGTCGTCATTCTCAGCACCATCGATCTCAGCAGCCGCATCATCCTTAGTGCCGTGGTTTTCCATTATTTTCAGTTGTACTCCATCGTTCTCAGCCTTAGGTATTATTTGTTCAATTTTTATTCTGATTTGTTGTCTAATCTGATTTTTCTAAACTTTTTTTTCTGTTCTAACTTCTATTTTTTTTTGGTGTGACATGAAGATTTTTCTATTCTTTATGATTATTGGTTCTTGGTTCTTGGTTTTTATTTTTTTTGTTATTATAATTTTCAATTTGTTATGATTATTGGTAATAACATTTATTTGGGATTTTTTGTCTGAACATCTAAAATCGTGATCAATAAATATCTTATATAGATTAGTGAATGACACAGATGCATATGCCAGTGGATATGTAAATCATTAGTTGTCATATATAAGAACATTAAATTGGGACTGCTATCTCATTTGGATTATGCACAAGACGAATTTTATGTATGTAAAAAATTAATTTTATATATGTTTGAAGTTATTTATACGTGTAGTGTCCTAGATATTAAATAATGAAGGAGAAAAAACACAAATAGATATTAAAAAGGGTTAACAATAGTGATATAAGTATATTAATTATTGATTGATGTATTTGATTTGTCTTATATTAGTTAATTCATGCCTAATATAACAGGGAAACTAAATGTTAATTAATTGAGAAAGTCAAAACACCTAAACGAATATCATGGACTTTCTGATATGGATTGAAAGCAAAACCCTAATTCTATTCATCTAACTTAATTACTTATTGGTAGATTCATTGGTATGTACACCAGCCGCTTAGCTAAGATTAGATTTCCTTCATTAACCATAAAGTCAATTGTTGTATACTAATAAAATTAGACACTGATGTCTTGCATTAATTGTGCATATTTATACAACTAACTTTTAGTTTAGTCAGCCTAACAGGTGACACAATATCAGTGTTTTTGGCAATCTATATAACAAGATATTGATAGAAGTGTTAACCATAAATTAGAAAATCTGAGAAAGTCAAAACACCTAAACGAATACCATGGGCATTATGATATAGATTGAAAGCAAAATTCCAATCCTATTCATCTAACTTAATTACTTTTTGGTAGATTCATTGGTATATACACTAGCAATTTAGCTAAGATTGGATTTCTTTGAATACGTTAACCATAAAGTCAATTTTTGTATACTAATAAAATTAGATACTAATGTCTTGCATTAATTGTGCATATTTATACAACCAACTTTTAGTTTAGTCAATCTATCAGGTGACACAGTATCTATTTTCGACAATCTATATAATAAGATATTGATAGATGTATTAACCATTGAATTAAAAAATATGAGCAAGAGATCTATTTCAGATTTGCAATGTGCATAGGATCAAATGCCTAAACATATGACATCATCATAAGAGTATACATTATACTAAATATTGAATGGTATAGACGCATAGGCCATTGGATAGAGAGATCGTGTGTTTAAAGATGTTAACATAATTGTCTTGACCAAATTTTCATATATGACTTTAACCATCATTAGGTTCAGAGCTTGAATTTAATTTTTTTACAGTTTCTGTGTAAATCAATGTGTTCATTTAGTTGCGAAAAAAAATAGTTAATCAAAAAGAAAAAATCAGTAACAACAAATGTCCCAGGCAATGCATAAAGCAAGACCAAACCCAATATAAATAATAGATATCGAGATATACTATATTCAGTTTAAACATTGAAAAACGTAGAAAAGATTCTTTATATAGTCAAACGATATTACAAAAAAATCTAATAAGTAACCAAGTGCATTCATGTCACATTAGTGTGTACGTATCATAACAAGATATCTGTTAACTATATCAATGCTTAAATTAATTTTACGAGTGACTAACACAAATGGTAATTGGTGGTTCAGATTTCATCACAGAATTGGTGATGTGAATTAGTGTGTAACTAAAATAAAATAATTATGTGATGTATTAGTAAAATGAAATTTCGTTTCCTTCACAGATGCATGGACTATATACGAAAATTTCTAGCATGGGACAATGGATCAAAAAATTAATGTATAGTTGTTACCTTCAAATGGTTTATCATTCACAACATACACTGTTTTGTAATGGTTTTGATGGTGGTGGATATCACCCAAAAATTTAGACCAATAAAATCAAAATGTTAAGATTTAATCATTTTCATATCAAACAAATCTGCATCACGACATTGTTAATCGATAAACAGTATTAGTTTAATATAAAATGGCAAAAAAATTGATAAATGTATAAGTTAATCCAAATTTCCTATTATGTTCAATTTAGTTTAGGAATGTTAAAAAATTTATAATACAATAATCCTATATTGTACAGAACTCTAAATTTTAGTAAAGCCTACCTAAACTATATTTCTTATGTTTTAAGACAAAAGTGGCAATTTAGCTATGTTTTAACTATAGTAGAACTCTCAAATAATTTTTCTACGAAGGTAGTAATAAACGAGAATATCTCATCTTGATTTATGTTTAAAAATAGTCCAACTTCATCATAAGTTAAGAAAGTACGATTTTTTCATAAAGTACAATTTGAAATATTTCTCTTAAACTAAACCATTTGTGAATTCTACAAATCATATCCTTTCTATTTAGTATAGTATCAATATACAATAAAAAAAATCTACTAAATAAGAGAAAAGGTTCAATGCTACAACATATGCAGCAAAAACACTTTAAAATGACAACTTATGCTGAGTCAGATCTCAATAAAATGCATATTGATGATATTGATAAAAATTCAGTGAGATACATGATTAAAATTGCAGATATATATGCTAATAACTGCTAGATAAAGTCCAGACATGATGAATTTACACAGCTAAGTGTCATTGAAAAGCATGAACTATATACTAATTAGTGAAAACTTGATTTAGGAAGGGAGTCAAAGGGTAAAGCAGTTATGCATAAAGCAATTGTGACGAAAGAAAATTTTATGAGTGACCATTGATCAATACCAATTTTTGATAGATAAAAAAATGCCAATACACATACACATACGTTTTAATAGGTTTATAACTAACCTAATCATGTTAACTTATATCAGCACACAAAAAGAACAAAAATTATATTGAGTATTGTTAATTTGTTATAACCAATAAATTATTTCAAAAATAAGCAACTTAGACACAATTTATATGATATTTCAACTAACAAATTATTGATTTTTATTACAAAAATAGTTTATTGGTGAAATAACTTATTTGCATATATTTTTAAATACAATTCACATTTTATTGGTCTGTTAAACTATAGAACATAGATTATAACATCAGAAAATTTATTAGTTCATTGTTCATTAAATTGATTTATTGGGATTCTAATATATGTTTTCAAATCTAACATCAATATAAATAACTCATATTAACTTATAGCTTGCAATCCCCAAAATCCGTCACAGGTAAGGTTAACATATAGCTAAATACATCAATTTTAAATTATTGCTCTTAAAATGAATAAGAAAAATACCTATTGATTAAATTTTTATTAAAACATAAAGAGGTTGGTACAGTTCATCTACTATAATTATATCATACTCAAATTTTAATACAAATAGAATATTGTTCACAGCTCGTTTGATGTGTAATAAAAAATGATTAGTTTACTTGACTCATGCTAATGTCACAATGAACGATGAAACAATGCCACACATGAATACTATCTAAGCTAATTATATAAATAGGATAGGACAAACAATTGAGTGATATTCCAATTGAAGCCCATTCTTCTAAATCACTAAACCCCATTACCCAAACCTTCAACCCCTATACAGCCATAATGAGTGATATCTCACCAGAGAGATTTCATCTCCCATTCTTGAGTGATGATCTTATCTTGAAGATCTTTGTGAAAGCAGACCCAAAGACAATAGGAAAGTGCAGAACTCTGAGTAGAGATTGAAATTTAAGACTATGCATCGACTTATTCATCAAGCAAAACTATAAGGAAACTAAATAAAGAGACTAAAATGTCATTGTTAGGATTGGGTCCCCCCAAGTGTCCAAGACTTAATGTGGTTCGTACAAGCCTTTGTTGATACAGGCCGGCAGGTTCATTTCAATGTGCCCATAGAAATCAACCACTATGGCTTTTACTCGATCATAGGCTCTGACCATGGAGTCATTTGCTTGAGGATTTCCATGGGAGATCTTAATTCTAGGCTTCTTATCTGGAATCTCCTCACCCGAAAGAGGCATTTTGCACCAGACGAAGCTAGCAAGCACTACTACCATGTTGTATCTCTCTATGCCTTTGGATATTTAGAAGTTACTATGAAATATCGTATTGTGCATGTACACAAGCGACATTACTCTGAAAGCAACATGTCATGGAGTCTTTATAGTTCAGTTGAAAGGGAGTGGACTCATGAAGGTTCATTCGAAAGCAACATTCAGAAGCTTTGACTCAAATCTATTGTGGACAATGGCTTTGTCTACGAATAGGTTGGGAGCGTCTAAACTTTCCTAAGCCAGTAAGTATAATCATATTCAATCTTATGCACAGATATTTTCACAAGGCAAAAATACCCACAGAGGTGACATCTGAATATCATTTTTTGACTCCTTTTGAAGATGGTATATGATTAGTAACCTATCACAATGTTGTATTATCAAGGCAGATACTGGTCTGAGAAATGAAAATGAATGGGGATCGAAAACTGGATTGGACTAAAATGATCAAAGTTATTAGTCTTAAAATTTCATACACTCCTTCATTATTAGTTGGTATGGATATTATATCAATGATGGAGACTAGGAATGGTTCTAGCTATTCAAATGACACTGAGAGATCTAATATTCTTATAACAAAGCTAAGGTACATGGAAGAAAGAAGAGACCACCTGGTGCACCGATTTTGGTAAAAGCATGTTAATGTAAAAACAATCATTCTGTACTCCAATAGACTCTATATGGTTTAGTTTATCATGACGAAGATGGGGTGTGAGTATAATGATTTCTATTTTATTTTGTTTTCTACCATTTTATAGTTAGACAATTCATCTTATATGATAGGGTGTGTGCATTTCATTTGAATTAGGAGTTATTTCCTTTTTGTTTAGAAATTATAATGTAATATTTTCACTGAGGCAACCATGGTCATAGGAATGATTTATAAGTTTGGGATGGGCTAAAAAATTAGTAACTTTCTTTTACTAGAATTATTTATGTTTTTAAATTAAGCTCAGTCTCTTATGTATTAACAATATATATATATATATATATATATATATATATATATATATATAAAAGAGTGGCTTCAAATGATATTTTAATTATAATAATAGATTATTGATAAATCCATACACATTATGTGATACCAATTGTAGTAAACAAGTGAAAAGTCTGAGAAGAGCAAGTGAAATGAATACTGACTCATAGATGAATCTTGAAGAAACAAAAAACCAATCACACCACCATTCAGTTAGATAATAAGAAATTCGTAAACAAGGCATCTGCATGAACAAAATCCAATTAAGAAATGATCACTATTTGTATATGACTAATTATACAGCAAGTTATTAAGTGTTTTATCAAATTATGTTACAACAATAATTAAATAAAATTGTATTTTTAATAATATTTTTAACAGTATTTTGAATTTTGTGATTGAGGGATTTAGAGTTTAGGTTACTCAAATCATAACACGAAGTTTGTGCAATATCATATAAAAGGCAGTGTCAATAACTTTATACTAAGATGAGTCAATAACCAAAGAATAATATTCTTTGGAGAGTAAAACATATTGAAAAAATAAATGCAATAATAATTTTTTAATACAAATTTTTAACACAATGCACATATGAAATTTTCCAGCTCATGAAGTGGAACTTCAAAATAAGCAAGAAAGTAACATTAGTGAAAATTTATGAGAGTATATTGCTTTAATGGACAGATAAAATAAAATAGAAGATAGCAAGACCAACTTACTTGATTCACAGAGCCAACCTTCATATGATATGACGACCAGAACCCTCTCACAGAAATTAGTTCCAATTCTCAAACAAAGAATCTAGACATGTAAGATATACTCTCATACATACTCATTGAAAATGTAATTGGGATCACTTAGTTTCTTTGTTGGAAACATAAAAAAACAAGAGAGCAAATCCATTTGGTGGTATTACTAATAATCTTTTTCAAATCACAACGTGCAGATAAGGAAGAATATGCATCTCTTAATAATAAAAGAAAAATGGACCAGCATTACAATAATGACTGGACAAACATCACAAATAACCAAGGTGTGACTTATATACAAACAGAGTCAGTTCTACATCAAGATGGCATTAGAACTTTTTTACCAGGTAACGAATTAATAAATCAGGATATAAACCAATGGTAGGTCAACCTAAACCTTAGTATATCAAATTTTCTTACTTGCTAACAACTACCTTAATATATACTTAATGTGGTGATCCCTCAAACAAATATAAGGGAGCCTTTCATCAAGTAAAAGAAAATATGCGGCCAGAATTGAATATCGTGTGTATTCAAAGAAAGTTCCAGAACACTGAAAAGATGACAGTTTTGACAAAGCATAGCTTAATAGAGATGCAAAGTATGCTATAAGGGAACAAGCAATCAAACTAACTCAGAAAAGGTAACTTACTGATGAAGCAGGTCAACAAGGTAATACCTTTATAATACTTTCAAGACCATGTGTAACCCTGATTTGGAATAATGAGAATTGAATGATTTAAAACATGTAAATTTGGAAGAAAATATGTTAGAGGCTTTGATTTAAGTTATTAGTTATATATATCTTCATATCTTGGATAAAATTTAAGGCTAGAAATTATATACTTATACTGAATGCATCCGAACAATATTTAATTTGGAAAAATCATGGAAATAGACCAATAACTACTGAATTTAACAAAAAATATCAGGTAGTTGAAAATCTTTATATATAGACATAGGTGCTAAAAAATCAGTCCATGTTTTCTTAATATACAGTACCTGTGGTCAAAAAAATTATTGTTAGGATGATTTCTATGCTGCAAAATATGGTTGCAAGTCCTACATTCAGATAATGATGATTTCATTTTCTTATTTATAGGACATTCACAATTCAATGTAAGAAGCAAGGAGGAAATTATCTAAACAAGGGATTCTATACCATTAAGTAATGACTCTTTAAATACAAATTTAAAAGGCTCTGAAATAAAAAAAAATAATGTAGTTAACCTTGATGTCATAATGCAGATACTATAGATTGCGTACATAACAATGCAAAGAAAATGCTACTAGAGGATAAGGAAATAGTCTTTGTTATTTAAGTAATGGAAGGAATATTAATCTAGCTAACAAGGTGGGAAACAATGTCAATAATGGACAGCATAGTTAGAATGAGATTTGCCTTCCCTTAGCTGATACTTTGGCAAGAGAAACCCTACTGTGAGATAATCAAATATATAGTAAACACTTCACCAAACATTTCTCTAGCAGTACAAATTGAGTAAACAAATTTACTTTTGGATATTTAGACCTCGCAAGGCATGATAGGATAAAAATAGCATTGAAATGAACTCAACAAAAACATACCAATTTATATCAAAGTTAGAACGGTAAAATTTATTATGTATGACCAGATCAGATTGAATATGAATTGGCGAAATGATATACAGATAATTAGATTTTGAATGCTCCTAAAAAGAACCAATCTGTATCTCAATAAAAGATTTTTTTTGGTTAATAGGCACAACATCTACAACTACATCGAACCAAAGCAATATGGATTAGACTGCAATTCAATGTAAGCTAAATGACATCATGCTTTAGAATATTACTTTAAATTATGCAAGACCTAATGACAGTCAGTGCAGAGAAAATGCATTTCAAAATACATATTCAAGTGGTTTAGGAATAGTTCAATGTAGAGTTGACTCATTTCAATCTATCAAGACAAAAATATCAAGCACTCAAGCACTATTAGTATGGATTATATAGAGGATAATACAGCACAACAGAATATGGACGCACAAGGTACATGGATCACTAATCATGCTTAGCTTTTCTTATTATAAATGAGACCATACTACTTTTTTTATCAAGATAATGTTGACTATATGTGTAGTAAAACTATCAAACCAAATAGAAAAAATGAGAAATGCTAGGAGGAGAAGAAGGTTGAAGTTAAATGCTGCAAGGCAAAATGAGACCAGCATCCACAAACAAGGTATTCATAATTGATTGTTTTAAATTGAAATTTAACAATAAGCTATGCATATATATAAAATTACTATTATACCCAACCAATAACTTTTTTAATTATTTATTGTATTTTTCAGTGGTTAGGATATTTACAAAAGTCGTTAGGACAATTGATTATTATATTTTACCTCATATAGGTATTCATAGTCTGTCTAAGAGTGGTTGACTAAGAAGCAATTATGCAGAAGATCAGTGTACATTTTTTTATGGCCATTAATACTAGGATTAATGAACAAAAGTAATTAGGTTGTGAGCATATTGGTACATTTGACCTATTAGTAAGAAGGTTTCAACAATCAGTAAACTGAATAATAGAGAACTGGCTATGGTATAAATTCTTAAAATGATGCAAAAATAAGGTATGGATGAGAATCTTCCAAAGCTCTTAAAAAAACAAATTCTAAAGATAACGGTACGTATTAGATAAAACATGTTTAACTTACATAAAAATAAAAAGCCTTAGATTTTCTTAGTATATCGTATGGACTAAATTAAACCAGCTTGCTGCTTGCAGAGTATTTACATATGGGGGATGCAATGTATGAATGTGAGCATTGTAATGCTCTTTTCTGGTACGACGAAAGGTCAAACAAGAACTACAACACAGGACAACCTAAATTCACACTATGTTGTAAAGGAGAATAAGTCCAAGTTTCACACTCACAAGAAGCACATAAAGTGTTGTATGAGTTGTTATATGGTAATGGTCCAAAGAGCAAGCATTTTCGTGACAATATTAGATGGGTTAAGTACGATTTTGGTCCCTAAAGTAGGGGGCTGAAAATTTTTTCGTCTTCGACCATTTTTTCGCTACAAAATGGTCCCAAAAATTTCAGCTTATTTTAAAATCGTCCTTCAGACGAAAATGCTCTTCCTCCTTTTTCCCCAAAAGGCAGAAACAGAAGTAGGCAGAAGCAGAATGCAGAAGAAAAAAGTAGAAGCAGTTAAACAACAACAACTAGAAAAATAACACCAATAACAAGATAACCAAAGAACATCAGGGACTGATCCCTACCCGTTGGAGCAGCGCTACATTGATTCCAGTAACAGCTTCCAGCGCATAAGCCCAAGGTCAAGGCCTAGTCCAATTAAGGCTGCATTCAACGCCCCCTCTGTCTGTTCATCCCCCAAATCCAACTCCCTAGACGGTCACACCACGGATCTGGTCCACGAATCGCCGCCTTTTCACGGCCATATTCTCGGTCTAGGTCGTCATAGCACCATACATAGAATGCACAACTCTCCCAGTATTTTCAGCCTAAGCAACCTTTACAGCCTTGCCATTCAACATCATGAACACCATAACTATTATCACAATCATTCCCCCCCATTCTCTTTCTTCCCCCTTCGTCCTCCCCTTTCTTTCTTTCTTTTTTATTTTATTTTATAATTTTTTTAGTTAGGGATAATTTAGTAATAAAAATAAAAAATTGGGTAAAAAAGACAATTTTAAAATAAACTGAAATTTTTGGACCATTTTATAGCGAAAAAAATACCGGGGATGAAAAAAAATTTTAGTTCCTACTTTAGAGACCAAAATCATACTTAACCCATATTAGATCTTACAATAGCATGTTCCAGTTCACGTCCATGGACGCAAAGATAGGTCGTGGCATAAATAATTCCAGAGACCTACCAATTTTCATTCTCTTTGGTGAGAACTATCATTTAATGAGTAGTCTCATACCCTTAAAAGTAAGTATTTCCAAATTTGTGCAATTATATATATATTTGATACACATAATGAAGTCTAAACCTGCATGGCTGCTACTAGGTTTGTCACCTTTCGATGAACACATTATTAGTTATAATTTTAATAGCAAAAATATTGTAATTTATATGTTGCTGTTATAATATTTTACTTGATTGCTAACTGTAAGGGTGAAGAGAACAAGCAAATTCATGAAGACGTTATAAGAGATTTGAAAAAATGCTAGATGACAATAACATTTTGGTCAAGACATTTCGTATGGTTAAGGATTTAGTTGCTAAAGAATCCAATAATTCAATCAAGCTTAGACTATTGGGCAAAAGGAGAAAGGATGGTAGAAGATATAACTTTTCTTCAATAGATGAAGTAGCTGCTTTGATTGTTGGAGATTTTGATATAGATAAGGTTGATAGGGACATTGTGGATGAGACACAAAGTAGAAGATTACAAAAGATCAATCAACTCAATCCAGCTTATTTGGAATTACAGTATCCTTTGTTATTTTCTTATGGAGAGGACGGTTACAAAGAAGATATAATTCTTAATAAGAAGAATCATAATGGTGAAAAAGCACGACAAGAGGTGTCCATGAGAAAAAATTTTTCATTTAGGATTCAAGAAAAGTTAGATGATGGATCTCCCCTCTTATATGTAAGGAGACTATTCCAACAATTTTTGGTTGATGGGTATTCCAAGATTGAATCAATCAGGTTGAACTATATATGTCAAGAACAAGATAAATTCAACTGTAAAATATACAAGGGAATAAAAGAAGCAGTTTTGAGTAGGAAAACAACACCATCATCATATGATAAACATATTCTATTGCCTTCTTCATTTAGGGGGGTCTCAGATATATGATATAGAACTATCAAGATGCAATGGCTATATATAAGGTGGAGGGTTATCCTGAGCTTTTCATTACCTTCACATGCAATCTCAAGTGGCTTGAGATTGATGACTTTCTAAAGAACAGAGAGTTAAATTGTGAAGATAGATCTAATATTATTTGTAGAGCTTTTAAGGTAAAACTAGATACTCTAATTAAAGACATCAGAGCCAACAAGATATTTGGGAGAGTTAGTGCAGGTAAGTTTACTAATTAAAGTTAGTAGGGTGAAACATGAGTATACTAGAAACTTTTCATGTTATTAATATAAATATTATGTCACATATATATGCTATCTAATTAACTTTTCATGAATGGATTTTGAAGTTATTTATACAATTGAATTTTAGAAACGTAGATTGCCACATACACATATACTACTATTTCTCCATAAGAATGATAAATATCCAACAGCAAAAGACATTGACAAAATTATATCAGCTGAGATAGTAGATAACGAGACAGATCCAGATTACTTTGAAGCAGTAGAGAAGCACATGATGCACGGTCCATGTGGTTTGGTTAAGAAGGATTCACCTTGTATGGAGGATGGTAGATGTATTTGTCACTTTTCTAAGAGATTTGTTAATAACACAATCGTTGACAATGATGGTTATACGATATATAGACGCAGGAAAAATGGAAGAATAATTAAAAAGTCTGGTATTAACCTTGATAAAAGTTATGTGGTCTCTCATAACAGGCTCTTACTTATGAGATATGTGGGTCATATTAATGTTGAGTGGTGCAACCAATCAAGGTTAATAAAGTATTTATTCAAATATGTGAATAAAGAATATGACTGTGTGACAACTTTATTCTATAAAAGTGCTATATAAAACACTGAGTTGTATGAACACGTTATGATTATAAATACATATTTTTATGTGAAGCACCTTGAAAAATTTTTGGGTATAACATCCATTATAAAGATCTCTTTGTTGTGAGATTAGGTTTTCACTTACCCGATGAACAAAATGTGATATTTAAAAACTACGAAAATTTAGATGATATGGTGAAACAAGCATCTGTCAAGAAATCTATCTTCATTGGATAGTTTCAAGAAAATAGGAATTATATGGAGGCTAGGTCATTGACATATGCAGAGCTCCCTACAAAATATGTATGGAAAGAAAAAAAAAGGGTATGGTTGCCTCAGAAAACACATTATGTTATTGGAATAATCTTCTTTGTGCCTCCAGGTTTGGGTGAAAGTTATTACCTCAGACTACTCTTTAATTTTGTGAAGGGACCAACTTGCTATGAAGATATCAGGACTGTAGATGATGTTGTTTATTCGATATTTAAAGATGCATAACATTTTCTATGGTGACAAGAAATACTTTTATAACACTTTATAACACTTTTATTTTCTAATTCAATGGATAGGTCAAATATATGTATGAAAAAATTTAGACTCTACTATGTGATAACATACTTCATAAGCAAAGAAGTCTACTTGATAATCTAGGTATTAATTTACTTCAATTCATGTTTAACATAACAATTTGATTTTTCGCTATGTCAATAAGTAAAAAATGATATTTTAGTAATTAATAGATAAGTTCTATCACAACAATTTGAAATTTTGGTAGTCTAACCAACCACAATGTAAATAATGAAGTAATTTTCATGAATATGCATATTTATATCATTGTGTAATGTTTAATCAAAATATAGTTGTGATAAATTTTGAGAAAATAAAGTAAAAGGATAACCAATTGATAGTGATCGATAGGAATTTGTGACAAATATATCACTGACTAAAAAAGGAAGGGTCTTATGCTAATTAGACTAATATATTAATTTATAATAAATTGTCCTATCTTAAAAAATTGTACGAACAATAGTAACTCAAATCAAATACTTAATATGGTCAGCTTGGCTATTCCAGAGCTTATATAAGTCATATAGGAACTTTTTTCAATTTAGATGAGTTATTACATTGCACTGATTTAGATTTCTGTTATGCACATAGATTTAGTACTTATAGATAATGAGTTGAAGGAGCTAACACTCATACAAATTGAAAATGTACTAAACAGTTACAACAAGAGCCTTAAAGACTATCCACCAATGTCAGTCCTAGATATGAGTCAATGTTCGAATCATCAACTAATAGCGGATGGCGTTAATAGGTTAATTTGTGATGACTTTGGTATGACAGAAGGCAACTAGCTGCAAATCATATTACTTATCTACAACAACTGACAGATGAGCAAATGATGGTTTACGAGAAAGTAATGGAGATAGTTCATAGTAACAAAGGTCCTGTGTGGTTATGGTGAGACTGGAAAAACTTTTGTTTGGCAAACATTAGCTTCTGCAATAAGATCGATCACAAATTGTACTCTGTTGCATCAAGTGGGATAGCATCACTTTTATTACCTGGTGGCAGGATAACACATTCACGTTTTGCAATCCCACTCAATCTAGATGATTTCTCCACATGCAATATAAGATAGGGGCGCCTTGGCTGAATTGTTGATAAAGACAAAACTAATAATTTGGGATAACGCTTCTATGGTAAATAAGTACTGCGTTAAAACCCTTGATAGGACGATGCGAGACATTCTAAGATTCAAGAATGTGAATAGAGAAATAGAACCATTTGGAGGAAAGACAATGGTATTTGGAGGTGATTTCTGACAAATACTACTAGTAATCCCAAAAGAAACTAGGCAAAAAATTGTTAATGCCACAATAAACACATCGTATATTTGAAATAGTTATTAGTTGGTGACCCTCACAAAAAACATGAGATTAAGAGTAGGTAATTCCAATGAAATGTCACATGACTTAAAGCAACTTGCTTATTGGATTCTAGGTATTGGTTATGGAAGTTATGGTACACCTAGAGATTGAGGTGAAAGAATTAAAATCTCATATGACACTCTGGTGAAGGACTGTGATAACCCAATAGAGGTAATCTGTAAGGTAACTTACCCAAAACTATTTTCGGAGAAAGATCTTGATTAAGACATAGAAGACCGAGTGATACTTGCACCATCATTGCAAATTGTGGATGAAATAAACAACTACATGATGAGCTTAAATCCCATTGAAGCACATACCTATTATAGTTCTAATAAGGCATGCCCAACAGAATTTAATAATGACTTACTGGTATCCATACACATTCTTGAGTTTTTGAACACAATCAAATGCTCGGGTGTTCCAAACCATGAGTTGACATTAAAAGTTGGAACTCTTACAATACTACTTAGGAACATTGATCACTCATTAGGATTGTGCAATAGTACACGCTTAGTTATCACTGAGCTTAAAAAACACATTGCACAGAAAAAAATAAAGGACAAAAAATGTTCATCCCAAGGATGACTTTAAGTCCATTCGATCATTGAATACTATTCAAGTTTCAATGGAGACAGTTTCCTATAATGGTATCTTATGCAATAACTATAAACAAAAGTCAAGGTCAATTGTTGTCAAAGGTTGGACTTTTACTCAAAAAACCTATTTTTACGCATGGTCAGCTATATGTTGCAGTTTCTAGAGTCACAAACAAGGAAGGACTTAAGATACTACTGTGTCATGATGGGGAGGAAAAGAATGAGACGGATAATGTGGTATTTAAAGAAGTCTTCAGGAATATTTTCTGAATGCATCAACAATGATCTTTGAGTTAAAGATGAGTTTTAGAGTTATTTTTGAAATATTGTAATCAAGTTGAATCATGGATATCAGCACTTTGTCTGGCGGTAGAGAATATTTCTTTAAGACACTAATCAGTTTGAATTATCTCTATGCACAATTTAGGTATTGTTAGTATGACCATTAGCAACATTTTTCTTAAATCCAATTATTCCTTAAGACTTTCATGTTTAATCACTAAAAGGAAAGAAACTATGCCTAAGTTGCACATGTTAGATGATAAGTCTTATATTTAAAAAGGATAACTGAATTATAATTGACATTTATTCGATAATAAGGATAACATCCTAAACACAAGTATCATCATAAAAGATACATAACACAACAAAATAAAAAATTAGATAGGTTAAACTAACCTCAATCTAGGTCATCGATTACAGAAGTTGCTCCCAACAAGATACTTTAATCTGCTTAGTCATACATTATCCGTTCACAAATATAACCATAAAAGCTTTCATGCCAAATAGATCTTGTATTTTAGTGAGAAAATATATAAAACGAACCTAAATCATTAGATGAACGCTAACCAAGAGAAAGATCATTATAAATCACATATACCAACTAATATTACTTTAAGCCAAGAAAAATTGATTATAATCATACTAAAGTTAAGCATAAAACTAGGACATAAATGAACATATCCCTTGGCAATAAAAATTTTTATGATTTCCTTCATATACAAATTAAAAAAAATATAACATTGAAAGCACAAGTATAATACTATCTATCATTCAACTTTAATCCCCCACAAGTGCAACTTGGAGCAACTATAGACCAATAATAGATGCCTCAAATTCCTAAACAATCAAGGAATACAAATCAATTTTACTCAGATATGTTCTAACCAATAA
Organism: Arachis stenosperma; assembly: GCF_014773155.1. Classification (NCBI taxonomy): domain Eukaryota; kingdom Viridiplantae; phylum Streptophyta; class Magnoliopsida; order Fabales; family Fabaceae; genus Arachis; species Arachis stenosperma. The sequence continues at coordinate 92,435,530 of NC_080378.1, forward strand.
TTTTCAAAACATGATTAAATGATAAATGACAAATCATCATCATCATTCCCATCAAATACAAAATTTTATCCAGAAAAATATAGTAATAGACAGATCAGCAATAATGTACATAAAATATGTACATAGCTCATGAATTAAAAAATCAACTCATAATCAAATTTACGAACTTGAAAAATAAATTTATATCAGAATTATATTTAAATATTTTCTTTGTCTAATTACTGAGAAAAAATCACACGTCATTAATTAGTAACATTGTATCTTTAGTCCTGAATAAATTGTATTTTAAAACTTGCAAAAGCAATAGAGTGTAGTAAGCAATAATTTTAATTTCCAATGTTAAATGAATATATTTGTACTTGAAAGATAACAAAAATAAACATGAATGATATCAAATAATCAAAGTTATTATAAGAAAAATATTGTTTTTATTCTTGGATAAGTGAACAATGAAAAACTTGAAAGTTGTCAGGCTAGGTAATTGCCTAGATTGTAATTTTGCAATATATATATAAGCAACTGAATGTTTTGAGACTAAAAGGATTGACATTAAGAAAAGAAAAAACTTAATGAATATCAATATATCATGAATGATAATTTTTTACCGCTGTAAATTAAGACGACTCATACATCAAATTAAACAGCCTAAGGCTCAACAACTAATCAAAACTAAATACTTAAAAACTAATTGTAATTACTAATCTATTAAATATAATAAAACAACAGAATGCAAAAAATATAATCAAGCATATATTTTTATTGGAATATTTTGCTAAAACATGATAAAAGATTATATTCTTTAAAAAAAGAAGTGAAAAAGGAATATCTTGCTAAATCAACCTGTTATTCTCCATTGTAACAGATACATACAGAAAGAAATGCTCACCAAATTTAAAGAGAAGAATCTTTTCAGAATTTAAAACAAATCAACTGTTATTTCTAAATTCTTATTGGAATAAAAAATATCTAAATGGATGAGATTCACCATATCAGAAAAAATATGAATATTTCACAATGATTAAATTCATATGAAAGAAAAAACAAATCCCATACCAGGACATAACTTATCTTTTGAAGTTTTTATTTCTTCAACTGAGTAATCATTACAAAATTAAAGATCAATTAGAAGATTGCCATTCATTATGCTCTTTTACATCTAAAAATTCGGTTTCTATCAAGTTCGCTTATTAGCAGAAGTTATCAAAAGAATATTAAAAAAATCATAAAAGAATTAATATTAAAACCAAGGTGTTTTATAACATTTCTAACACTTTGAACATAATCAGTCCTAAAATGGAAAGCATAGAAATCTAAAATTGTAACAAAGAAAATATACACATAAAAATATTAAAAATTATCTAAGATAGAATAGAAAATCCATGAAAGGTACACTCAGTTGATATAATAGGTACCAACAAAGAAACAAAATTGATTCCCTAACTAATAATCAAGATAAAAGCTTTTAATATAAAGACGTAATGCAAAGTTCAAAATAACATAAAATCAATGTCCAAAACATATAAAACTTTTAGATAAATATATAAATCACTCAATTAGATCTTAAATCTTCTTGAACATCTCAACTTCAGCCTCCTAAACACTATCTTTTGGATTTTACTATCTCTCACAAGTCCTTTAATCAGAAAAATATGAAAAGTTCCTACAATATTACCAAGTAATATAACAGATTTTCACTTCAAATATTAAAAGAAAAAGCATATACAAAAGTGGTGCATATAATATTCATGACCTCATAGTGGTTGGATTCAGCATAAGGGCTCAAATCTCTCCCATTTGTTGGTGTTAGCACTTTGAAGTAAGTCCAAAATGATATGCATGTAATACATTTTTCTACCATTCATTTTGGAAAGTACTTAATAAATATGCATTGAACCAAACTCTACATTGAAGCTTATTAATAAAATATAAATTTAAATTTTCATTTTGATAGCAAAATACAAAATAAATTAAAATTTAGTGTCAATTTATTAACTCAAAACAAAAGATATATTTGAACTTATTAATAAAAAGGAGAGCATAAATATATTTTAGTGTTGAATCCAATTAATCAAAATCCAACTAATCAGTTAAGAATTGCTAACAATGTGATGATGGGTGCATATTCAAAACATATAAATATATTTTAGTGTTGGATTCAATTAATCAAAACAAAATGGATATAACATACAAATGTTTTTATCCTTTCTTCTCTATATATCATATAATTTTAAAAAATATCATTTTAAAACTCAAATCAAATTATTTATTAATTTTATAGACTATTTAATAAATACATATGTAATTTCTCAAATCTCTATTGAAAATAAAAAATTTGGTACCTAAAAACTCAAAAAATTACCACTAAAAATAACAGATTGACAAAAGATAATCTTATTGATATATCTGCTACTCAGACTTCAACAAAATTTTGGTAGTATGATCATCCCATATGTTTCACATTAATATAAAAATCATCAAGTGTTGTACATCTCACATCAACAGAATCATGACAGATAACATTTTTCCATGAATACACCTACAATATATCATTTCGACACTTTAAATGACTTTTTTTTCACCCTGATTCAAGTGCTACATTATATTATCTTTCACAATCATTTACCTTCAAATCATCCTCATGTCTAGTTCTTCCATCCGAATGAAACGTTATTGAGCGCACCCCTGCAGATGAGTGAACCTTTTTGAAAACATTCTCACAACTGCTAAAAAAGAAAACAAATGTTTAAGACTAAGAACATATATAGAGAAAAAAATTAATAACCCATGAAAAATGTAGCCATTCTAATTTCATTATACATGCATATAAGGAGAAGCTATAAAAAATATCTCTTTCATGATAGTGTCAATATAAAGTCTCTGTGTAATTCATTCAATGAATACTATGCAGTGAATCTTTGATGTTAGAATAATTTCAGCAGTTTGATAAGCATCCTTTGGATTTTCAATAGCCATTCAGTATTCTGACATCAACAAAAATTCTTTTAAAATCATATTATAGAGTTTATTTTGAAATCCTGAAAGAGAGATGCTTACATACTGATAGCATGTATAGATTAATGCACACAAAAATATTCAAAAATTTAGTAAGCACAGGCTAAAAGAACTTTTTTAATAACGATAATACACAATCCCGTGATTATACAATCACAGATAAAAATAAATTGTTTCTTCCTCCATAGATATATAAAAGGTATCTGTTTTAGAGCTACATGCATAGATCAAATAATGGTATATTTTGTCCATGTGTTAAATAAAAATAAAAAAGTGAGTGAACCTTCTTCAACTAACCCCTTTAGAGACATAAGACACATCATAAGGATAAATAACTGCTTTAAATAAATACAAACTATTAATAGTAACTGTTCATACCCTGATCGGGGTCCTCCAACTCGGCAAATTCGCAAGAGGTCCGACCTTATCCTAAAGCTCACACCTAAAGGTCGGACCTCGGACAAAGAGCAAGGAAGGCCCATCAAAAGGAACGCAGCCCAAACCTAAAGGCCGAAAAGGCCTGGAAAAGGCGGTTCCACAAAGATAAAGATAAAACTCCCAAAGATAAGATAAGATAAGAATATCTTATCTAGGGAAGATCACTGCCAACTACTATAAATACACTGGAGCACCCAGGTATGGCATTCATTCCAAATCTACACATATCTGCTTGGACCCATGCTAACTTAAGCATCGGAGTGTCATTGCAGGTACAACCACCAACCATTCTGCATACCAAGCTCGGGTCACCGAACCCCCACCACTGGCCTCTCCAGACGACCGAGCTGCACGTTTCAGGCAAACCCTCGGAACATTGGCGCCGTTGCCGGGGACCTGGAAGTCATCCCTCTACCATGGCGGACGACCTTCTCAACGATGAGCACGCTGCATCCGAACAAGAGGACGAAATTGACACCGGAGAACGACCGGACAGCCCTCTATCACCACGTACTCCAGGAGGAAACAAACAGAATCGCCCAAAAACGTCACTCCCAAACAAGGATCCACAAAATTCCGAAAGAGCGAAGAGCTCGGAAATTCTAGAAGCAGTCCGAGCACAACAAGACCGACTAAAACAACTCGAAGAGGACATAAAGAAGCAGAAAGAAACTGAACAAGATCTGAGAAGAGAAACTCGAAAGCGCAGAGAATTAGAAGAAAAACTGCGGAAAATAGAGGCCAACCTGAAAGACCGAACAGAACGCGGCACCACCACCGAGGGCAACCACGATCCCTTCACGCAAGAGATCATGAAGGAGAAGGTACCGCGAAACTTCAAACCACCCGATATGGACCTCTACGACGGCACCACCGATCCAAGTCATCACCTCAGCAACTTCAGAAGCAGAATGTACCTAGTCGACGCCTCCGACGCGATTCGGTGCAAAGCCTTCCCCACCACTCTCACCAAGTCAGCCATGAAGTGGTTCGACAACCTGCCACCAAGATCAATCACCAGCTTCGAAGACCTAACCAAAAAATTCCTAACAAGATTCTCTATTCAAAAGGACAAGACAAAACATGCCCCCAGTCTACTCGGGATCAAACAAGGTGACCAAGAAACTCTCCGAAAATACATGGAACGATTCAACAAAGCCTGCCTGGACATACAACACTTGCCCACTGAAGCAGCCATCATGGGACTAGCAAACGGCCTAAAAGAAGGACCGTTTAGCCAATCCCTATCCAAACGATACCCGACCTCCCTATACGAGGTGCAGGAGCGGGCGGAAAAATATATCAACATGGAGAAAACCTCCCAGCTAAGAGACTCTTCTAGGAAGGAATCAACCTACCCACTCCGAGATCGGGATCGGGAACAGAAAAAGAAAGAAGAACCCAACTCGGACAAACCACGGAAGTACCACAGCTACACCCCCCTCCGAGTCTCCTTGGTAGACGTCTACAGAGAAGTATGCCACACCGAAAAGATCCCACCGCCCCGACCGCTAAAACACAAGAAAGCAGGGAGAGATCGGTCCGAATACTGTGAATATCACAAGCTCTACGGTCATTCTACTAACGACTGCTACGACCTAAAAAATGTTATAGAAAAGCTAGCCAGAGAAGGAAAACTCGACAGATACATAGCAGAGAAAGGAGAAGAGACCAGGAAGAGAAGGCGGGGGGACAATGAAGATCGGGCCGAACAAACCCCACGAACACCTGAAAGACATGTTCACATGATAAATGGAGGTTTTGCAGGCGGAGGAACATCCAAATCCTCACGAAAAAGACACCTCAAAGAAGTCTATCACATCCGAGAAGACAGTCCCCTGCCCGAATTACCTACTATTTCATTCACCCGAGAAGATGCTCAAGGGATAATTCCCGGACACGACGATCCAATGGTAATCACCATTATCCTAGCAAACGCCAACTTACATCGAACCCTGATTGACCAGGGAAGCTCAGCAGATATCCTGTTCAAAACGGCCTTCGACAAACTCGGGCTTGAAGAAAAAGAACTAAAGGCCTACCCCACTGGTGCGCAAAATTGTGAACAATACTTTTTCACAACTCTCATAATCCCCGGTAATGGCTCCAAAAACGTGGTAGCTCAATACCATGGCATTACACAACTTCGCACAACTAACCAGCAAGTGCACTGGGTCGTCCAAGTAATAAACCTTACGCGAGTAAGGGTCGATCCCACGGAGATTGTTAGTATTGAAGCAAGCTATGGTCATCTTGTAAATCTTAGTCAGGTAAACTCAAATGTATATGATGATGAACGAAAATAACATAAAAGATAAAGATAGTGATACTTATGTAATTCATTGGTAGGAACTTCAGATAAGCGCATGAAGATGCCTTCCCTTCCGTCTCTCTGCTTTCCTACTGCCTTCATCCAATCCTTCTTACTCCTTTCCATGGCAAGCTTAAGCAAGGGTTTCACCATTGTCAGTGGCTACCTCCCATCCTCTCAGTGAAAGCGATTGCATATGCTCTGTCACAGCATAGCGGAATTCATCTGTCGGTTCTCAATCAGGCCGGAATAGAATCCAGTGATTCTTTTGCGTCTGTCACTAACGCCCCGCCCTCAGGAGTTTGAAGCACGTCACAGTCATTCAGTCATTGAATCCTACTCAGAATACCACAGACAAGGTTAGACCTTCCGGATTCTCTTGAATGCTGCCATCAGTTCTCGCCTATACCACGAAGACTCTGATCTCACGGAATGGTTGGCTCGTTTGTCAGGCGAGCACTCGGTTGTCAGGCGATCAACCATGCATCGTGTATCAGGAATCCAAGAGATAAACACTAGAGCCTCGTTTGCTTGTAGAACAAGAGTGGTTGTCAGTCACTTTGTTCATGAGTGAGAATGATGATGAGCGTCACATAATCATCACATTCATCAAGTTCTTGAGTGCGAATGAATATCTTGGACAAAGAACAAGTGGAATTGAATGGAAGAACAATAGTAATTGCATTAATACTCGAGGTACAGCAGAGCTCCACACCTTAATCTATGGTGTGTAGAAACTCCACCGTTGAAAATACATAAGAACAAAAGTGATCATTGGTTTCGGCCCCAGAGAGGGAACCAGAAGAACCAAGATGAAAATACAATAGTAAAAGGTCCTACTTAAAGAAAACTAGTAGCCTAGGGTGTACAGAGATGAGTAAATGACATAAAAATCCACTTCCGGGCCCACTTGGTGTGTGCTTGGGCTGAGCAATGAAGCATTTTCGTGTAGAGACTCTTCTTGGAGTTAAACGCCAGCTTTTATGCCAGTTTGGGCGTTTAACTCCCATTTGGGTGCCAGTTCCAGCGTTTAACGCTGGGATTTCTTGAGGTGACTTTGAACGCCGGTTTGGGCCATCAAATCTTGGGCAAAGTATGGACTATCATATATTGCTGGAAAGCCCAGGATGTCTACTTTCCAACGCCGTTGAGAGCGCACCAATTGGGCTTCTGTAGCTCCAGAAAATCCACTTCGAGTGCAGGGAGGTCAGAATCCAACAGCATCTGCAGTCCTTTTTGGTCTCTGAATCAGATTTTTGCTCAGGTCCCTCAATTTCAGCCAGAAAATACCTGAAATCACAGAAAAACACACAAACTCATAGTAAAGTCCAGAAAAGTGAATTTTAACTAAAAACTAATAAAAATATACTAAAAACTAACTAGATCATACCAAAAACATACTAAAAACAATGCCAAAAAGTGTACAAATTATCCGCTCATCACAACACCAAACTTAAATTGTTGCTTGTCCCCAAGCAACTAAAGATCAAATAAGATAAAAAGAGAATATGCAATGAATTCCAAAAACATCTGTGAAGATCAGTATTAATCAGATGAGCGGGGCTTTTAACTTTTTGCCTCTGAATAGTTTTGGCATCTCACTCTATCCTTTGGGATTCAGAATGATTGGCTTCTTTAGGAACTCAGAATCCAGATAGTGTTATTGATTCTCCTAGTTAAGTATGATGATTCTTGAACACAGCTACTTATTGAGTCTTGGCCGTGGCCCAAAGCACTCTGTCTTCCAGTATTACCACCGGATACATACATGCCACAGACACATAATTGGGTGAACCTTTTCAGATTGTGACTCAGCTTTGCTAAAGTCCCCAATTAGAGGTGTCCAGGGTTCTTAAGCACACTCTTATTGCCTTGGATCACAACTTTATTTCTTTCTTTTTCTTTCTTTTCTCTCTCTTTTTTTTTTCGGTTTTTTTTTTTTTTTTTGTATTCACTGCTTTTTCTTGCTTCAAGAATCATTTTTTTTTTATTTTTCAGATCCTCAGTAACATGTCTCCTTTTTCATCATTCTTTCAAGAGCCAACATTCATGAACCACAAATTCAAAAGACATATGCACTGTTCAAGCATACATTCAGAGAACAAAAGTAATGCCACCACATCAAAATAATTAAACTGTTATAAAATTTAAAATTCATGCAATTCTTTTTCTTTTTTCTCAATTAAGCACGTTTTTATTCAAGAAAGGTGATGGATTCATAGGACATTCATAACTTTAAGGCATAGACACTAAGACACTAATGATCACAAGACACAAACATAGATAAACATAAGCACTAAAATTCGAAAAACAGAAAATAAAGAACAAGGAAATCAAGGAACGGGTCCACCTTAGTGATGGCGGCTCTTCCTTGCTCTTGAAGATCCTATGGAGTGCTTAAGCTCCTCAATGTCTCTTCCTTGTCTTTGTTGCTCCTCCCTCATGATTCTTTGGTCTTCTCTAATTTCATGAAGGATGATGGAGTGTTCTTGATGCTCCACCCTTAGTTGTCCCATGTTGGAACTCAACTCTCCTAGGGAGGTGTTTAGTTGCTCCCAATAGTTTTGTGGAGGAAAGTGCATCCCTTGAGGTATCTCAGGGATTTCTTGATGAGAGGGGTCTCTTGTGTGCTCCATCCTTTTCTTGGTAATGGGCTTATCCTCATCAATGGTGATGTCTCCCTCTATGTCAACTCCAACTGAATAACAGAGGTGACAAATGAGGTGAGGAAAGGCTAACCTTGCTAAGGTAGAGGACTTATCCGCCACCTTGTAGATTTCTTGGGCTATGACCTCATGAACTTCCACTTCTTCTCCAATCATGATGCTATGGATCATGATAGCCCGGTCTATGGTAACTTCGGACCGGTTGCTAGTGGGAATGATTGAGCGTTGTATGAACTCTAACCATCCTCTAGCCACGGGCTTGAGGTCATGCCTTCTCAATTGAACCGGCTTTCCTCTTGAATCTTGCTTCCATTGTGCGCCCTCTTCACATATGATTGTGAGGACTTGGTCCAACCTTTGATTAAAGTTGACCCTTCTTGTATAAGGATGCTCATCTCCTTGCATCATAGGCAAGTTGAACGCCACCCTCACACTCTCCGGACTAAAATCCAAGTATTTCCCCCGAACCATAGTGAGATAATTCTTTGGATTCGGGTTCACACTTTGGTCATGGTTCTTGGTGATCCATGCATTGGCATAGAACTCTTGAACCATCAAGATTCCGACTTGTTGAATGGGGTTGGTAAGAACTTCCCAACCTCTTCTTCGGATCTCATGTCGGATCTCCGGGTATTCACCCTTTTTGAGTAAAAAGGGGACCTCGGGGATCACCTTCTTCAAGGCCACAACTTCATAGAAGTGGGCTTGATGCACCCTTGAGAGGAATCTATCCATCTCCCATGACTCGGAGGTGGAAGCTTTTGCCTTTCCTTTCCTCTTTCTAGAGGTTTCTCCGGCCTTGGATGCCATAATGGTTATGGAAAAATGAAAAAGCAACGCTTTTACCACACCAAACTTAAAATGTTTGCTCGTCCTCGAGCAAAAGAAGAAAGAAGAGAGTAGAAGAAGAAGAAATGAGGAAGAGGGAGATGGTGGTGTATTCGGCCAAAGAGGGGGAGAAGTGTTGTTTAGGTTGTGTGAAAATGAAGGGGTGAAGAAGGGTTTATATAGGAGAGAGGGGAGATGATGGTTCGGCCATTATGGGTGGGTTTGGGAGGGAAAGTGGTTTGAATTTGAAGGGTGAGGTTGGTGGGGATTTATGAAGGATGGATGTGAGTGGTGAAGAGAAAGATGGGATTTGATAGGTGAAGGGTTTTTGGGGAAGAGGTGTTGAGGTGATTGGTGAATGGGGGAAGAAGAGAGAGAGTGGTGGTGGGGTCCTGTGGGGTCCACAGATCCTGTGGTGTCAAGGAAAAGTCATCCCTGCACCAAATGGCATCAAAATTCACGTTTTGAGCCATTTCTGGCGTTAAACGCCGGGCTGGTGCCCATTCCTGGCGTTTAACGCCAGGTTCTAGCCCTTTTCTGGCGTTTAACGCCAGTCTGGTGCCCCTTTCTGGCGTTAAACGCCCAGAATGGTGCCAGACTGGGCGTTAAACGCCCAACTGCTAGGCTTACTGGCGTTTAAACGCCAGCAGCATCTTCCTCCAGGGTGTGCTGTTTTTCTTCCTGTTTTTCATTCTGTTTTTGCTTTTTTCATTGTTTTTGTGACTTCTTATGATCATCAACCTAAAAAAGATAAAATAACAAAAGAAAATAGTTAACTATAAAACATTGGGTTGCCTCCCAACAAGCGCTTCTTTAATGTCATTAGCTTGACAGAGGACTCTCATGGAGCCTCAGAAATACTCAGAACCGTGTTGGAACCTCCCAACACCAAACTTAGAGTTTGAATGTGGGGGTTCAACACCAAACTTAGAGTTTGGTTGTGGCCTCCCAACACCAAACTTAGAGTTTGACTGTGGGGGCTCTGCTTGGCTCTGTTTTGAGAGAAGCTCTTCATGCTTCCTCTCCATGATGATAGAGGGATGTCCTTGGGCCTTAAACACCAAGGATTCTTCATTCACTTGAATGATCAACTCTCCTCTATCAACATCAATCACAGCCTGTGCTGTGGCTAGGAAGGGTCTGCCAAGGATGATGGATTCATCCATGCACTCCCCAGTCTCTAGGACTACGAAATCAGTAGGGATGTAATGGTCTTCAACTTTTACCAGAACATCCTCTACAAGTCCATAGGCTTGTTTTCTTGAGTTGTCTGTCATCTCTAGTGAGAGTTTTGCAGCTTGCACCTCAAAGATCCCTAATTTCTCCATTACAGAGAGGGGCATGAGGTTTACACTTGACCCTAAGTCACACAAGGCCTTCTTGAAGGTCATGGTGCCTATGGTACAAGGTATAGAAAACTTCCCAGGATCCTGCCTCTTTTGAGGCAGTTTCTGCCTAGACAAGTCATCCAGTTCTTTGGTGAGCAAAGGGGGTTCATCCTCCCAAGTCTCATTTCCAAATAACTTGTCATTTAGCTTCATGATTGCTCTAAGGTATTTAGCAACGTGCTCTTCAGTGATATACTCATCCTCTTCAGAGGAAGAATACTCATCAGAGCTCATGAATGGCAGAAGTAAGTCCAATGGAATCTCTATGGTCTCATCTTGAGCCTCAGATTCCCATGGTTCCTCATTGGGGAACTCATTAGAGGCCAGTGGACGTCCAGTGAGGTCTTCCTCAGTGGCGTCCTCTGCCTCTTCTTCCTTCCAGAATTCGGCCATGTTGATGGCCTTGCACTCTCCCTTTGGATTTTCTTCTGTATTACTTGGAAGAGTACTAGGAGGGAGTTCAGTAACTTTCTTGCTTAGCTGACCCACTTGTCCTTCCAAATTCCTAATGGAGGACCTTGTTTCAGTCATGAAACTTTGAGTGGTCTTTATTAGATCAGAGACCATTGTTGCTAAGTCAGAAGTACTCTGCTTAGAACTCTCTGTCTGTTGCTGAGAAGATGATGGAAAAGGCTTGCCATTGCTAAACCTGTTTCTTCCACCATTATTGTTATTGAAACCTTGTTGAGGTCTCTCTTGATTCTTCCACGAGAAATTTGGGTGATTTCTCCATGAAGAATTGTAGGTGTTTCCATAGGGTTCTCCTAGGTAATTCACCTCTTCCATTGAAGGATTCTCAGGATCATAAGCTTCTTCCTCAGATGAAGCTTCCTTAGTACTGCCAGGTGCATTTTGCATTCCAGACAGACTTTGAGAAATCAAATTGACTTGTTGAGTCAATATCTTGTTCTGAGCCAGTATGGCATTCAGAGTGTCAATCTCAAGAACTCCTTTCTTCTGACTAGTCCCATTGTTCACAGGATTCCTTTCAGAAGTGTACATGAATTGGTTATTTGCAACCATTTCAATTAGTTCCTGAGCCTCTGTAGGCGTCTTCTTCAGATGAAGAGATCCTCCAGCAGAGCTATCCAAAGACATCTTGGATAGTTCAGAGAGACCATCATAGAAAATACCTATGATGCTCCATTCAGAGAGCATGTCTGAGGGACATCTTCTGATTAATTGTTTGTATCTTTCCCAAGCTTCATAGAGGGATTCTCCATCCTTCTGTCTGAAGGTTTGGACCTCCACTCTAAGCTTACTCCATTTTTGAGGTGGAAAGAACTTTGCCAAGAAGGCATTGACTAGCTTTTCCCAAGAGTCCAGGCTATCTTTAGGTTGTGAGTCCAACCATATTCTAGCTCTGTCTCTTACAGCAAAAGGGAATAGCATCAGTCTGTAGACCTCGGGGTCAACCCCATTAGTCTTGACTGTGTCACAGATTTGCAAGAATTCAGCTAAGAACTGATGAGGATCTTCCATTGGAAGTCCATGGAACTTGCAATTCTGTTGCATTAGAGAAACTAATTGAGGCTTAAGCTCAAAGTTGTTTGCTCCAATGGCAGGGATAGAGATGCTTCTCCCATAGAAGTTGGGAGTAGGTGCAGTAAAGTCACCCAGCACCTTCCTTGCATTGTTGGCATTGTTGTTGTTTTCGGCTGCCATGTGTTCTTCTTCTTTGAAGAATTCGGTCAGGTCCCCTAAAGAGAGTTGTGCCTTGGCTTCTCTTAGCTTTCTCTTCAAGGTTCTCTCAGGTTCAGGGTCAGCTTCAACAAGAATGCCTTTGTCTCTGCTCCTGCTCATATGAAAGAGAAGAGAAAAAGAAAATGTGAAATCCTCTATGTCACAGTATAGAGATTCCTTGAGGTGTCAGAAGAACAGAAAAATAGAAGAAAAGAAGGTAGAAGAATTCGAACTTGATGAGATAGAGTTCGAATTGTGCATTAAGAAGGAGCAGTACTCCATAAATAGAAGGATGTGAGAGAGAGGGAAGAGGATTTTTCAAAAATTGAATTAAGAAGATTTTAAAAAATATTTTGAAAAATTGTTTGATAATTTTCGAAAATTGAAAGTGGAAGAGAAATCAAGTGATTTTTGAAAAAGATTTTGAGATTAGAAGTTAAAAAGATTTAATTGAAAACTATTTTGAAAAAGATGTGGTTGAGAAGATATGATTGGTTTTTAAAAAAAATGTGATTGAGAAGATATGATTTGAAAACAATTTTAAAAGATATGTTTTGAAAATAATTTTAAAAGATTTGATTTTGAAAATTAGTGACTTGCCTAACAAGAAAAGATATGATTCAAACATTAAACCTTTCTCAACAGAAAAGGTAACAAATTTGAGATGTTCAATCAAATCCTTAATTGTTAGGAAGTATCTTTGAAAAAGGAAAGAAATTGATTTTGAAAACATTTGATTGAAAAGATATGATTTGAAAAAGATTTGATTTTGAAAAACTTTGAAAACTTGAAAAAAAATTGATTTTGAAAAAAAAATCTTCCCCCTAGCACCATCCTGGCGTTAAACGCCCAGAATGGTATACATTCTGGCGTTTAACGCCCAAAATGCTACCTCTTTGGGCGTTAAACGCCCAACCAGGTACCCTGGCTGGCGTTTAAACGCCAGTCTGTCTTCTTCACTGGGCATTTTTGAATGCTCAGCTTTTTCTGTATAATTCCTCTGCAGTATGTTCTGAATCTTCAATTCTTTGTATCATTGACTTGAAAAGACACAAATTAAAAATATTTTTGGATTTTTTTAATAATCAAAATGCAACAAGAATCAAATAACAATGCATGCAAGACACCAAACTTAGCAGTTTGTATACTACTGACACTAACAAAATGAAAATGCTCATGAGACACACAAGACACTCAAGTCAATAGAATTCAAAGATAAGAGCAAGTAAATCATCAAGAACATCTTGAAGATCACTAAGACATATGAATGCATGCAATTGACACCAAACTTAAGATGAGACACTAGACTCAAACAAGAAATATTTTTGAATTTTATGATTTTGTAATTTTTTTGTGTTTTTCGAAAATTAAAAAGGGTATCAAAATTCTTAATGAGAATTCCAAGAATCAGTGCAATGCTAGTCTAAGACTCCGGTCCAGGAATTAGACATGGCTTCACAGCCAGCCAAGCTTTCAAAGAAAGCTTCGGTCCAAAACACTAGACATGGCCAAAGGCCAGCCAAGCCTTAGTAGATCACTGCTCCAAAAGCAAAATTGATGAAAATCAACAAGCTCTTGTGGTGATAAGTTGAAACCTCGGTCCAATCAGATTAGACATGGCTTCTCAGCCAGCCAGATTTCAACAAATCATCATGAAACTCTAGAATTCATCTTCAAGAATTTCGAAAAAAAATAAATACCTAATCTAAGCAACAAGATGAACCATCAGTTGTTCAAACTAGAACAATCCCTGGCATTGTTACCAAAAGCTTGCTCAAAACTTGAACAATCCCCGGCAACGGCGCCAAAAACTTGGTGCGCAAAATTGTGAACAATACTTTTTCACAACTCTCATAATCCCCGGTAATGGCTCCAAAAACGTGGTAGCTCAATACCATGGCATTACACAACTTCGCACAACTAACCAGCAAGTGCACTGGGTCGTCCAAGTAATAAACCTTACGCGAGTAAGGGTCGATCCCACGGAGATTGTTAGTATTGAAGCAAGCTATGGTCATCTTGTAAATCTTAGTCAGGTAAACTCAAATGTATATGATGATGAACGAAAATAACATAAAAGATAAAGATAGTGATACTTATGTAATTCATTGGTAGGAACTTCAGATAAGCGCATGAAGATGCCTTCCCTTCCGTCTCTCTGCTTTCCTACTGCCTTCATCCAATCCTTCTTACTCCTTTCCATGGCAAGCTTAAGCAAGGGTTTCACCATTGTCAGTGGCTACCTCCCATCCTCTCAGTGAAAGCGATTGCATATGCTCTGTCACAGCATAGCGGAATTCATCTGTCGGTTCTCAATCAGGCCGGAATAGAATCCAGTGATTCTTTTGCGTCTGTCACTAACGCCCCGCCCTCAGGAGTTTGAAGCACGTCACAGTCATTCAGTCATTGAATCCTACTCAGAATACCACAGACAAGGTTAGACCTTCCGGATTCTCTTGAATGCTGCCATCAGTTCTCGCCTATACCACGAAGACTCTGATCTCACGGAATGGTTGGCTCGTTTGTCAGGCGAGCACTCGGTTGTCAGGCGATCAACCATGCATCGTGTATCAGGAATCCAAGAGATAAACACTAGAGCCTCGTTTGCTTGTAGAACAAGAGTGGTTGTCAGTCACTTTGTTCATGAGTGAGAATGATGATGAGCGTCACATAATCATCACATTCATCAAGTTCTTGAGTGCGAATGAATATCTTGGACAAAGAACAAGTGGAATTGAATGGAAGAACAATAGTAATTGCATTAATACTCGAGGTACAGCAGAGCTCCACACCTTAATCTATGGTGTGTAGAAACTCCACCGTTGAAAATACATAAGAACAAAAGTGATCATTGGTTTCGGCCCCAGAGAGGGAACCAGAAGAACCAAGATGAAAATACAATAGTAAAAGGTCCTACTTAAAGAAAACTAGTAGCCTAGGGTGTACAGAGATGAGTAAATGACATAAAAATCCACTTCCGGGCCCACTTGGTGTGTGCTTGGGCTGAGCAATGAAGCATTTTCGTGTAGAGACTCTTCTTGGAGTTAAACGCCAGCTTTTATGCCAGTTTGGGCGTTTAACTCCCATTTGGGTGCCAGTTCCAGCGTTTAACGCTGGGATTTCTTGAGGTGACTTTGAACGCCGGTTTGGGCCATCAAATCTTGGGCAAAGTATGGACTATCATATATTGCTGGAAAGCCCAGGATGTCTACTTTCCAACGCCGTTGAGAGCGCGCCAATTGGGCTTCTGTAGCTCCAGAAAATCCACTTCGAGTGCAGGGAGGTCAGAATCCAACAGCATCTGCAGTCCTTTTTGGTCTCTGAATCAGATTTTTGCTCAGGTCCCTCAATTTCAGCCAGAAAATACCTGAAATCACAGAAAAACACACAAACTCATAGTAAAGTCCAGAAAAGTGAATTTTAACTAAAAACTAATAAAAATATACTAAAAACTAACTAGATCATACCAAAAACATACTAAAAACAATGCCAAAAAGTGTACAAATTATCCGCTCATCACCCACCGACCTATTTGGACTAGGGGATACTCCGATCCATCCCTTAGGATACATCTCGCTACACACTACCTTTGGAAGAGGCGAGCAATCTAAAACATTAAGCATCGACTACATTATAGTCGACGTCACTTCAGCATACAATGCCCTCATTGGGCGACCAACCCTAAACAGACTGGCAGCTATAGTCTCGACCCCACACCTCTGTATGAAGTTCCCTACCGCAAAGGGAATCGCTACCCTAAAAGGCGACCAAAAACTAGCACGGCGATGCTACAACGAAAGCCTAAGCCTAAAAGGGAAAGAGGTCAACACGATAGAACTCGGACGAGTTCAATCCCGAGAAGATCTCCGGCCACAGCCAGAGGGAGAAACCGAAAAAGTCCAGATTGGGAACACACCTGAAAAAATAACAAGCATAGGAGTAAACCTCGACACAGGCCTAAAAGAGGAACTCATAACCCTCTTAAGGGAGAATTCCGACCTCTTCGCCTGGAAAGCCTCCGACATGCCGGGCATAAGTCCCGACCTGATGTGCCATAAGCTATCGGTTTACCCGGGATCCCGGCCTGTCCAACAAAGACGCCGGAAGCTCGGACCCGAGCGCATGCAAGCAATAGAAGAACAAGTACAAGCACTGCTAGATGCAGGGTTCATTAGGGAAGTAAAATACCCCCTATGGCTCGCAAACGTGGTCCTGGTAAAAAAGGCCAACGGAAAATGGAGGATGTGCGTCGATTACACAGATCTCAACAAAGCCTGCCCCAAAGACCCATATCCACTACCAAACATCGACGCATTAGTAGACGCAGCCTCAGGCTATAGATATCTCTCCTTCATGGACGCATACTCGGGATACAATCAAATCCCAATGTATGGACCCGACCAAGAAAAGACCTCGTTCATAACCCCAAGGGCAAACTACTGCTACGTAGTAATGCCCTTCGGGCTAAAGAACGCAGGGGCAACCTACCAGAGGCTAATGAACAAAGTGTTCTCAGAGCACATCGGACTACAGCTGGAGGTGTACGTCGACGACATGCTGGTAAAGACACAAGAAGACAGAAACTTGCTGACCGACCTCGCCAGTGTTTTCGGCACCCTCAGAAAACACAACATGAGACTTAACCCGACAAAGTGCACCTTCGCCGCAGAAGCCGGAAAGTTCTTAGGCTTCATGCTGACTCAAAGGGGCATCGAAGCAAACCCGGACAAATGCCAAGCGATACTCAATATGAGGAGCCCAACGTGTGTCAAAGAAGTACAACAACTAAACGGAAGGCTAGCCGCCCTATCAAGATTCTTGGCGGGATCAGTAATAAAGTCACTACCTCTCTACTCACTCCTAAAGAAAGGGAAACCCTTCTCATGGACCCCGGAGTGCGAAAAAGCCTTTCAAGACTTCAAGGAATTCCTCGGGCAGCCACCAATCCTAACCCGACCTCTAAAGGGAGAAGAACTCGTACTATACCTCTCGGTTGGAAATCGAGCAGTCGCTTCAGCGTTAATACGAGAAAATGACCAAGGACAACACCCCATATACTTTGTAAGCAAGGCACTACAAGGGGCCGAATTAAACTATCAGAAAATAGAAAAATTCGCCTACGCCCTAGTGTTCACAGCTCGGAGGCTCCGTCCCTACTTTCAAGCCCACACCATCAAAGTCCGGACAAACCAACCAATGAGACACATCCTCCAAAAAACAGATCTGGCAGGACGAATACTGCAATGGGCGGTGGAACTGTCCGAGTTCGACCTCCACTATGAAACCCGGACTGCCATAAAATCCCAGTATCTAGCCGACTTCATCGCAGAATACACTGAGACCCCTGGAACCCCACTCTCGTGGAACCTGTATGTCGACGGGTCCTCAAACAAAACAGGAAGCGGAGCCGGGGTTATACTCGAAAGCGACCAAGGAACGCGGATAGAACTATCCCTAAAATTCGAGTTCCAGGCTTCGAACAACCAAGCCGAATACGAGGCCCTACTAGCAGGTCTAAAGCTAGCCGGAGAGGTCGGAGCCCAAAAAATAACGATCTTCAGCGACTCCCAGGTCGTCACATCACAAGTAAATGGAAGCTACCAGGCCAAAGACCCCACTATGAAAAAATACCTGGACCAAACACAGGCACAACTACGCCACTTTTCAGAGATACAGATTCAGCACATACCTTGGGAACAAAACGCCCGGGCAGACGCCCTCTCAAAGCTTGCCAGCACCAAGCCCGGAGGCAACAACAGAAGTCTCCTCCAGGAAACCTTACAATCTCCCTCCGTGCTAAGAGAGGAAGAAGCGCTAAATATATCCAACCAACAACAAGGATGGATGACCCCCATACTCAACTACCTGAAGTCGGGAACTCTCCCCGCCGAAAGAAAGGAAGCTAGAAGACTCGCGAAAGACGCCCAGAATTATACACTAATTCACGACATATTATACAGAAGAGGATTCTCAAACCCCCTCCTTAGGTGTGTCCCGACCTCAGAAACAAAGAGCGTCCTCGAAGAAGTCCACGGAGGCATGTGTGGGAACCACCTCGGAGCTCGAGCATTATCCAAGAAAGTAGTCCGAGCCGGATTCTACTGGCCGACCTTGCAAAGAGACGCAACGGAATTTGTGAAAATATGCCCCCCCTGCCAAAAACACGCCAATTTTTACAAAGCACCACCTGAAGACCTCATTAGCATCACCGCACCATGGCCCTTCGCAAAGTGGGGACTTGACCTACTCGGCCCGTTTCCCCAAGGACCGGGGCAAGTCAAATACCTCATAGTAGGGGTCGACTACTTCACAAAGTGGATCGAAGCTGAACCCTTAGCCACCATCACAGCTCAGAAAAGCCGCAAATTCCTATACAAAAACATCGTCACAAGGTTCGGAGTCCCCTACTCCATCACCACAGACAATGGAACACAGTTCACAGACACAAGTTTTCAGAACTTGGCGGCTGAGCTAAAAATCAAACAGCAATTCACCTCAGTCGAGCACCCACAAGCCAATGGACAAGCGGAGGCCGCAAATAAAGTCATCTTGGCCGGGTTAAAACGAAGACTCCAAGAAGCCAAAGGGGCATGGGCCGAGGAGCTCCCCCAGGTGCTATGGGCATACCGGACAACCCCACACTCTACAACGGGAGAATCACCATTCCGACTAGCTTACGGGATGGAGGCAATGATTCCTATCGAAATAGATGAAGGGTCACCCCGAGTCATCTTCTACAACGAAGAAGGTAACCCACAGGCACAAAGGGAAGAACTCGACCTCCTCCCCGAGGTCCGAGAAAAAGCCCGGATCCGAGAGGAAGCCTTAAAACGGCGAACGGCCCTCAGATACAATCAGAAAGTAATAAAACGAAGCTTCTCAATTCACGACCTGATTCTGATCCGAAACGACATCGGAACACAAAAGTCGGGAGAAGGGAAGCTAGCTGCAAATTGGAAAGGACCTTACAAGGTAACAGAAGTCTTAGGAACAGGCTATTACAAAATATCCGACCTAGAAGGCAATGAGTTGCCCAGGGCCTGGCACGCCTGTAATCTAAAACGATACTACAGCTAGAAAAACCTAACCCGAGGTGTACTCTTTTTCCCTACAAGGGTTTTTTAATGAGACCCCGGACAAGAAAAGTACCCGACCTAGCCAAGGGTAAACACTCTGTAAATATTCTTTCTTTTTTAAATACTAATCGAATTTTTCTCTTTTCCTTCTCCTTCTTCTTCATGATGAAACAAATCCTGAAAAGTACCCGCCAAGGCGCATTAATTTATGCTCGGCAAAACGCAAAAATCATTGCCAAGAGACCACACAAGGTCGGCAAAGATAAAGCGACGAGGTTCAGATTAATGTGAGAAGTTATAAAGCAACTCTGAAAAGGCTCAAAAAGCCAAATAAAAGAGGTTACAAAAATAACTTAAAAGGCCGACCAACAATAAGGCCGGACCCAACGAAGGGAAGTACTCAACCGCCCCCCCGAGGTCCGAGAAAAAGCCCGGATCCGAGAAAGAAGCCTTAAAACGGCGAAAACAAAGATTTCGAAAACGCTTACTAAAAAGTTGCTATACAAAAACAACTAAAAAGTACAAGCGAAGAAACGAAATCGAAGGGAAAGGATAAAACAAAGTTTCAAAAAAAACGCTTACTAAAAAGTTGCTATACAAAAACAACTAAAAAGTACAAGCGAAGAAACGAAAGCAAAGGGAAGGATAAAACGAAGTTTCAAAAAACGCTAGCTAAAAAGTTGTTATCCAAAAACAACTAAAAAGCATAAAGCGGAACTAAAAGTCAAAACGCGAACAAACACCACATAATAAGCTAAAAAGTTACTACAAGTAGCTAATAGCAAAAAGGTGTTCAAAGCATTAAACAGGTAGTAAAAACCATCCAAAAAAGGAGCCCACAGGCCGGGCAAAAAACCAAAAACAAAGGATTACAGGGAATCAAGATCCTTTCCCGACTCCACATCGGTAAAAGGCTGCGGAGGAAGAACCATAGAAATCGGGACAGCCTTGACAGCACCGTCATCTCGGTTTGAAACCTCCACACCAGATTCCTCCCCGGCCAAAGGTGAAGTCGGGTTCGCAACCGGAACTTTGGGGTCAGACACCGGAACCTCATCCTCGTTGGGAGCAGGAACAATCTTTCCTTCCACGACAACATTATCCGTACTGAATAAACTCAGATCCAGGTCAGGAGCAAGAACCCGGACCTGAGCCTTCAAATTTTCAAACATAGCATCCATACCCTTAGCCACATGTCCTTCTAGCTCGAAAAAATCATCCTGAGCGGATTGCAACCTCTCCTTTGTCTCCACAAGCTCAGCATATGTCCGAGTATAACTCGCCTTCGCCGCCTTCACCATCTCCTCGGATGAACTCGCCGCCGCCACAGCCGCGGTAGCTTTAGCTTTCTCCTTCTCCAAAGACGCCTCCAGCTCAGCAATCCTTGCAGCCTTCAGTTCACTAATCCTCTCGAACTCGGACTGAGCCTTCTCAAGTCGGGAACTGGTCGCACCAATGGGGGATTTCTTGAACTCTTGGGCAATAGCGGCATGAAGACTAGCCATCCGGACACAGCTCCGTGCCATATACTGAAAATGGTGCTCCATAGACACATCATCAGAAGAAATAAAAGTCTGAGGGAGAATATGCTGTTCAACCCAACCGAGAGCATCAAAATCCTTATCATTAAAACCCGCAAACTCTTGAGAGGTCTTCTGCTTCTTGGGAGGAGGACCCGAGGACGAAGGAGGAGATGAGTTACCGGGTCCAGAGGTTGGAGGATCCTGATTTATAGGTCGAAACTGGGGAGTCGGAATAGTCTTCGACCGAGTAGTGACACCCACAGTAGTCTTCTTCGGAGAAGATCGGGCAGAAGCCTCCCCAGCCTCAATATTTTGAGCAGCCACGGACTTCTTCGTCCGACGAAGGTACTTCATAGAATCCGCCTGAGAAGACATCTCTGCAAAAATAAAAGAAAAGAATCACCA
The DNA here is from genome assembly GCF_014773155.1 of Arachis stenosperma. NCBI lineage: Eukaryota > Viridiplantae > Streptophyta > Magnoliopsida > Fabales > Fabaceae > Arachis > Arachis stenosperma. The sequence continues at coordinate 92,456,860 of NC_080378.1, forward strand.
AAACAGAAATTCCACCAAAACAAAAACAAGCAAAAATACTAAAAAGATAATCTCGGAGGGTCGGGAACTACCTAACTCGGAACGGAGAAGGCTTGGATCCCCCAACATTTTCTTCGTGTCCAAGTGAGGTGCCCGACCCCATAAACTGCTTACCACACCCACAAAAGCCTGCTCCACCTCATCTAGACTCTCAAGGGTATACTTAGTAGACACTACTTTCTCCTGCCAACAAAGAGGAAAAGAAGGCTCCCCACTCTCATCTAAAAAGAAAGGTCGGACGTCTCCAGTAGCCCGGACCTTGAAATAGAAGTTCTTAAAATCATGAAAGGACTCATCATACAGGGTGCAAAACTTCCTTCCCTGGTTAGCCCTAAAAGAAACCCAAGATACCTTCCCTCCACCCGACCCTGGCTTTGTCAACACAAACAAGTAGGAAAAAAGAGAAATAGAGGGAGCAACGCCCAAGAACTGACACAAAAGTTGAAACAGCTTTAAAAACGTCCAAGAATTTGGATGGAGCTGCGTAGGAGCAAGATTACAAGACCATAACACCTCAGACTCCAGATCGGTAAAGGGAAGTCGGACGCCCAGCTTAGAGAAAAAACAATCATAAGCGTAAAAGAAAAGCTTCTCGGAACTATCTAGGGGCGGGAAGCACACTCTCTCCTCAGAATCCGGGGCGACTAGTTCATAATCCCTCTCAGACTCTCTATTTTCGCATATGCTACAATGCCTACGGAACCTAACTAAGTACTCAGAATCTACCACGGTAGGAACTCTTAGAGGAAGAGGGTCTACCCAATCAAGACCACACGGAATTTTAGTCGACATCGCTTGAAGAACCTTTCGAGACATAAAAATTCTTACCTACAAAGAAGAAATACAGCAGCAGGCAAAAAATCACATAAAGAAGACAACGAAAAACCATTCAGCAAGGCAAGAAGCAAAGACCCCACGAAAAAAGTGGGCAACACAGAACGAAAACGCCAGGGAACAAAAAAGAGCCCCCCCATATAAAAACAACAGCAATGGCGGCACCTCTTTTGGGGCAACCCAGGCATAAAGAAAAAGAAATAAGCAAGAGCCACACAAAGGACAGAAGCATACGATCACAAGAAAAGAGAAACACGGAAACAAACCTGGAAGAAGAAGCGAAGACGAAGAGCTCCGAAGCAAGGAGAACGAAACGACGGCACAGAGGAAACCCCGGAAAGACACACAAAGAAAGATTCTGGAAAGCAAAACAAAGGGAAAGAAGAAGCGGCGCTTGTAAAGCATAAGAAAAACAAAACGCAGAAAGGAGGAAAGGAGCAATAAATAAAGCCTTCACAGAGCCCGAACGGAAATCGAGGAAAAACGGTAAAATGCAATAAATGCAGGAACGGCCATTTTGAATTTTGAAAAACAGACTACTATGCCCGAGCACGACCTCCCAAAAAGGACGAACTCGGGCAGGGGCACTGTTCATACCCTGACCGGGGTCCTCCAACTCGGCAAATTCGCAAGAGGTCCGACCTTATCCTAAAGCTCACACCTAAAGGTCGGACCTCGGACAAAGAGCAAGGAAGGCCCATCAAAAGGAACGCAGCCCAAACCTAAAGGCCGAAAAGGCCTGGAAAAGGCGGTTCCACAAAGATAAAGATAAAACTCCCAAAGATAAGATAAGATAAGAATATCTTATCTAGGGAAGATCACTGCCAACTACTATAAATACACTGGAGCACCCAGGTATGGCATTCATTCCAAATCTACACATATCTGCTTGGACCCATGCTAACTTAAGTATCGGAGTATCATTGCAGGTACAACCACCAACCATTCTGCATACCAAGCTCGGGTCACCGAACCCCCACCACGGGCCTCTCCAGACGACCGAGCTGCACGTTTCAGGCAAACCCTCGGAACAGTAACTTTTTCATCCTTTTTTTTTGTGTTCTTAAAAAATTTTTATTCTTAACTAAAAAGTGATTAATTGAAATTCAATTAATCATAGCCTTAAAGATTAATCATATTCTTATAGATTCAAATACCAGAAATTTCACTAAACTAATATTATTAAATCTACTAAGTACGTAATTGCAATTTATATATTACCATTTTTTTAGCTATTAATGTGTATTGGTAACTTTAGTTATAGTCTTGCACCTGCTCTGTTAACTAATTAATACTAATACTAATATAAAATTTCTAAGTTTTAGACTAGCCACACTTCTACAAATTTCTATTATGAAAACATGTGTGTTCTAAGTACAAAAGAATAATTAAACAAAATAAACTAAATCTTATAATATTAGATAGATAAAAAAACCAATAAATCTTATAATATTAGTTTTATAAATGAACATTAATCAGTTTATTTTTCAGATACAATTTTTGTATATAATGATTTCACATAAATATAAAAAAATAATGATTAAAACTTAATAAAACTTAATGAGCAAACAATATGTAAAATATACATTATTTAAAAACAACTCTTCAAAAAACAAACAAAATTTTGTTATTTATATATGAATTTTTATGTGCATGTTACATCAAATATCAAACTAAGAAAAACAAGATTATGGGACAACCCGCCCAAAGCACAGGAAACATACTAGTAAAAAGAAAAAAGAAGATCAAATTATTGACTAGAAAAAAGCTTGACACCTCACTCAAATTCTCATTTACGTAATAATATAATATATATTATTTATTATCAAGTTATAACTAACTTTTAATCCAATTTTTGGTAATTGAAATTCAAATGATTAAAATCATTAAATGATAAATATTTTACACTAAATTATTTTTTTTGTTATAAAAATTAAAAAAATGTGAGTTGTTAATCAATTCAAAATTTAAATTTAAATTTAAATAAAATAAAATATTATTTTAAATTTTATCTTACTAATTAGACTTAATTTTTAAATAAAAAATTATTTTATACATTATATTGTTAGATAATAAAAACATTTATTTTTTTAACACCAATCATTGCCAAATAAAATAAATTGAAAAAAATTACACTAATTCTTTTTTTAGAAAACAAATTAATTTTTTTATATTCTATATATGAGAATTTTTTTATGCATTTAAAATTCTCTACATTTACATATAACACGAAAACAAAAAGTCTTAGAATGAATTTTGAAAATGGAATTTTTGAAACAAAATCTTTTCTATTTTTAAGCATAATCTAATCTAACTAACATACTCTAACTAACAAGTGAAGCTTATATAAATGCTGTGTTTAAAAATAGAAATCGAAGCTATAAGCTAATTAAGAAGACGACATAAATAAATAAAGTAAGAATGAGTCAAGAGAATTCGGATATGTTGAAAATGATAGCTGTTCCGAGGGTTTGCCTGAAACGTGCAGCTCGGTCGTCTGGAGAGGCCCGTGGTGGGGGTTCGGTGACCCGAGCTTGGTATGCAGAATGGTTGGTGGTTGTACCTGCAATGACACTCCGATGCTTAAGTTAGCATGGGTCCAAGCAGATATGTGTAGATTTGGAATGAATGCCATACCTGGGTGCTCCAGTGTATTTATAGTAGTTGGCAGTGATCTTCCCTAGATAAGATATTCTTATCTTATCTTATCTTTGGGAGTTTTATCTTTATCTTTGTGGAACCGCCTTTTCCAGGCCTTTTCGGCCTTTAGGTTTGGGCTGCGTTCCTTTTGATGGGCCTTCCTTGCTCTTTGTCCGAGGTCCGACCTTTAGGTGTGAGCTTTAGGATAAGGTCGGACCTCTTGCGAATTTGCCGAGTTGGAGGACCCCAGTCAGGGTATGAACAGTGCCCCTGCCCGAGTTCGTCCTTTTTGGGAGGTCGTGCTCGGGCATAGTAGTCTGTTTTTCAAAATTCAAAATGGCCGTTCCTGCATTTATTGCATTTTACCGTTTTTCCTCGATTTCCGTTCGGGCTCTGTGAAGGCTTTATTTATTGCTCCTTTCCTCCTTTCTGCGTTTTGTTTTTCTTATGCTTTACAAGCGCCGCTTCTTCTTTCCCTTTGTTTTGCTTTCCAGAATCTTTCTTTGTGTGTCTTTCCGGGGTTTCCTCTGTGCCGTCGTTTCGTTCTCCTTGCTTCGGAGCTCTTCGTCTTCGCTTCTTCTTCCAGGTTTGTTTCCGTGTTTCTCTTTTCTTGTGATCGTATGCTTCTGTCCTTTGTGTGGCTCTTGCTTATTTCTTTTTCTTTATGCCTGGGTTGCCCCAAAAGAGGTGCCGCCATTGCTGTTGTTTTTATATGGGGGGGGCTCTTTTTTTTGTTCCCTGGCGTTTTCGTTCTGTGTTGCCCCACTTTTTTCGTGGGGTCTTTGCTTCTTGCCTTGCTGAATGGTTTTTCGTTGTCTTCTTTATGTGATTTTTTGCCTGCTGCTGTATTTCTTCTTTGTAGGTAAGAATTTTTATGTCTCGAAAGGTTCTTCAAGCGATGTCGACTAAAATTCCGTGTGGTCTTGATTGGGTAGACCCTCTTCCTCTAAGAGTTCCTACCGTGGTAGATTCTGAGTACTTAGTTAGGTTCCGTAGGCATTGTAGCATATGCGAAAATAGAGAGTCTGAGAGGGATTATGAACTAGTCGCCCCGGATTCCGAGGAGAGGGTGTGCTTCCCGCCCCTAGATAGTTCCGAGAAGCTTTTCTTTTACGCTTATGATTGTTTTTTCTCTAAGCTGGGCGTCCGACTTCCCTTTACCGATCTGGAGTCTGAGGTGTTATGGTCTTGTAATCTTGCTCCTACGCAGCTCCATCCAAATTCTTGGGCGTTTTTAAAGCTGTTTCAACTTTTGTGTCAGTTCTTGGGCGTTGCTCCCTCTATTTCTCTTTTTTCCTACTTGTTTGTGTTGACAAAGCCAGGGTCGGGTGGAGGGAAGGTATCTTGGGTTTCTTTTAGGGCAAACCAGGGAAGGAAGTTTTGCACCCTGTATGATGAGTCCTTTCATGATTTTAAGAACTTCTATTTCAAGGTCCGGGCTACTGGAGACGTCCGACCTTTCTTTTTAGATGAGAGTGGGGAGCCTTCTTTTCCTCTTTGTTGGCAGGAGAAAGTAGTGTCTACTGGTGCGCGAAATTGTGAACTACACTTTTTCACAACTCTCATAATCCCTGGTAATGGCTCCAAAAACTTGGTGCGCTCAATACCATGGCATTACACAACTTCGCACAACTAACCAGCAAGTGCACTGGGTCGTCCAAGTAATAAACCTTACGTGAGTAAGGGTCGATCCCACGGAGATTGTTAGTAATGAAGCAAGCTATGGTCATCTTGTAAATCTTAGTCAGGCAAACTCAGATATATATGGTGATGAACGAAAATAACATAGAAGATAAAGATAGTGATACTTATGTATATCATTGGTGTATGAGCTTCAGACAAGTGTATGAAGATGCCTTCCCTTCCGTCTCTCTGCTTTCCTACAGCCTTCATCCAATCCTTTCTTACTCCTTTCCATGGCAAGCTCGTATAGGGTCTCACTGTTGTCAGCAGCTACCTCCCATCCGCGCAGTAAAAGCTAATGCACACACTCTATCACAGTGCTGCCAATCACCGGTTTGGTTCCCTCCCCTACCGGAATAGAATAACTCTTTTGCGTCTGTCACTAACGCCCAGTAGGTTACAGGTTTGAAGCACGTCACAGTCATTCAATCATTGAATCCTACTCAGAATACCACAGACAAGGTTAGACCTTCCGGATTCTCTTGAATGCTGCCATCAGTTCTTGCCTATACCACGAAGACTCTGATCTCACGGAATGGCTGGCTCATTTGTCAGGCGAGCACTCGGTTGTCAGGCGATCAACCATGCATCATGCAATCAGAAATCCAAGAGATATTCACTAAGCCTCGGATGCGTGTAGAACAAGAATGGTTGTCAGTCACCTTGTTCATGAGTGAGAATGGTGATGGGCGTCAATCATCACCTTCATCATGTTGAAGAACAAGTGATATCTTGGATAAAGAACAAGTGGAATTTGAATGGAAGAACAATAGTAATTGCATTAATACTCGAGGTACAGCAGAGCTCCACACCTTAATCTATGGTGTGTAGAAACTCCACCGTTGAAAATACATAAGAGCAGGGTCTAGGCATGGCCGAATGGCCAGCCTCCCAATGATCTAAGAACTAAAATGTCCAAAGATGATCTAGAGATCTAAAAGTGATCAAAAGATTTAGAAGTGATCAAAAGATTTCTATACAATAGTAAAAGGTCCTACTTATAAGAAACTAGTAGCCTAGGGTGTACAGAAATGAGTAAATGACATAAAAATCCTCTTCCGGGCCCACTTGGTGTGTGCTTGGGCTGAGTAATGAAGCAATTTCGTGTAGAGACTCTTCTTGGAGTTAAACGCCAGCTTTAGTGCCAGTTTGGGCGTTTAACTCCCAATTAGGTGCCAGTTCCGGCGTTTAACGCTGGAATTTCTTGAGGTGAATTTGAACGCCGGTTTGGGCCATCAAATCTTGGGCAAAGTATGGACTATTATATATTGCTGGAAAGCCCAGGATGTCTACTTTCCAACGCCGTTGAGAGCGCGCCAATTGGGCTTCTGTAGCTCCAGAAATCCGCTTCGAGTGCAGGGAGGTCAGAATCCAACAGCATCTGCAGTCCTTTTGAGTCTCAGAATCAGATTTTTGCTCAGGTCCCTCAATTTCAGCCAGAAAATACCTGAAATCACAGAAAAACACACAAACTCATAGTAAAGTCCAGAAAAGTGAATTTTAACTAAAAACTAATAAAAATATAATGAAAACTAACTAAAAGATACTAAAAACATACTAAAAACAATGCCAAAAAGTATACAAATTATCCGCTCATCATCTACTAAGTATACCCTTGAGAGTCTAGATGAGGTGGAGCAGGCTTTTGTGGGTGTGGTAAGCAGTTTATGGGGTCGGGCACCTCACTTGGACACGAAGAAAATGTTGGGGGATCCAAGCCTTCTCCGTTCCGAGTTAGGTAGTTCCCGACCCTCCGAGATTATCTTTTTAGTATTTTTGCTTGTTTTTGTTTTGGTGGAATTTCTGTTTTGGTGATTCTTTTCTTTTATTTTTGCAGAGATGTCTTCTCAGGCGGATTCTATGAAGTACCTTCGTCGGACGAAGAAGTCCGTGGCTGCTCGAAATATTGAGGCTGGGGAGGCTTCTGCCCGATCTTCTCCGAAGAAGACTACTGTGGGTGTCACTACTCGGTCGAAGACTATTCCGACTCCCCAGTTTCGACCTATAAATCAGGATCCTCCAACCTCTGGACCCGGTAACTCATCTCCTCCTTCGTCCTCGGGTCCTCCTCCCAAGAAGCAGAAGACCTCTCAAGAGTTTGCGGGTTTTAATGATAAGGATTTTGATGCTCTCGGTTGGGTTGAACAGCATATTCTCCCTCAGACTTTTATTTCTTCTGATGATGTGTCTATGGAGCACCATTTTCAGTATATGGCACGGAGATGTGTCCGGATGGCTAGTCTTCATGCCGCTATTGCCCGAGAGTTCAAGAAATCCCCCATTGGTGCGACCAGTTCCCGACTTGAGAAGGCTCAGTCCGAGTTCGAGAGGATTAGTGAACTGAAGGCTGCTAGGATTGCTGAGCTGGAGGCGTCTTTAGAGAAGGAGAAAGCTAAAGCTACCGCGGCTGTGGCGGCGGCGAGTTCATCCGAGGAGATGGTGAAGGCGGCGAAGGCGAGTTATACTCGGACATATGCTGAGCTTGTGGAGACAAAGGAGAGGTTGCAATCCGCTCAGGATGATTTTTTCGAGCTAGAAGGACATGTGGCTAAGGGTATGGATGCTATGTTTGAAAATTTGAAGGCTCAGGTCCGGGTTCTTGCTCCTGACCTGGATCTGAGTTTATTCAGTACGGATAATGTTGTCGTGGAAGGAAAGATTGTTCCTGCTCCCAACGAGGATGAGGTTCCGGTGTCTGACCCCAAAGTTCCGGTTGCGAACCCGACTTCACCTTTGGCCGGGAGGAATCTGGTGTGGAGGTTTCAAACCGAGATGACGGTGCTGTCAAGGCTGTCCCGATTTCTATGGTTCTTCCTCCGCAGCCTTCTACCGATGTGGAGTCCGGAAAGGATCTTGATTCCCTGTAATCCTTTGTTTTTGGTTTTTTGCCCGGCCTGTGGGCTCCTTTTTTGGATGGTTTTTACTACCTGTTTAATGCTTTGAACACCTTTTTGCTATTAGCTACTTGTAGTAACTTTTTAGCTTATTATGTGGTGTTTGTTCGCGTTTTGACTTTTAGTTCCGCTTTATGCTTTTTAGTTGTTTTTGGATAACAACTTTTTAGCTAGCGTTTTTTGAAACTTCGTTTTATCCTTCCCTTTGCTTTCGTTTCTTCGCTTGTACTTTTTAGTTGTTTTTGTATAGCAACTTTTTAGTAAGCGTTTTTTTTTTTGAAACTTTGTTTTATCCTTTCCCTTCGATTTCGTTTCTTCGCTTGTACTTTTTAGTTGTTTTTGTATAGCAACTTTTTAGTAAGCGTTTTCGAAATCTTTGTTTTCGCCGTTTTAAGGCTTCTTTCTCGGATCCGGGCTTTTTCTCGGACCTCGGGGGGGCGGTTGAGTACTTCCCTTCGTTGGGTCCGGCCTTATTGTTGGTCGGCCTTTTAAGTTATTTTTGTAACCTCTTTTATTTGGCTTTTTGAGCCTTTTCAGAGTTGCTTTATAACTTCTCACATTAATCTGAACCTCGTCGCTTTATCTTTGCCGACCTTGTGTGGTCTCTTGGCAATGATTTTTTGCGTTTTGCCGAGCATAAATTAATGCGCCTTGGCGGGGTACTTTTCAGGATTTGTTTCATCATGAAGAAGAAGGAGAAGGAAAAGAGAAAATTCGATTAGTATTTAAAAAAGAAAGAATATTTACAGAGTGTTTACCCTTGGCTAGGTCGGGTGCTTTTCTTGTCCGGGTGTCTCATTAAAAAACCCTTGTAGGGAAAAAGTACACCTCGGGTTAGGTTTTTCTAGCTGTAGTATCGTTTTAGATTACAGGCGTGCCAGGCCCTGGGCAACTCATTGCCTTCTAGGTCGGATATTTTGTAATAGCCTGTTCCTAAGACTTCTGTTACCTTGTAAGGTCCTTTCCAATTTGCAGCTAGCTTCCCTTCTCCCGACTTTTGTGTTCCGATGTCGTTTCGGATCAGAATCAGGTCGTGAATTGAGAAGCTTCGTTTTATTACTTTCTGATTGTATCTGAGGGCCGTTCGCCGTTTTAAGGCTTCCTCTCGGATCCGGGCTTTTTCTCGGACCTCGGGGAGGAGGTCGAGTTCTTCCCTTTGTGCCTGTGGGTTACCTTCTTCGTTGTAGAAGATGACTCGGGGTGACCCTTCATCTATTTCGATAGGAATCATTGCCTCCATCCCGTAAGCTAGTCGGAATGGTGATTCTCCCGTTGTAGAGTGTGGGGTTGTCCGGTATGCCCATAGCACCTGGGGAGCTCCTCGGCCCATGCCCCTTTGGCTTCTTGGAGTCTTCGTTTTAACCCGGCCAAGATGACTTTATTTGCGGCCTCCGCTTGTCCATTGGCTTGTGGGTGCTCGACTGAGGTGAATTGCTGTTTGATTTTTAGCTCGGCCGCCAAGTTCTGAAAACTTGTGTCTGTGAACTGTGTTCCATTGTCTGTGGTGATGGAGTAGGGGACTCCGAACCTTGTGACGATGTTTTTGTATAGGAATTTGCGGCTTTTCTGAGCTGTGATGGTGGCTAAGGGTTCAGCTTCGATCCACTTTGTGAAGTAGTCGACCCCTACTATGAGGTATTTGACTTGCCCCGGTCCTTGGGGAAACGGGCCGAGTAGGTCAAGTCCCCACTTTGCGAAGGGCCATGGTGCGGTGATGCTGATGAGGTCTTCAGGTGGTGCTTTGTGAAAATTGGCGTGTTTTTGGCAGGGGGGCATATTTTCACAAATTCCGTTGCGTCTCTTTGCAAGGTCGGCCAGTAGAATCCGGCTCGGACTACTTTCTTGGATAATGCTCGAGCTCCGAGGTGGTTCCCACACATGCCTCCGTGGACTTCTTCGAGGATGCTCTTTGTTTCTGAGGTCGGGACACACCTAAGGAGGGGGTTTGAGAATCCTCTTCTGTATAATATGTCGTGAATTAGTGTATAATTCTGGGCGTCTTTCGCGAGTCTTCTAGCTTCCTTTCTTTCGGCGGGGAGAGTTCCCGACTTCAGGTAGTTGAGTATGGGGGTCATCCATCCTTGCTGTTGGTTGGATATATTTAGCGCTTCTTCCTCTCTTAGCACGGAGGGAGATTGTAAGGTTTCCTGGAGGAGACTTCTGTTGTTGCCTCCGGGCTTGGTGCTGGCAAGCTTTGAGAGGGCGTCTGCCCGGGCGTTTTGTTCCCGAGGTATGTGCTGAATCTGTATCTCTGAAAAGTGGCGTAGTTGTGCCTGTGTTTGGTCCAGGTATTTTTTCATAGTGGGGTCTTTCGCCTATTCTTTTTTTCCTTTTTTTTTTCAATACTTTTCACTGCTTTTTCTTGCTTCAAGAATCATTTTTAATGATTTTTCAGATCCTCAGTAACATGTCTCCTTTTTCATCATTCTTTCAAGAGCCAACATTCATGAACCACAAATTCAAAAGACATATGCACTGTTCAAGCATACATTCAGAGAACAAAAGTGTTGCCACCACATCAAAATAATTAAACTATTATAAAATTCAGAATTCATGCAATTCTTTCCTTTTCAATTAAGCACATTTTTATTAAAGAAAGGTGATGGATTCATAGGACATTCATAACTTTAAGGCATAGACACTAAGACACTAATGATCACAAGACACAAACATGGGTAAACATAAAGCATAAAAATTCGAAAAACAGAAGAATAGAGAACAAGGAAATCAAGGAACGGGTCCACCTTAGTGATGGCGGCTCTTTCTTGCTCTTGAAGATCCTATGGAGTGCTTGAGCTCCTCAATGTCTCTTCCTTGTCTTTGTTGCTCCTCCCTCATGATTCTTTGATCTTCTCTAATTTCATGAAGGATGATGGAGTGTTCTTGATGCTCCACCCTCAGTTGTCCCATGTTGGAACTCAACTCTCCTAGGGAGGTGTTTAGTTGCTCCCAATAGTTTTGTGGAGGAAAATTCATCCCTTGAGGAATCTCAGGGATCTCATGATGAGTGAGGTCTCTTGTGTACTCCATCCTTTTCTTGGTGATGGGCTTGTCCTCATCAATGGGAATGTCTCCCTCTATGTCAACTCCAACTGAATAACAGAGGTGACAAATGAGATGAGGAAAGGCTAACCTTGCCAAGGTGGAGGTCTTGTCCGCCACCTTATAGAGTTCTTGGGCTATAACCTCATGAACCTCTATTTCTTCTCCAATCATGATACTATGGATCATGATGGCCCGGTCTATGGTAACTTTGGACCGGTTGCTAGTGGGGATGATTGAGCGTTGTATGAACTCTAACCATCCTCTAGCCACTAGCTTGAGGTCATGCCTTCTCAATTGGACCGGCTTTCCTCTTGAATCTTGCTTCCATTGTGCGCCCTCTTCACATATGACTGTGAGGACTTGGTCCAACCTTTGATCAAAGTTGACCCTTCTAGTGTAAGGATGCTCATCTCCTTGCATCATAGGCAAGTTGAACGCCACCCTCACACTCTCTGGACTAAAATCCAAGTATTTCCCCCGAACCATAGTGAGATAATTCTTTGGATTCGGGTTCACACTTTGGTCATGGTTCTTTGTGATCCATGCATTGGCATAGAACTCTTGAACCATCAAGATTCCGACTTGTTGAATGGGGTTGGTAAGAACTTCCCAACCTCTTCTTCGGATCTCATGGCGGATCTCCGGATATTCACCCTTTTTGAGTGAAAAGGGGACTTCGGGGATCACCTTCTTCAAGGCCACAACTTCATAGAAGTGGTCTTGATGCACCCTTGAGAGGAATCTATCCATCTCCCATGACTCGGAGGTGGAAGCTTTTGCCTTCCCTTTCCTCTTTCTAGAGGTTTCTCCGGCCTTGGATGCCATAAATGGTTATGGAAAAACGAAAAAGCAACGCTTTTACCACACCAAACTTAAAATGTTTGCTCGTCCTCGAGCAAAAAAAGAAAGAAGAGAGTAGAAGAAGAAGAAATGAGGAAGAGGGAGATGGTGGTGTATTCGGCCAAAGAGGGGGAAGAAAGGGTGTTTCGGTTGTGTGAAAATGAAGGGTTGAAGAAGGGTATTTATAAGAAAGAGGGGGGTAAAGGTTCGGCCATTAGGGTGGGTTTGGGAGGGAAAGTGGTTTGAATTTGAAGGGTGAGGTTGGTGGGGTTTTATGAAGGATGGATGTGAGTGGTGAAGAGAAAGATGGGATTTGATGGGTGAAAGGTTTTTGGGGAAGAGGTATTGAGGTGATTGGTGAATGGGGGAAGAAGAGAGAGAGTGATGGTAGGGTCCTGTGGGGTCCACAGATCCTGTAGTGTCAAGGAAAAGTCATCCCTGCACCAAAAGTTGCTCAAAATCACGTTTTGAGCCATTTCTGGCGTTAAACGCCGGGCTGGTGCCCATTCCTGGCGTTTAACGCCAGGTTCTTGCCCTTTACTGGCGTTTAACGCCAGTCTGGTGCCCCTTTCTGGCGTTAAACGCCCAGAATGGTGCCAGACTGGGCGTTAAACGCCCAACAGCAAGGCTTACTGGCGTTTGAACGCCAGCAGCTTCTTCCTCCAGGGTGTGCTGTTTTTCTCCTGTTTTTCATTCTGTTTTGCTTTTTCATTATTTTTGTGACTTCTTATGATCATCAACCTACAAAAAAGATAAAATAACAAAAGAAAATAATTAATCATAAAACATTGGGTTGCCTCCCAACAAGCGCTTCTTTAATGTCATTAGCTTGACAGAGGACTCCCATGGAGCCTCAGAAACACTCAGAACCTTGTTGAAACCTCCCAACACCAAACTTAGAGTTTGAATGTGGGGTTTCAACACCAAACTTAGAGTTTGGTTGTGGCCTCCCAACACCAAACTTAGAGTTTGACTGTGGGGGCTCTGCTTGGCTCTGTTTTGAGAGAAGCTCTTCATGCTTCCTCTCCATGATGACAGAGGGATATCCTTGGGCCTTAAACACCAAGGATTTTTCATTCACTTGAATGATCAACTCTCCTCTATCAACATCAATCACAGCCTTTGCTGTGGCTAGGAAGGGTCTGCCAAGGATGATGGATTCATCCATGCACTTCCCAGTCTCTAGGATTATGAAGTCAGTAGGAATGTAATGGTCTTCAATCTTCACCAAAACATTCTCTACAAGTCCATGAGCTTGTTTTCTTGAATTGTCTGCCATCTCTAATGAGATTCTTGCAGCTTGCACCTCAAAGATCCCTAATTTCTCCATTACAGAGAGGGGCATGAGGTTTACACTTGACCCTAGGTCACACAAGGCCTTCTTGAAGGTCATGGTACCTATAGTACAAGGTATAGAAAACTTCCCAGGATCCTGCCTCTTTTGAGGCAGTTTATGCCTAGACAAGTCATCCAGTTCCTTGGTGAGCAAGGGAGGTTCATCTTCCCAAGTCTCATTTCCAAATAACTTGTCATTTAGCTTCATGATTGCTCCAAGGTATTTAGCAACTTGCTCTTCAGTGACATACTCATCCTCTTCAGAGGAAGAATACTCATCAGAGCTCATGAATGGCAGAAGTAAGTCCAATGGAATCTCTATGGTCTCATTTTGAGCCTCAGATTCCCAAGGTTCCTCATTGAGGAACTCAGAGGAGAGTGGTGCACGCCCACTGAGGTCTTTCTCAGTGGCGTCTTCTTCCTCTCTTTCCTCTCCATATTCGGCCATGTTAATGGCCTTGCATTCTCCTTTCGGATTTTCTTCTGTATTACTTGGGAGAGTACTAGGAGGGAGTTCAGTAACTTTCTTGCTCAGCTGACCCACTTGTCCTTCCAAATTTCTGATGGAGGACCTTGTTTCATTCATGAAACTTTGAGTGGTCTTTATTAGATCAGAGACCATTGTTGCTAAGTCAGAAGTATTCTGCTTAGAACTCTCTGTCTGTTGCTGAGAAGATGATGGAAAAGGCTTGCCATTGCTAGACCTGTTTCTTCCACCATTATTGTTATTGAAACCTTGTTGAGGTCTCTCTTGATTCTTCCATGAGAAACTTGGGTGATTTCTCCATGAAGAATTGTAGGTGTTTCCATAGGGTTCTCCTAGGTAATTCACCTCTTCCATTGAAGGGTTCTCAGGATCATAAGCTTCTTCCTCAGATGAAGCATCCTTAGTACTGTTTGGTGCACTTTGCATTCCAGACAGACTTTGAGAAATCAAATTGACTTGTTGAGTCAATATCTTGTTCTGAGCCAATATGGCATTCAGAGTATCAATCTCAAGAACTCCTTTCTTCTGACTAGTCCCATTGTTCACAGGATTCCTTTCAGAAGTGTACATGAATTGGTTATTTGCAACCATTTCAATCAATTCTTGAGCTTCTGCAGGCGTCTTCTTCAGATGAAGAGATCCTCCTGCAGAGCTATCCAAGGACATCTTGGATAGTTCAGAGAGACCATCATAGAAAATACCTATGATGCTCCATTCAGAAAGCATGTCTGAGGGACATCTTCTGATTAATTGTTTGTATCTTTCCCAAGCTTCATAGAGGGATTCTCCATCCTTCTGTCTGAAGGTTTGGACTTCCACTCTAAGCTTACTCCATCTTTGTGGTGGAAAGAACTTTGCCAAGAAGGCATTGACTAGCTTTTCCCAAGAGTCCAGGCTTTCTTTAGGTTGAGAATCCAACCATATTCTAGCTCTGTCTCTTACAGCAAAAGGGAATAGCATCAGTCTGTAGACTTCAGGGTTAACCCCATTAGTCTTGACTGTGTCACAGATCTGCAAGAATTCAGCTAAAAACTGATGAGGATCTTCCATTGGAAGTCCATGGAACTTGCAATTCTGTTGCATTAGAGAAACTAATTGAGGCTTTAGCTCAAAGTTGTTTGCTCCAATGGCAGGGATAGAGATGCTTCTCCCATAGAAATCAGGAGTAGGTGCAGTAAAGTCACCCAGCACCTTCCTTGCATTGTTGGCATTGTTGTTGTTTTCGGCTGCCATGTCTTCTTCCTTGAAGAATTCGGTCAAGTCCTCTAAAGAGAGTTGTGCTTTGGCCTCTCTTAGCTTTCGCTTCAAGGTTCTCTCAGGTTCAGGGTCAGCTTCAACAAGAATGCCTTTGTCTCTGCTTCTGCTCATAAGAAAGAGAAGAGAAAAAGAGAATGTGGAATCCTCTATGTCACAGTATAGAGATTCCTTGAAATGTCAGAGGAAAATAGAAATAGAAAGAAGAAGGAGAAGGAGAATTCGAACTTTAATTAGATAAGGTTCGAATTGTGCATTTAGAAGGAGTAGTACTCCATAAATAGAAGGATGTGGGAAGGAGGGAAGAGAATTTTCGAAAATTCAATCAAAAGATTTTGAAAACATTTTGAAAATTTGATTGGGAATTTTCGAAAATTCAAAGTGAGAAAGAAATCAAGTGATTTTTGAAAAAGAATTTGAAATTAGAAATTAAAAAGATTTGATTGAAAACTATTTTGAAAAAGATGTGATTGAAAAAAAAAATTGATTGAAAAGTTATGGTTTTAAAAAGATATGATTGAAAAGATATGATTTGAAAACAATTTTAAAAGATATGGTTTAAAAACAATTTTAGAAGATATGATTTGAAATCAATTTGAAAAGATATGAATTGAAAATAATTTGAAAAGATTTGATTTTAAAAACTAATGACTTGCCTAACAAGAAAAGATATGATTCAAACATAAAACCTTCCTTAATAGAAAAGGCAAAAAATGTTCAATCAAATCATTAGTTGTTAGTAAGTATCTTTGAAAAAGGAAAGAAATTGATTTTGAAAACATTTTGATTGAAAAGATATGATTTGAAAAAGATTTGGTTTTGAAAAACTTTGAAAACTTGAAAAAAAATTGATTTTGAAAACAAAATCTTCCCCCTGGCACCATCCTGGCGTTAAACGCCCAGAATGGTATACATTCTGGCGTTTAACGCCCAAAATGCTACCTTTTGGGCGTTAAACGCCCAACCAGGTGCCCTGGCTGGCGTTTAAACGCCAGTCTGCCTTCTTCACTGGGCATTTTTGAATGCTCAGCTTTTTCTGTATAATTCCTCTGCAGTATGTTCTAAATCTTCAATTCCTTGTATCATTGACTTGAAAAGACACAAATTTAAAAATATTTTTGGATTTTTAATAATCAAAATGCAACAAGAATCAAATAACAATGCATGCAAGACACCAAACTTAGCAGTTTGTGTACTACTGACACTAACAATATGCGAGTGCATATGAGACACACAAAATACTTCAAGTCAATAGAATTCAAAGATTAGAACACAAAATATATGCATGGATTCGAAAAATATAACAAAAACATGCATTTGACACCAAACTTAAGATGAGACTCTAGACTCAAACAAGAAATATTTTTGGATTTTTATGATTTTGCAAATTTTTTTGTATATTTTTTTTTCGAAAATTAAGTGGAAAAAGGTATCAAAATTCTTAATGAGAATTCCAGGAATCAGTGCAATGCTAGTCTAAGACTCCGGTCCAGGAATTAGACATGGCTTCACAGCCAGCCAAGCTTTCAAGGAAAGCTTCGGTCCAAAACACTAGACATGACCAAAGGTCAGCCAAGCCTTAGCAAATCACTACTCCAAAAGCAAGATTGATACGAAATCAACAAGCTCTTGTGGTGATAAGTTGAAACCTCGGTCCAATCAGATTAGACATGGCTTCTCAGCCAGCCAGATTTCAACAAATCATCATGAAACTCTAGAATTCATCTTCAAGAATTTCGAAAAAAAAAATACCTAATCTAAGCAACAAGATGAACCGTCAGTTGTCCAGCCTAAACAATCCCGGGCAATAACACCAAAAATTTGATGTTGTTGCCGGATCTTGGCTCTGATGTTACCAAAAGCTTGCTCAAAACATGAACAATCCCCGGCAACGGCGCCAAAAACTTGGTGCGCGAAATTGTGAACTACACTTTTTCACAACTCTCATAATCCCTGGTAATGGCTCCAAAAACTTGGTGCACTCAATACCATGGCATTACACAACTTCGCACAACTAACCAGCAAGTGCACTGGGTCGTCCAAGTAATAAACCTTACGTGAGTAAGGGTCGATCCCACGGAGATTGTTAGTAATGAAGCAAGCTATGGTCATCTTGTAAATCTTAGTCAGGCAAACTCAGATATATATGGTGATGAACGAAAATAACATAGAAGATAAAGATAGTGATACTTATGTATATCATTGGTGTATGAGCTTCAGACAAGTGTATGAAGATGCCTTCCCTTCCGTCTCTCTGCTTTCCTACAGCTTTCATCCAATCCTTTCTTACTCCTTTCCATGGCAAGCTCGTATAGGGTCTCACTGTTGTCAGCAGCTACCTCCCATCCGTGCAGTGAAAGCTAATGCACACACTCTGTCACAGTGCTGCCAATCACCGGTTTGGTTCCCTCCCCTACCGGAATAGAATAACTCTTTTGCGTCTGTCACTAACGCCCAGTAGGTTACAGGTTTGAAGCACGTCACAGTCATTCAATCATTGAATCCTACTCAGAATACCACAGACAAGGTTAGACCTTCCGGATTCTCTTGAATGCTGCCATCAGTTCTTGCCTATACCACGAAGACTCTGATCTCACGGAATGGCTGGCTCGTTTGTCAGGCGAGCACTCGGTTGTCAGGCGATCAACCATGCATCATGCAATCAGAAATCCAAGAGATATTCACTAAGCCTCGGATGCGTGTAGAACAAGAATGGTTGTCAGTCACCTTGTTCATGAGTGAGAATGGTGATGGGCGTCAATCATCACCTTCATCATGTTGAAGAACAAGTGATATCTTGGATAAAGAACAAGTGGAATTTGAATGGAAGAACAATAGTAATTGCATTAATACTCGAGGTACAGCAGAGCTCCACACCTTAATCTATGGTGTGTAGAAACTCCACCGTTGAAAATACATAAGAGCAGGGTCTAGGCATGGCCGAATGGCCAGCCTCCCAATGATCTAAGAACTAAAATGTCCAAAGATGATCTAGAGATCTAAAAGTGATCAAAAGATTTAGAAGTGATCAAAAGATTTCTATACAATAGTAAAAGGTCCTACTTATAAGAAACTAGTAGCCTAGGGTGTACAGAAATGAGTAAATGACATAAAAATCCTCTTCCGGGCCCACTTGGTGTGTGCTTGGGCTGAGTAATGAAGCAATTTCGTGTAGAGACTCTTCTTGGAGTTAAACGCCAGCTTTAGTGCCAGTTTGGGCGTTTAACTCCCAATTAGGTGCCAGTTCCGGCGTTTAACGCTGGAATTTCTTGAGGTGAATTTGAACGCCGGTTTGGGCCATCAAATCTTGGGCAAAGTATGGACTATTATATATTGCTGGAAAGCCCAGGATGTCTACTTTCCAACGCCGTTGAGAGCGCGCCAATTGGGCTTCTGTAGCTCCAGAAAATCCGCTTCGAGTGCAGGGAGGTCAGAATCCAACAGCATCTGCAGTCCTTTTGAGTCTCAGAATCAGATTTTTGCTCAGGTCCCTCAATTTCAGCCAGAAAATACCTGAAATCACAGAAAAACACACAAACTCATAGTAAAGTCCAGAAAAGTGAATTTTAACTAAAAACTAATAAAAATATAATGAAAACTAACTAAAAGATACTAAAAACATACTAAAAACAATGCCAAAAAGTATACAAATTATCCGCTCATCATCTACTAAGTATACCCTTGAGAGTCTAGATGAGGTGGAGCAGGCTTTTGTGGGTGTGGTAAGCAGTTTATGGGGTCGGGCACCTCACTTGGACACGAAGAAAATGTTGGGGGATCCAAGCCTTCTCCGTTCCGAGTTAGGTAGTTCCCGACCCTCCGAGATTATCTTTTAGTATTTTTGCTTGTTTTGTTTTGGTGGAATTTCTGTTTTGGTGATTCTTTTCTTTTATTTTTGCAGAGATGTCTTCTCAGGCGGATTCTATGAAGTACCTTCGTCGGACGAAGAAGTCCGTGGCTGCTCGAAATATTGAGGCTGGGGAGGCTTCTGCCCGATCTTCTCCGAAGAAGACTACTGTGGGTGTCACTACTCGGTCGAAGACTATTCCGACTCCCCAGTTTCGACCTATAAATCAGGATCCTCCAACCTCTGGACCCGGTAACTCATCTCCTCCTTCGTCCTTGGGTCCTCCTCCCAAGAAGCAGAAGACCTCTCAAGAGTTTGCGGGTTTTAATGATAAGGATTTTGATGCTCTCGGTTGGGTTGAACAGCATATTCTCCCTCAGACTTTTATTTCTACTGATGATGTGTCTATGGAGCACCATTTTCAGTATATGGCACGGAGCTGTGTCCGGATGGCTAGTCTTCATGCCGCTATTGCCCGAGAGTTCAAGAAATCCCCCATTGGTGCGACCAGTTCCCGACTTGAGAAGGCTCAGTCCGAGTTCGAGAGGATTAGTGAACTGAAGGCTGCTAGGATTGCTGAGCTGGAGGCGTCTTTGGAGAAGGAGAAAGCTAAAGCTACCGCGGCTGTGGCGGCGGCGAGTTCATCCGAGGAGATGGTGAAGGCGGCGAAGGCGAGTTATACTCGGACATATGCTGAGCTTGTGGAGACAAAGGAGAGGTTGCAATCCGCTCAGGATGATTTTTTCGAGCTAGAAGGACATGTGGCTAAGGGTATGGATGCTATGTTTGAAAATTTGAAGGCTCAGGTCCGGGTTCTTGCTCCTGACCTGGATCTGAGTTTATTCAGTACGGATAATGTTGTCGTGGAAGGAAAGATTGTTCCTGCTCCCAACGAGGATGAGGTTCCGGTGTCTGACCCCAAAGTTCCGGTTGCGAACCCGACTTCACCTTTGGCCGGGGAGGAATCTGGTGTGGAGGTTTCAAACCGAGATGACGGTGCTGTCAAGGCTGTCCCGATTTCTATGGTTCTTCCTCCGCAGCCTTCTACCGATGTGGAGTCCGGAAAGGATCTTGATTCCCTGTAATCCTTTGTTTTTGGTTTTTTGCCCGGCCTGTGGGCTCCTTTTTTGGATGGTTTTTACTACCTGTTTAATGCTTTGAACACCTTTTTGCTATTAGCTACTTGTAGTAACTTTTTAGCTTATTATGTGGTGTTTGTTCGCGTTTTGACTTTTAGTTCCGCTTTATGCTTTTTAGTTGTTTTTGGATAACAACTTTTTAGCTAGCGTTTTTTGAAACTTCGTTTTATCCTTCCCTTTGCTTTCGTTTCTTCGCTTGTACTTTTTAGTTGTTTTTGTATAGCAACTTTTTAGTAAGCGTTTTTTTTTGAAACTTTGTTTTATCCTTTCCCTTCGATTTCGTTTCTTCGCTTGTACTTTTTAGTTGTTTTTGTATAGCAACTTTTTAGTAAGCGTTTTCGAAATCTTTGTTTTCGCCGTTTTAAGGCTTCTTTCTCGGATCCGGGCTTTTTCTCGAACCTCGGGGGGGCGGTTGAGTACTTCCCTTCGTTGGGTCCGGCCTTATTGTTGGTCGGCCTTTTAAGTTATTTTTGTAACCTCTTTTATTTGGCTTTTTGAGCCTTTTCAGAGTTGCTTTATAACTTCTCACATTAATCTGAACCTCGTCGCTTTATCTTTGCCGACCTTGTGTGGTCTCTTGGCAATGATTTTTTGCGTTTTGCCGAGCATAAATTAATGCGCCTTGGCGGGGTACTTTTCAGGATTTGTTTCATCATGAAGAAGAAGGAGAAGGAAAAGAGAAAAATTCGATTAGTATTTAAAAAAGAAAGAATATTTACAGAGTGTTTACCCTTGGCTAGGTCGGGTGCTTTTCTTGTCCGGGTGTCTCATTAAAAAACCCTTGTAGGGAAAAAGAGTACACCTCGGGTTAGGTTTTTCTAGCTGTAGTATCGTTTTAGATTACAGGCGTGCCAGGCCCTGGGCAACTCATTGCCTTCTAGGTCGGATATTTTGTAATAGCCTGTTCCTAAGACTTCTGTTACCTTGTAAGGTCCTTTCCAATTTGCAGCTAGCTTCCCTTCTCCCGACTTTTGTGTTCCGATGTCGTTTCGGATCAGAATCAGGTCGTGAATTGAGAAGCTTCGTTTTATTACTTTCTGATTGTATCTGAGGGCCGTTCGCCGTTTTAAGGCTTCCTCTCGGATCCGGGCTTTTTCTCGGACCTCGGGGAGGAGGTCGAGTTCTTCCCTTTGTGCCTGTGGGTTACCTTCTTCGTTGTAGAAGATGACTCGGGGTGACCCTTCATCTATTTCGATAGGAATCATTGCCTCCATCCCGTAAGCTAGTCGGAATGGTGATTCTCCCGTTGTAGAGTGTGGGGTTGTCCGGTATGCCCATAGCACCTGGGGGAGCTCCTCGGCCCATGCCCCTTTGGCTTCTTGGAGTCTTCGTTTTAACCCGGCCAAGATGACTTTATTTGCGGCCTCCGCTTGTCCATTGGCTTGTGGGTGCTCGACTGAGGTGAATTGCTGTTTGATTTTTAGCTCGGCCGCCAAGTTCTGAAAACTTGTGTCTGTGAACTGTGTTCCATTGTCTGTGGTGATGGAGTAGGGGACTCCGAACCTTGTGACGATGTTTTTGTATAGGAATTTGCGGCTTTTCTGAGCTGTGATGGTGGCTAAGGGTTCAGCTTCGATCCACTTTGTGAAGTAGTCGACCCCTACTATGAGGTATTTGACTTGCCCCGGTCCTTGGGGAAACGGGCCGAGTAGGTCAAGTCCCCACTTTGCGAAGGGCCATGGTGCGGTGATGCTGATGAGGTCTTCAGGTGGTGCTTTGTGAAAATTGGCGTGTTTTTGGCAGGGGGGCATATTTTCACAAATTCCGTTGCGTCTCTTTGCAAGGTCGGCCAGTAGAATCCGGCTCGGACTACTTTCTTGGATAATGCTCGAGCTCCGAGGTGGTTCCCACACATGCCTCCGTGGACTTCTTCGAGGATGCTCTTTGTTTCTGAGGTCGGGACACACCTAAGGAGGGGGTTTGAGAATCCTCTTCTGTATAATATGTCGTGAATTAGTGTATAATTCTGGGCGTCTTTCGCGAGTCTTCTAGCTTCCTTTCTTTCGGCGGGGAGAGTTCCCGACTTCAGGTAGTTGAGTATGGGGGTCATCCATCCTTGCTGTTGGTTGGATATATTTAGCGCTTCTTCCTCTCTTAGCACGGAGGGAGATTGTAAGGTTTCCTGGAGGAGACTTCTGTTGTTGCCTCCGGGCTTGGTGCTGGCAAGCTTTGAGAGGGCGTCTGCCCGGGCGTTTTGTTCCCGAGGTATGTGCTGAATCTGTATCTCTGAAAAGTGGCGTAGTTGTGCTTGTGTTTGGTCCAGGTATTTTTTCATAGTGGGGTCTTTGGCCTGGTAGCTTCCATTTACTTGTGATGTGACGACCTGGGAGTCGCTGAAGATCGTTATTTTTTGGGCTCCGACCTCTCCGGCTAGCTTTAGACCTGCTAGTAGGGCCTCGTATTCGGCTTGGTTGTTCGAAGCCTGGAACTCGAATTTTAGGGATAGTTCTATCCGCGTTCCTTGGTCGCTTTCGAGTATAACCCCGGCTCCGCTTCCTGTTTTGTTTGAGGACCCGTCGACATACAGGTTCCACGAGAGTGGGGTTCCAGGGGTCTCAGTGTATTCTGCGATGAAGTCGGCTAGATACTGGGATTTTATGGCAGTCCGGGTTTCATAGTGGAGGTCGAACTCGGACAGTTCCACCGCCCATTGCAGTATTCGTCCTGCCAGATCTGTTTTTTGGAGGATGTGTCTCATTGGTTGGTTTGTCCGGACTTTGATGGTGTGGGCTTGAAAGTAGGGACGGAGCCTCCGAGCTGTGAACACTAGGGCGTAGGCAAATTTTTCTATTTTCTGATAGTTTAATTCGGCCCCTTGTAGTGCCTTGCTTACAAAGTATATGGGGTGTTGTCCTTGGTCATTTTCTCGTATTAACGCTGAAGCGACTGCTTGATTTCCAACCGAGAGGTATAGTACGAGTTCTTCTCCCTTTAGAGGTCGGGTTAGGATTGGTGGCTGCCCGAGGAATTCCTTGAAGTTTTGAAAGGCTTTTTCGCACTCCGGGGTCCATGAGAAGGGTTTCCCTTTCTTTAGGAGTGAGTAGAGAGGTAGTGACTTTATTGCTGATCCCGCCAAGAATCTTGATAGGGCGGCTAGCCTTCCGTTTAGTTGTTGTACTTCTTTGACACACGTCGGGCTCCTCATATTGAGTATCGCTTGGCATTTGTCCAGGTTTGCTTCGATGCCCCTTTGAGTCAGCATGAAGCCTAAGAACTTTCCGGCTTCTGCGGCGAAGGTGCACTTTGTCGGGTTAAGTCTCATGTTGTATTTTCTGAGGGTGCCGAAAACACTGGCGAGGTCGGTCAGCAAGTTTCTGTCTTCTTGTGTCTTTACCAGCATGTCGTCGACGTACACCTCCAGCTGTAGTCCGATGTGCTCTGAGAACACTTTGTTCATTAGCCTCTGGTAGGTTGCCCCTGCGTTCTTTAGCCCGAAGGGCATTACTACGTAGCAGTAGTTTGTCCTTGGGGTTATGAACGAGGTCTTTTCTTGGTCGGGTCCGTACATTGGGATTTGATTGTATCCCGAGTATGCGTCCATGAAGGAGAGATATCTATAGCCTGAGGCTGCGTCTACTAATGCGTCGATGTTTGGTAGTGGATATGGGTCTTTGGGGCAGGCTTTGTTGAGATCTGTGTAATCGACGCACATCCTCCATTTTCTGTTGGGCTTTTTTACCAGGACCACGTTTGCGAGCCATAGGGGGTATTTTACTTCCCTAATGAACCCTGCATCTAGCAGTGCTTGTACTTGTTCTTCTATTGCTTGCATGCGCTCGGGTCCGAGCTTCCGGCGTCTTTGTTGGACAGGCCGGGATCCCGGGTAAACCGATAGCTTATGGCACATCAGGTCGGGACTTATGCCCGGCATGTCGGAGGCTTTCCAGGCGAAGAGGTCGGAATTCTCCCTTAAGAGGGTTATGAGTTCCTCTTTTAGGCCTGTGTCGAGGTTTACTCCTATGCTTGTTATTTTTTCAGGTGTGTTCCCAATCTGGACTTTTTCGGTTTCTCCCTCTGGCTGTGGCCGGAGATCTTCTCGGGATTGAACTCGTCCGAGTTCTATCGTGTTGACCTCTTTCCCTTTTAGGCTTAGGCTTTCGTTGTAGCATCGCCGTGCTAGTTTTGGTCGCCTTTTAGGGTAGCGATTCCCTTTGCGGTAGGGAACTTCATACAGAGGTGTGGGGTCGAGACTATAGCTGCCAGTCTGTTTAGGGTTGGTCGCCCAATGAGGGCATTGTATGCTGAAGTGACGTCGACTATAATGTAGTCGATGCTTAATGTTTTAGATTGCTCGCCTCTTCCAAAGGTAGTGTGTAGCGAGATGTATCCTAAGGGATGGATCGGAGTATCCCCTAGTCCAAATAGGTCGGTGGGGTAGGCCTTTAGTTCTTTTCTTCAAGCCCGAGTTTGTCGAAGGCCGTTTTGAACAGGATATCTGCTGAGCTTCCCTGGTCAATCAGGGTTCGATGTAAGTTGGCGTTTGCTAGGATAATGGTGATTACCATTGGATCGTCGTGTCCGGGAATTATCCCTTGAGCATCTTCTCGGGTGAATGAAATAGTAGGTAATTCGGGCAGGGGACTGTCTTCTCGGATGTGATAGACTTCTTTGAGGTGTCTTTTTCGTGAGGATTTGGATGTTCCTCCGCCTGCAAAACCTCCATTTATCATGTGAACATGTCTTTCAGGTGTTCGTGGGGTTTGTTCGGCTCGATCTTCATTGTCCCCCCGCCTTCTCTTCCTGGTCTCTTCTCCTTTCTCTGCTATGTATCTGTCGAGTTTTCCTTCTCTGGCTAGCTTTTCTATAACATTTTTTAGGTCGTAGCAGTCGTTAGTAGAATGACCGTAGAGCTTGTGATATTCACAGTATTCGGACCGATCTCTCCTTGCTTTCTTGTGTTTTAGCGGTCGGGGCGGTGGGATCTTTTCGGTGTGGCATACTTCTCTGTAGACGTCTACCAAGGAGACTCGGAGGGGGGTGTAGCTGTGGTACTTCCGTGGTTTGTCCGAGTTGGGTTCTTCTTTCTTTTTCTGTTCCCGATCCCGATCTCGGAGTGGGTAGGTTGATTCCTTCCTAGAAGAGTCTCTTAGCTGGGAGGTTTCCTCCATGTTGATATATTTTTCCGCCCGCTCCTGCACCTCGTATAGGGAGGTCGGGTATCGTTTGGATAGGGATTGGCTAAACGGTCCTTCTTTTAGGCCGTTTGCTAGTCCCATGATGGCTGCTTCAGTGGGCAAGTGTTGTATGTCCAGGCAGGCTTTGTTGAATCATTCCATGTATTTTCAGAGAGTTTCTTGGTCACCTTGTTTGATCCCGAGTAGACTGGGGGCATGTTTTGTCTTGTCCTTTTGAATAGAGAATCTTGTTAGGAATTTTTTGGTTAGGTCTTCGAAGCTGGTGATTGATCTTGGTGGCAGGTTGTCGAACCACTTCATGGCTGACTTGGTGAGAGTGGTGGGGAAGGCTTTGCACCGAATCGCGTCGGAGGCGTCGACTAGGTACATTCTGCTTCTGAAGTTGCTGAGGTGATGACTTGGATCGGTGGTGCCGTCGTAGAGGTCCATATCGGGTGGTTTGAAGTTTCGCGGTACCTTCTCCTTCATGATCTCTTGCGTGAAGGGATCGTGGTTGCCCTCGGTGGTGGTGTCGCGTTCTGTTCGGTCTTTCAGGTTGGCCTCTATTTTCCGCAGTTTTTCTTCTAATTCTCTGCGCTTTCGAGTTTCTCTTCTCAGATCTTGTTCAGTTTCTTTCTGCTTCTTTATGTCCTCTTCGAGTTGTTTTAGTCGGTCTTGTTGTGCCCGGACTGCTTCTAGAATTTCCGAGCTCTTCGCTCTTTCGGAATTTTGTGGATCCTTGTTTGGGAGTGACGTTTTTGGGCGATTCTGTTTGTTTCCTCCTGGAGTACGTGGTGATAGAGGGCTGTCCGGTCGTTCTTCGGTGTCAATTTCGTCCTCTTGTTCGGATGCAGCGTGCTCATCGTTGAGAGGGTCGTCCGCCATGGTAGAGGGATGACTTCCAGGTCCCCGGCAACGGCGCCAATGTTCCGAGGGTTTGCCTGAAACGTGCAGCTCGGTCGTCTGGAGAGGCCCGTGGTGGGGGTTCGGTGACCCGAGCTTGGTATGCAGAATGGTTGGTGGTTGTACCTGCAATGACACTCCGATGCTTAAGTTAGCATGGGTCCAAGCAGATATGTGTAGATTTGGAATGAATGCCATACCTGGGTGCTCCAATGTATTTATAGTAGTTGGCAGTGATCTTCCCTAGATAAGATATTCTTATCTTATCTTATCTTTGGGAGTTTTATCTTTATCTTTGTGGAACCGCCTTTTCCAGGCCTTTTCGGCCTTTAGGTTTGGGCTGCGTTCCTTTTGATGGGCCTTCCTTGCTCTTTGTCCGAGGTCCGACCTTTAGGTGTGAGCTTTAGGATAAGGTCGGACCTCTTGCGAATTTGCCGAGTTGGAGGACCCCGGTCAGGGTATGAACAATAGCTATAAGACTCAAAACTTTTGAAAAATCTTATTATTATCAAGTCTCAAATTATATAGTTATTTATATCCTTAATTTCAGAAATTATTTTATTAAAAATAATTAAGGCGAGTTTTGATTTATTAAATTTAAGCTAAGTTATGATTATTATCCAATTTTATAATTATTGGATTATTTTTTATATTTAAATCATAAAGTTGATAGTTATGAAACAATAAGGATTTTATATGATTTGGATTAGATAAGTAATATTTTAAATATTAATATTGCTATTTTGGAAAATGAAAAATTAAGTATATTATTTATAATTATTTAATTTGGGCATTTTATTGAAAGCAATTTGTAAAAATTGATGATCAAATAGTATTTTCTATATATAATTAGTGTTGGATTTAATTTGGATTTCAATTACTATATTATTCCCAAAATTTATTTGAAATTACCAATTTGCCCCGAACCCTAATTTTATTCAAAAACCATAACCCTAAAACCCTGACCCAGTACCCGTTTCCCTTCTCATCCCAGCAGCCACCCTTGTTTCTCCTTCGTAACTGAGCATACAGCACAAAGAAAGAAAGAAAGAAATGGTGAAGGCAGAGAGGAAGAGCTCCGAGGGAAATAGGGAGATCGGGAAGAAGAGGACGCACGAAAGGGAGACACCGCGGGGAAGCCTTTGCCGCCACCTCCATCGCGCGCTACTGCTGGCCTGGAACCATCACCGCCGACGCATCCTGACGTCACCGGACCAGGCTGAGGGAGAGTGATAGATCAAAACGAGCCATGAGAAAGGGTGACGAGCGCGACCCAGGACTAGGAAGGAGAAGCACCGTCGCGACCACCAAGAGCTCGCCATCGCGGTGGAGTCTGAACGCCTTCGAGGTTCCTGCCGCCACCTTGGAGCCGCGTCATTGTTGCTGTCCAGGGTCTCCTTCGTCGCCGTCCTTGGCGGCTCACGCACCGAGAGTGCGCACGCGGGGTGGAGGAAGGTGCTGCTGACGCCTCTGCTGTCTGGAGCTGCGCCGCCATGCCTGTCCGTCGGAAACCGCCACTGAAGTAGTGTCGTTTGGTAAGCACTAAACCGTCTTCAGCTTCCTTATTCGTTAAAATTCATCTCTGCTATGAGATTTGTACTGAGGCTGTTGTGCTAGGAGTTATCGCGTGTTGCCGCCACCGGACCCATGCCGGAGCTACTGCCATTCATCGCTGCTGGTATAGTCCGTCGCCGTGCTTGCCATTCGGAGCAGCTGCATCGCTGTTTCCACCGTTCCGCTCACCGGGAGTGACGCGGGTGTTGCTGGAACCACCATCGGGATGCCGCTACTCGGTGTAGTTCTTCCCTTGCTGCGGTAAGCATGTTCATTTCGGAAAGCCCTTTTAGTCATTATTTTGTTATGCCTGGTTAAAGACTCTGAGGCTTGGTAACATAGGTTTAAATTCTAAATGTTGCTGTTCTGGTCATCGGGTGTAGCGCGGTTGTTACCAGAATCACTGCCGGGGCTACCGCTCAACTGGTTCAGAAGCCGTTGCTGTTCGGTTCAGCCGTTCTTTCTTAGTTTCAGTAACTATTTACATTTTGAAAGTCCTACGTTAGTGTCCCATACGTGTATTAAAGCCTTTACGGTATTAATGTTCCTAGAGTTTAGTAATTAAGGTTGCTTGTTGTAATTTAGAGCTGGTTATGCTGCTGCGAAAATGTGTGGGACTGTGCTTTGAAGCTGCCTTTGATTTCGAGTTGAGCCGAAAAGAACTTATGAGGTGTTTGGATTATGGAATTTTGCGTTTTGAGGTAGGGGCGCTTTTCGAAAACTATATTTTATATATTGGAATTATTATATATGGATACTGATGTGAGACAATATATTTGGTGATTGTATAAGTCTTATGTGATATTGATTGTCCTGGATGGATGTAATTACATGTTTGAATGGATTATTATTTGGTTTTGATGAATGAATTGTTGTGTGGCTTTGTAAAATGAAATGCTTTTGAAGTTGATTTTTTTAAAACTTTGAAATCGAGTTTAATCCGTTGAGGATTGATTTGAGTTAATTTTCTTGAGAATGTGAAAAGTAGAATACACTCTTGAATTCAGCTTGGTTTGCTTTAAATGATCTGGTTTTTGATAAATGGTTGTTGCTGAACCGTTTCTTTAAAGCGTTAGAAATGAGTTTATTCGGCTATTAATGATTTGATTTTGAAACGGTTTCCTTGAAATATGGAATTGAGATGGCTGTTGGATTTGGTTTGCCTTAAACTAATTTTTGGATTTTGGGCTGTTGAAAAGGATTGTGAAACGGTTTAGTTGAGACCTGAACCGGGTGGCAAAGTCCAAGTTTTAGGGGAGGTGCTGCCGAAATTTCTATAAAATCCGAGTCTTTATTGAATGTTGTCTGAAAAAATGATGAGTTAAAGACTTCTACTATTTTATCTTGAATTATCAAGAAAAGGATGATTCATGCTTTTGAAATGAATTATTAAAGAGGAAATTGTGATTTAGTCTTGCTTCTTAAGAAAGGCATTGTATCTCTTTCAGGAGAAAGTTATTTAGATGAAACTTATGTTTTAAAGCTGTTTTAAATGTGACAAGGGCAATGCCTTTGAATTTGACTTGAGGGTTTCAATTAGAGGAGTTTCAATGACTTTGAAAGAACTTGAATGTCTCTTGACATGTTTCATTTTGATATGTTTTGAGAAAGGTTTTAAGTACTCTTTGATTCTAAATTCTTGCAAGACTAAAACAATTTTGAACAGTTGAAACGTTCTAGAATTTATCATAGGGGTTGAAGTTGGTTTTGCCTAAGTAAAGAAAACGGATTTGAAAGAAGTGAATGATTATGTGACTCGGTTTGGCTTAGATCCTATTTTATTACTCAAATCAGGAAGCCAAGGTTTTTAATGAATTTAAATGAACTTGGCGAAACGAGTTATGTTATTCTCCCCTAAAGACTTGGGACTCTGCCGAGAAACTTTGTTATAAAATCCCATTGTGGGATGGATGATTTTGAATGTTTCCAATATGAATCTTTAACTTTCCATGGTTTTGGAAGTTTTGGAAAGAGAATGCCGAGAGCGACTTTGTTTTGGAAAGGGAACTCACTTTGAGTAAAAGTGGCTTATGAGCCTGAGATGATTTGAGAAATGAGATCTTTAAAGCCAAGGCTGAAAAGAGTTGAACTTGATTTCAAAGTGAAATAATTTGAGAAAAAGTGATTTATGGCTTAAATGCCGATTTTATGATTTCGATGATGTTGAACGGTGGAAGTGCTATTTTGTTATGGGCCAGAATGACTGTGTATGATTATGAATATTGGCTGGTTCTGGATTGAACCATGAGCCGGAATGGCTGTGTATGATTATGAATATTGGCTAGTTTTGGACTGAACTGTGAGCCGAATGGCTGAGATGGATGTTGATCCATGGATGAAAATGAATGCATGTATATGTTGAATTATTGATAATTGTGATTTGCATTTCCACTATCAGAGGCACGAGATCCCTGGGAGAAAACAGTGGCTAGCCACCACGTGCTCTAGGTGGAGGCTCGAGACTCTGCTGACCCTATGTCATAAGTGTGGCCAGGCACTGTGAAAGTCCCGAATGAGCTCGCCCCTAAATATTCACCAGTGAATGTGATGGATATAGATCATGATTATGATCAAGTTTTTGATGAGTATAACTCGAGTTGGGGATGCACGACAGAGGGACAGTCCAATGGTTAGCTACCAGGACTTGTCGGGTTGGCTCTATAACCGACAGATGATATCATCACCCACTAGGAACAGGCATGCATCATATGCATCTATGTGACATTGTTTAGGTGTGTATATTGTACTTGGTTTGCCTATGTGATTACTTGAGATTAACTGCTAATTGTTCTACTTGTTGTAACTGTTTGTTTGTGCTTGAACCTTCCTACTTGTGTTTGCGACTGAGATTCTGTTGGACTGTGTTGATTGGTTGTTGGTTGGATTTGTTTGGGCCTAGGGCCATGGTTGAAATTAGATGGACCGATGGTTGATTTCGGTTTTGTGTGTTTCCGGTTTGGAAAGATATGAAAGGCTATTTTGGTTCAGCATAGATAAATCCTTTGAAAGGCTTTTGAATATTGTTTTAAATGAACAGTTTCCTCTTTCAGAAAAGGATTTTAGATTTATCTTTTATTGTAAATCGTTGCTTTTGAAAAGAGGCATAAGACGGATGTTAATCACTAGTACGGTTTATCTTCACGTATCCTATTATAGTAATTTTCAAAAACCCTCTACTGAGAACCCTTTCGAGGATGATGTTCTCACCCCCTACATTTTTTCCCTTTTCAGGATATGGGCACAGAAGTCACGAAGAGTTTATTTATTTGTTATTGAGATGCTCTATATTGCCTTAGATTATTTTTGTACCCTCGCCTTTATCTTGATATTTTCTGTAAGAGGGTTAGGCATTGTATTGGATAATGCTTGTAATATTATATATATATATATATATATATATATATATATATATATATATATATATATGGATGTATCCTTTATGAGTTTTTGTAAGTTGTATGGAATGTATGGGTGTACGTAGTCGAACAAAGGTATTTTTGGGAGCAGTTTTGCGGTTTAAAGCTCATATTTTAGTATTAAATAGTATAATTGTTCATACCCTGGGTCAAGCTGTCCGACCCGGGATGTTTAGCGAAAAGCCGATCGACCTCTTTAGGTCAGACTATCCGACCTCTTCTCAAAGAGCTCGGCCAAATTGCCAAAGGAGCCCAAAGCAGGTCCAAAACGAAGGAACACAGCCCAATCTAAAGGCAGCCAAAGCCCAGAAAGATAAAGGCGGTTCCCCTAAAGATAAGATGACTTCACTCAAAGATAAGATAAGATAAGATAAGATAACTATCTTATCTCCAGAGAGGTCACTCCTCACCATTATAAATACACTGGAGCACCCAGGTATAACTCATACTCTGATTCTACTCAATACCTGTTTAATACCCTTGCTAACTTAAGCATCGGAGTCCCTTGCAGGTACCCCCCACCCTCCGGGGACGAAGGATCAGCATCATCACCAAGTCTAACGAGTTGGACACAGCGACTCCGACCACGATCATCAGATCGGACTCCGCAGCTCCGACCAGCATAGAAGATCTCGTCCGAGATCGACCTCTAGTTTCAGGTAACCCTCGAAACATTGGCGCCATTGCCGGGGAACCTGGAAGTCATCTGGTGCATGAAATTGCAATAACACTTTTTGCAATCCCGCACAACTAACCAGCAAGTGCACTGGGTCGTCCAAGTAATACCTTGCGTGAGCAAGGGTCGATCCCACGGAGATTGTCGGCTTGAAGCAAGCTATGGTTATCTTGTAAATCTTAGTCAGGAAATCAGAAATTATCAGGATTGATTGTGAAAAGCAAAAGAACATGTAATGGTTACTTGTATTGCAGTAATGGAGAATAGGTTGAGGTTTGGAGATGCTCCATCTTCTGAATCTCTGCTTTTTTACTGTCTTCTTCATCAAACACGCAAGTCTCCTTCCATGGCAAGCTCGTATAGGGTTTCACTGTTGTCAGCAGCTACCTCCCATCCGCGCAGTGAAAGCTAATGCACGCACTCTGTCACAGTGCTGCCAATCACCAGTTTGGTTCTCTCCTCTACCGGAATAGAATCACTCTTTTGCGTCTGTCACTAACGCCCAGTAGATTACAGGTTTGAAGCACGTCACAGTCATTCAATCATTGAATCCTACTCAGAATACCACAGACAAGGTTTAGACCTTCCAGATTCTCTTGAATGCTGCCATCAGGTCCTGCCTATACCACGAAGATTCCGATTAAAGAACCCAAGAGATAACTACTCAATCTAAGATAGAACAGAGGTGGTTGTCAGGCACGTGTTCATAGTTGAGAATGATGATGATTGTCACGGATCATCACATTCATCCGGATTAAGAACAAGTGTTATCTTAGAATGGAAGCAAGCATGACTGAATAAGAAACAGTAGTAATTGCATTAATCCATCAAGACACAGCAGAGCTCCTCACCCCCAACCATGGGGTTTAGAGACTCATGCTGTGGAAGTATACAAAAACGTGTAAAGAGTGCTATCAGGTCATAAGGTCCAGATACAATGTTAAAAGATCCTATAAGTAGTAAACCAGTGTCCTAAGGTTTACAGAAATGAGTAAATGACAGAAAAATCCACTTCCGGGCCCACTTGGTGTGTGCTTGGGCTGAGCAATGAAGGAATTTCGTGTAGAGACCTTTTCTGGAGTTAAACGCCAGCTTTCATGCCAGTTTGGGCGTTTAACTCCAATTTTTATGCCAGTTCCGGCGTTTAACGCTGGAATTTCTGTAGGTGACTTTGAGCGCCGGTTTGGGCCATCAAATCTTGGGCAAAGTATGGACTATTATATATTGCTGGAAAGCCCAGGATGTCTACTTTCCAATGCCGTTGAGAGCGCGACAATTGGGCTTCTGTAGCTCCAGAAAATCCACTTCGAGTGCAGGGAGGTCAGAATCCAACAGCATCTGCAGTCCTTTTCAGTCTCTGGATCAGATTTTTGCTCAGGACCCTCAATTTCAGTCAGAAAATACCTGAAATCACAGAAAAACACACAAACTCATAGTAAAGTCCAGAAAAGTGAATTTTAATTAAAAACTAATAAAAATATACTAAAAACTAACTAAAAGATACTAAAAACGTACTAAAAATAATGCCAAAAAGCATACAAATTATCCGCTCATCACAACACCAAACTTAAATTGTTGCTTGTCCCCAAGCAAATGAAAATCAAAATAGGATAAAAAGAAGAGAACATACTATAGACTCCAAAATATCAAAGAAACATAGCTCCAATTAGATGAGCGGGACTAGTAGCTTTTTGCCTCCGAACAGTTTTGGCATCTCACTCTATCCTTTGAAGTTCAGAATGATTAGCATCTATAAGAACTCAGAACTCAGATAGTGTTATTGATTCTCCTAGTTAAGTGTATATTGATTCTTGAACATAGCTAGTGTATGAGTCTTGGCTGTGGCCCAAAGCACTCTGTCTTCCAGTATTACCACCGGATACATACATGCCACAGACACATAATTGGGTGAACCTTTTTAGATTGTGACTCAGCTTTGCTAAAGTCCCCAATTAGAAGTGTCCAGGGTTCTTAAGCACACTCTTATTGCTTTGGATCACCACTTTATTTCTTTTCTTTTTCTCTCTTTTTTTTTCTTTTTTTTTTTCGAAATTTTTTTTTCACTGCTTTTTCTTGCTTCAAGAATCAAATTGATGATTTTTCAGATCCTCAACAACAGTTCTCTTTCTCTTCATTCTTTCAAGAGCCAACAAATTTAACATTCTTAAAACAACAAATTCAAAAGACATATGCACTGTTCAAGCATTCATTCAGAAAACAAAAAGTATTGTCACCACATCAAGCTAATTCAACTAATTTCAGAGATAAATTTCGAAATCCTGTACTTCTTGTTCTTTTGTGATTAAAACATTTTTCTTTTAAGAGAGGTGATGGATTCATAGGACATTCATAGCTTTAAGGCATAAACTTAAATTTTATTAATTATGAACTAAGAACAAGACTCAAATATAGATAAAAAATAAAGATAGGAATGGAAAACAAGACAAGAAAAACGAAAAAAAATTAGGCTCCTAATGATAGAGGTGTTCACAGAGTTAGAACTCAACAACCTTGATTTTGAGAAGTGGATGCTCCCTCAGCTTGAGAGGAGAGCTTTTGGCGTTTCATCTCTTGGATTTCACGCCCCTGCTTCTCTTGTTCCTTCAGCAGTTTGCAGAGCATGCAGTTTTGATTCTGCTGTTCTTCCTTCAGTTGCTCCATAGTCTCTTGCAACTTGTTAATAGATGCTTCTAGGTTGGCCCAGTAGCCGATTTCAGGGAGTTCAGGGAGGAACTCATGCGCCCTCCTTTTGATGGAGTTGTCTTGCACTTGTCCTTCCATTGACTTCTTGGTGATTGGGTGTTCAATGGGTATGAACTCATCTACTCCCATCTTCACCCCAGCCTCTTTACAGAGCAAGGAAATCAAGCTTGGATAAGCCAATTTGGCTTCAGTGGAATTCTTATTTGCAATTGTGTAAATCTCACAAGCAATTACATGATGGACCTCCACCTCTTTTCCAAGCATAATGCAATGAATCATCACTGCTCTCTTGATGGTGACCTCAGAACGGTTTCTAGTGGGCAATATGGAACGCCCAATGAAGTCTAGCCAACCTCTTGCAATTGGTTTGAGGTCTCCCCTCTTGAGTTGGTTTGGGACACCCTTAGAATTGGTTATCCACTTAGTTCCAGGGAGGCATATGTCCTCTAGAACTTGATCCAACCCCTTATCTACTCTCACCATCCTCCTATTAAAGGAATCAGGATCATCTTGTAGTTGAGGCAACTTGAAGATTTCTCTTATTTTGTCCAGATGGAAGTATATAACTTTCCCTCTGACCATGGTTCTATGGGTATGGTAGGCAGTTCCAGTCATTCTCTGCTTATCTGTTAGCCACAGATTTGAGTAGAATTCCTGAACCATGTTCCTTCCAACCTTTGTCTCAGGATTGGTTAGAACTTCCCATCCTCTGTTTCGAATTTGCTCTTGGATCCCCGGATATTCATCTTCTTTCAGATCAAATTTAACTTCCGGGATCACTGACCTCAGACCCATTATTTTATGATAATGGTCTTCATGTTCTTTAGTTCAGAACTTCTCTTCATTCCAAAGATTCTTTGGATTATTTTCTTTCTTGCCTCTTAAATTGGTTTGTTTTCCCTTGGGAGCCATGATGTTGATGAATCTTGGCTTAGTGATCACGGAAAAGCACACCAAACTTAGAGGTTTGCTTGTCCTCAAGCAAAAGGAAAGAGAGAAGAGAGGGGGAGGAAGAGAAAATTCGAATGGTGTGGTTGGAAGAGGGAAACAAACGTGTATTTATAAGGTGGGGAGGGGAGTTTTCGAAAAAAAAGAGATGAATTTGAAAGGAGATTTGAGAAGATATGAGAAGAAATTGAGAAAAGGGTGAAATTTTTGAACAATGTTTGTAATTGATTTGAAATAGATTTGAAAAAGAGGTTTTGATTTTTAAATATTTGAAAGTGAATGATGAATGATTGAAGTGTGATTTTGTAGAAAAGTATGGGTGAGAAAAGGAAAGTTTGAAAAAATCTGATTTGAAAACAAAATTGTGGTCCCCCCACCAAGCTGGCGTTAAACGCCCAGAATGGCACCCATTCTGGCGTTTAACGCCCATTTGTTGCCCATTTTGGGCGTTTAACGCCCAGCCAGGTACCCTGGCTGGCGTTAAACGCCAGAAAACCTTCCTCACTGGGCGTTTTTCTGAACGCCCAGTGATGCTGCACACCTGGCGTTAAACGCCCAGAATGGTGCCCATTCTGGCGTTTAACGCCCAGAATGGTACCATTACTGGCGTTTAACGCCCAAAATGCCCCTTACTGGCGTTTTTTCGCCAGTAAGCTCATTTTCTCTGCTTTTTGAGCTGAATCCTTCTGTAACTCTGTGAATTCCTTCATTTTTGATACTTGCCTCTGTAAGAACTAATCATACAACCTACTAATGACTGGGTTGCCTCCCAGCAAGCGCTTCTTTACTGTCTTTAGCTGGACTTTCACTAAGAATCACTCAAGCCTCAGTTTTGAGCATTTCTGCTCAAAATTTCCTTCAAGATAGTGCTTGATTCTCTGTCCATTAACAATGAACTTTCTGTCAGAATCAATATCCTGAAGCTCAACAT
Source organism: Arachis stenosperma (assembly GCF_014773155.1). NCBI lineage: Eukaryota > Viridiplantae > Streptophyta > Magnoliopsida > Fabales > Fabaceae > Arachis > Arachis stenosperma. The sequence continues at coordinate 92,493,142 of NC_080378.1, forward strand.
ACCCATATGGTGAGACTCCTGTAATCACATACGGACCCCTCCATCGGGATTTGAGTTTTCCTGGAAACAGTTTGAGCCTAGAGTTGAAGAGCAGAACTTTTTGTCCTGGCTCAAAGACTCTGGTTGACAATCTCTTGTCATGCCACTTCTTTGCCTTTTCCTTATAAATTTTTGCATTTTCAAAGGCATTGAGTCTGAACTCCTCTAGCTCATTTAGCTGGAGCAGTCTTTTCTCACCAGCTAACTGTGCATCCATGTTTAGGAATCTGGTCGCCCAGTAGGCTTTATGTTCCAGTTCCACAGGCAAATGACAGGCCTTCCCATACACCAGTTGGTATGGAGAGGTACCTATAGGAGTCTTGAATGCTGTTCTGTATGCCCACAGAGCATCATCCAAGCTCTTTGCCCAATCCTTTCTTCGGGCCATTACAGTCCGTTCCAGGATTCTTTTTAGCTCTCTGTTAGAGACTTCAGCTTGCCCATTTGTCTGTGGATGATACGGAGTTGCCACTTTATGGCTGATTCCATATCTAACCATAGCAGAGTATAGCTGTTTATTGCAGAAATGAGTGCCCCCATCACTGATTAGCACTCTGGGGACGCCAAACCTGCTGAAAATGTTTTTCTGGAGGAATTTCAGCACAGTCTTGGTATCATTAGTGGGTGTAGCAATTGCTTCTACCCATTTAGATACATAGTCCACTGCCACCAGAATGTAAGTGTTTGAATATGATGGTGGGAATGGCCCCATGAAGTCAATTCCCCATACATCAAACAGCTCTATCTCTAATATCCCTTGTTGAGGCATGGCATATCCATGAGGCAGGTTACCAGCTCTTTGGCAACTGTCACAGTTACGCACAAACTCTCGGGAATCTTTATAGAGAGTGGGCCAGTAGAAGCCACACTGGAGAACCTTAGTGGCTGTTCGCTCACTTCCAAAATGCCCTCCATAATGTGATCCATGGCAGTGCCATAGGATCCTGTGTGCTTCTTCTGGGTATACACCTGCGGATCACTCCGTCAGCACATCTCTTAAAGAGATATGGTTCATCCTAAAGGTAGTACTTGGCATCTGAAATTAATTTCTTTCTTTGCGCATAACTGTACTCTTTGGGTATGAACCTCACAGCTTTATAATTTGCAATATCTGCAAACCATGGAGCTTCCTGGATGGCAAAGAGTTGCTCATCTGGAAAAGTCTCAGAGATCTCAGTAGAAGGGAGGGACGCCCCAGCTACTGGTTCTATTCTGGACAGATGATCAGCTACTTGATTCTCTGTCCCTTTTCTGTCTCTTATTTCTATATCAAACTCTTGCAGAAGCAACACCCATCTGATAAGCCTGGGTTTTGAATCCTGCTTTGTGAGTAAGTATTTAAGAGCAGCATGGTCAGTGTACACAATCACCTTTGATCCCACTAAGTAGGATCTAAACTTGTCAATGGCATAGACCACTGCAAGTAGTTCTTTTTCTGTGGTTGTGTAATTCTTCTGTGCATCATTTAGAACACGGCTAGCATAGTAAATGACATGCAGAAGTTTGTTATGCCTCTGTCCCAACACTGCACCAATGGCATGATCACTGGCATCACACATTAATTCAAATGGTAATGCGCAATCTGGTGCAGAGATAACTGGTGCTGTGACCAGCTTAGCTTTCAGGGTCTCAAATGCCTGCAGACACTCATTATCAAAGATAAATGGAGTGTCAGCAGCTAGCAGGTTACTCAGAGGTTTGGCAATTTTCGAAAAATCCTTAATAAACCTTCTGTAGAATCCTGCATGCCCAAGAAAGCTTCTGATTGCCTTAACATTGGCAGGTGGTGGTAATTTTTCAATTACCTCTACCTTTGCCTTATCCACCTCTATTCCCCTGCTTGAAATTTTGTGCCTAAGGACAATTCCTTCAGTCACCATAAAGTGACATTTCTCCCAATTTAAAACCAGGTTAGTCTCTTGGCATCTTTTCAGGACAAGTGATAGGTGGTCAAGACAGGAGCTAAATGAGTCTCCATATACTGAAAAGTCATCCATGAAGACTTCCAGAAATTTCTCTACCATATCTGAGAAGATAGAGAGCATGCACCTCTGAAAGGTTGCAGGTGCATTGCACAGACCAAAAGGCATTCTCCTATAGGCAAACACGCCTGAAGGGCAGGTGAATGCTGTTTTCTCTTGGTCCTGAGGGTCTACTGCAATTTGGTTGTAGCCTGAATAGCCATCCAAAAAGCAGTAGAAATCATGACCAGCTAGTCTTTCTAGCATTTGGTCTATGAATGGTAAAGGAAAATGATCCTTTCTGGTGGCTGTATTGAGCCTTCTATAGTCAATACACATGCGCCACCCTGTGACTGTCCTTGTGGGAACCAGTTCATTTTTTTCATTATGAACCACTGTCATGCCTCCCTTTTTGGGAACAACTTGGACAGGGCTCACCCAGGGGCTATCAGAAATAGGATAAATAATCCCAGCCTCTAGTAATTTAGTGACCTCTTTCTGCACCACCTCCTTCATGGCAGGATTTAGCCTCCTCTGTGGTTGAACCACTGGTTTGGCATTATCCTCCAACAGGATCTTGTGCATGCATCTAGCTGGGCTAATACCCTTGAGATTACTTATGGACCACCCAAGAGCTGTCTTGTGTGTCCTTAGCACTTTAATCAGTGCTTCCTCTTCCTGTGAATTTAAAGCAGAGCTTATAATCACTGGAAAAGTGTCACCCTCTCCTAGAAATGCATATTTCAGAGATGGTGGCAGAGGTTTGAGTTCAGGTTTGGGAGGTTTATCCCCTTCCTGAGGAATTTTCGAAAATTCCTTTACTTCCTCTAGTTCTTCTTGATCAGGTTGAGCATCTTTGAAGATGTCCTCAAGCTCTGATTCTAGGCTTTCAGCCATATTGATCTCTTCTACCAGAGAATCAATAATGTCAACGTCCATGCAGTCCTCTTGTGTGTCTGGATGCTGCATAGCTTTTACAGCATTCAACTTGAACTCCTCCTCATTGACTCTCAGGGTTACTTCCCCTTTATGTACATCAATGAGAGTTCGTCCAGTTGCTAGGAAAGGTCTTCCTAGAATGAGAGTTGCACTTTTGTGCTCCTCCATTTCTAGCACCACAAAGTCAGTTGGAAAGGCAAATGGCCCAACTTTGACAATCATGTCCTCTATTATGCCTGATGGGTGTTTAATGGAACCATCAGCAAGTTGGAGGCATATCCTGGTTGGTTTGACTTCTCCAGTCAACCCTAGCTTTCTGATAGTGGATGCAGGTATTAGATTGATGCTTGCTCCAAGATCACATAGGGCTATCTTGGTGCAGGCGCCTTCTAATGTGCAGGGTATCATAAAGCTTCCAGGATCTTGAAGCTTTTCTGGTAAGCTTTTTAGAATGACTGCACTGCATTCTTCAGTGAGAAACACTTTTTCAGTTTCTCTCCAATCCTTCTTATGGCTTAAAATTTCTTTCATGAATTTAGCATAAGAAGGTATTTGCTCAAGTGCCTCTGCAAACGGAATCTTTATTTCAAGAGTCCTTAAATAGTCTGCAAAGCGGGCAAATTGCTTATCCTGTTCCGCTTTGCGGAGTTTCTGAGGATAAGGCATCTTGGCTTGATATTCTTCAACCTTAGATGCTGCAGGTTTATTCCTTACAGAAATGGTTGAAGAGGCCTTGTTAGGGGGATAATCATCAGAACTCTCAGGTGTCTGATTCTCCTTGGGCGTTTGAACGCCAGGAGTGGATGGAGTTTGGGCGTTAAACGCCAACTTCTCCCCCTTTTCTGGCGTTTGAACGCCAGAATTGGGCAGGGAATGGGCGTTTAACGCCAGCTTTCCTCCCTGTTCTGGCGTTTGAACGCCAGTATTGGGCAAGGAATGGGCGTTTAACGCCAACTTTCCTTCCCTTTCTGGCGTTTGAACGCCAATAATATTCCTCTCTGGGCTCTTACTGTCCTCAGAGGGATTTTGAACAGTGGCTTGGTCATCCTCTGTCAACTGTTCCTTAATTGACTTCTTGCTCTTTTGAGCAGTGGCTTTCAGTGTCTTCCCACTCCTCAGTTGAACTGCTTGACATTCTTCTGTTATTTGTTTAGATATTTGCTGTTTTGCTTGATTCAACTGCAGTTCTATGCTCTTGTTAGCAACCTTAGTATCATGGAGCATTTCTTTAAATTCTGCTAACTGTTCTGTCATCAGGAGCAATTGTTGATTAAGCTCATTCATCTGTTCTTGCGGATCAGGATCATTGACTACTGCCATGACCTCTTCTTGTGGAACGAATTCCTTGCTAGAATATAAGTATTGGTTTCTAGCAACAATGTCTATAAGCTCTTGAGCTTCTTCAATTGTCTTTCTCATGTGTATAGATCCACCAGCTGAGTGGTCTAAAGACATCTGAGCTTTTTCTGTAAGCCCATAGTAGAAAATGTCTAACTGTACCCACTCTGAAAACATTTCAGAGGGACATTTTCTGAGCATACCTCTATACCTCTCCCAGGCATCATAAAGGGATTCATTATCCTCTTGTTTAAAGCCTTGGATGTCCAGCCTTAGCTGTGTCATCCTTTTTGGAGGGTAAAAATGATTCAGGAATTTTTCTGATAACTGTTTCCATGTCTTTATGCTTGCTGTAGGTTGGTTATTCAACCACATTTTTGCTTGATTTTTTACAGCAAACGGAAACAGTAACAGTCTGTAGACATCCTGATCTACCTCTTTATCATGTATTGTGTCAGCAATTTGTAAGAACTGTGCCAGAAACTCAGTAGGTTCTTCCTCTGGAAGACCGGAATACTGGCAATTTTGCTGCACTATGATAATGAGTTGAGGGTTTAGCTCAAAGCTGCTTGCTTTGATGGGAGGTACACAGATGCTACTCCCATATGCAGCTGTACTGGGGTTGGCATAGGACCCCAGAGTCCTTCTGGACTGGTTAATTCCACTTAAGTCCATAATGGACAAAAGGGAAATGATAATAATTGCAAAGAGATAAATTTTATTTATTTTTATTTATTTTTGAAATAACCGAAAAAAAGAAAATTTAAAATAAAATAAAATAAGATAAAAGAAAAATAGAATAAAATTCGAAAATTTTAAAAATAAAATAAGATCAAAGCAAATTGAGAACTGAATCAATTAGTAAAGAAAAAGATTTTGAAAACAGCAATTAAGAAGATATGATTGAAAAATTTTTATGAAAAAGATTTGATTCTTAAAAAGAGGAAAGAGAAAAACACAAAAAGACACCAAACTTAAAATTTTAGAAAATCAAACACTATTTTTTTTTCGAAAATTTTAAAGAGAAGAACACAAAGAGGACACCAAACTTAGAACTTTTATGAATCAAAAAGGGACTAAGAACAAGAAAAATTCGAAAATTAAAAGAAGAAAAACAAAAAGCATGCAATTGACACCAAACTTAGAATATGAACTAGACTCAACTATAAGACTCTAAACCAACAAAAAGAAAACAGTCCTAATCTAAGCAACAAAATAAACCGTTAGTTGTCCAAACTCGAACAATCCCCGGCAACGGCGCCAAAAACTTGGTGCACGAAATTGCAATAACACTTTTTGCAATCACGCACAACTAACCAGCAAGTGCACTGGGTCGTCCAAGTAATACCTTGCGTGAGCAAGGGTCGATCCCACGGAGATTGTGGCTTGAAGCAAGCTATGGTTATCTTGTAAATCTTAGTCAGGAAATCAGAAATTATCAGGATTGATTGTGAAAAGCAAAAGAACATGTAATGGTTACTTGTATTGCAGTAATGGAGAATAGGTTGAGGTTTGGAGATGCTCCATCTTCTGAATCTCTGCTTTCTTACTGTCTTCTTCATCAAACACGCAAGTCTCCTTCCATGGCAAGCTCGTATAGGGTTTCACTGTTGTCAGCAGCTACCTCCCATCCGCGCAGTGAAAGCTAATGCACGCACTCTGTCACAGTGCTGCCAATCACCGGTTTGGTTCCCTCCTCTACCGGAATAGAATCACTCTTTTGCGTCTGTCACTAACGCCCAGTAGATTACAGGTTTGAAGCACGTCACAGTCATTCAATCATTGAATCCTACTCAGAATACCACAGACAAGGTTTAGACCTTCCGGATTCTCTTGAATGCTGCCATCAGGTCCTGCCTATACCACGAAGATTCCGATTAAAGAACCCAAGAGATAACTACTCAATCTAAGATAGAACAGAGGTGGTTGTCAGGCACGTGTTCATAGTTGAGAATGATGATGATTGTCACGGATCATCACATTCATCCGGATTAAGAACAAGTGTTATCTTAGAATGGAAGCAAGCATGACTGAATAAGAAACAGTAGTAATTGCATTAATCCATCAAGACACAGCAGAGCTCCTCACCCCCAACCATGGGGTTTAGAGACTCATGCTGTGGAAGTATACAAAAACGTGTAAAGAGTGCTATCAGGTCATAAGGTCCAGATACAATGTTAAAAGATCCTATAAGTAGTAAACCAGTGTCCTAAGGTTTACAGAAATGAGTAAATGACAGAAAAATCCACTTCCGGGCCCACTTGGTGTGTGCTTGGGCTGAGCAATGAAGGAATTTCGTGTAGAGACCTTTTCTGGAGTTAAACGCCAGCTTTCATGCCAGTTTGGGCGTTTAACTCCAATTTTTATGCCAGTTCCGGCGTTTAACGCTGGAATTTCTGTAGGTGACTTTGAGCGCCGGTTTGGGCCATCAAATCTTGGGCAAAGTATGAACTATTATATATTGCTGGAAAGCCCAGGATGTCTACTTTCCAATGCCGTTGAGAGCGCGCCAATTGGGCTTCTGTAGCTCCAGAAAATCCACTTTGAGTGCAGGGAGGTCAGAATCCAACAGCATCTGCAGTCCTTTTCAGTCTCTGGATCAGATTTTTGCTCAGGACCCTCAATTTCAGTCAGAAAATACCTGAAATCACAGAAAAACACACAAACTCATAGTAAAGTCCAGAAAAGTGAATTTTAATTAAAAACTAATAAAAATATACTAAAAACTAACTAAAAGATACTAAAAACGTATTAAAAACAATGCCAAAAAGCATACAAATTATCCGCTCATCATCATCCCATCACCATTGCGGACGACCATGACAACGACCACGACTCAGATCTAGAGGATAGAATGCCGCACAAAAATACGGACACTACACCAAAGGATACTCCTCAACTTAACAACGAAAAGGATTCTCCAAACGCAGAAGCCATGGAGGCGCTTCAAGACCGTTTAAAACAACTGGAAGAAGAAGCCCTACATCAACGAGAGGCTGAGAAAGACCTACAAAAGGAGATAAAGCGATGCCGGGTTGGAGGACAAACTCCAAAAACTCAAAGCCGATCTCAAGGCCAAAGCTAATCGATCCTCTCATGAGGATAGCTCCTACAAGGACCAAGATCCATTCACCAAAGAGATCATGAAAGCTAAAGGTCCCAAAGGACTTCAAAGCTCCAGACATGACTCCGCACGACGGCACATCAGATCCAAGCCATCATCTTAGCAATTTCAGAAGCAGGATGTATCTCACGGAGGCCTCAGATGCAATCCGTTATTCTCCATCCAGAAAGACAAAGCCAAACACGCATCGAGCCTATTAGGGATCAAGCAAGGAGATCGAGAGAGCCTTCGCAACTACATGGAAAGATTCAACAAAACATGTCTGGGCATACAAAGTCTGCCAACAGAAGCAGCTATCAGGGGCCTCATCAATGGTCTACGAGAAGGACCTTTTCGCCACTCAATATCCAAGAAGCACCCAAACATCTCTGAACGAGGTACAAGAACGAGCAGAGAAGTACATCAACATGGAGGAAAACTCTCAACTAGGAGAGATCTCAAAAACCGAACATTCCTACTCCTCTCGGGATAAGGATAAAAAGTCCAAGAAGAAAGAAGATCAACATGGAGAGAAGCCTTTAAAATACCATAATTACACCCCTTCGGGTGTCTCTTATGGATGTCTACCGAGAAATATGCAACACTGAGAAGATCCCACCACCTCACACCGAAGAGGTCGGACGCGTTGAAGGTCCACCTCACATCGAAGAGGTCGGACGCGTTGAAGGTCCACCTCACACCGAAGAGGTCGGACGCGTTGAAGGTCCACCTCACGCCAAAGAGGTCGGACGAGTTGAAGGTCTACCTCACACCAAAGAGGTCGGACCAGTTGAAGGTCCACCTCACACCAAAGAGGTCGGACAAGTTGAACATCCACCTCACACCAAAGAGGTCGGACGAGTTGAATGTCCACACACTAAAGAGATCGGACGAGCTGAACATCTCACACCAAAGAGGTCGGACGAGTTGAACATCCACCTCACACCCCTGAGAGACATGTTCATGGAGGATTCGCAAGAGGAGAGAAAAAGATAGAAAAAGATAGAAAAAGTTCAACAAACCCCCTCATACTCACCTCTCAACAACTCCACCATATTTTCAAGCTCACACTATTAGAGTTCGGACCAACCAGCCCATAAAAGGCATCCTACAGAAAACAGACTTAGCTGGAAGAATCCTACAGTGGGTATTCGAGTTACCCGAATTCGATCTTCGACATGAAGCTCAGACAGCCATCAAATCACAATATCTGGCCGACTTCATTACAGAGTACACTGACACCCCGGGAACTCCTACAAAATGGAATCTCTACATGGACGACTCTTCAATCAAAACCGGGAGTGGTACAGGTGTAATTAAAAAAAGCGATCAGGGAAGCCAAATGAAGCTAAATAACCAAGCTGAATATGTGGCACTACTGGCTGGTTTAAGGCTAGCTAAAGAAGGTAGGAGCTTACCGTGTCTAGTGATTCACAAATAGTCACCTCAAAAATAGAAGGGAGCAACCAAGCTGAGAATCCCACCATGAAAAAAATACCTCGGGTAATTCGGGGGACCCTGGACAAAAACAGAAAACAGCTCGGACATTTCGAGAAATATGAAGTCTGACACATACCACGGGAGCAGAATGCCCGAGCTGATGCACTTTCGAAATCAGCCAGCACTAACAGCTCGGACAATTCGGGGAATATGAAGTCCAACACATACCTCGGAGGCAGAATGCCCGATCTGATGCATCTTCAAAACTAGCCAACACCAAACCAGGGGGCAATAACAGAAGCCTCATCCAGGATATATTACAAGACCACAACAAGGAAGGAAAACAAACCCTCTCCTCAAGGTCCGGCGACACCAGCTCATAATTCTTCTCCTCATCTCTATCCCTACAAATTCTACAGAACCTCCTAAGTCGCATACAGTATTCAGGGTCAGCCACAGTAACACGCATTAAAACTGTTCATACCCTGGGTCAAGCTGTCCGACCCGGGATGTTTAGCAACAAGCTGACCGACCTCTTCTCAAAGAGCTCGGCCAAATCGCCATAGGAGCCCAAAGTAGGCCCAAAACGAAGGAGCACAGCCCAAATCTAAAGGCGGTCAGAGCCCAGAAAGATGAGGCGGTTCCCTTGAAGATAAGTTGACCTCACCCAAAAGATAAGATAAGATAAGATAAGATAACTAACTGATGAGCGGATAATTTGTATGCTTTTTGGCATTGTTTTTAGTATATTTTTAGTATGATCTAGTTAGTTTTTAGTATATTTTTATTAGTTTTTAGTTAAAATTCACTTTTCTAGACTTTACTATAAGTTTGTGTGTTTTTCTGTGATTTCAGGTATTTTCTGGCTGAAATTGAGGGATCTGAGCAAAAATCTGATCCAGAGACTCAAAAGGACTGCAGATGCTGTTGGATTCTGACCTCCCTGCACTCGAAGTAGATTTTCTGGAGCTACAGAAGCCCAATTGGCGCGCTCTCAACGGCGTTGGAAAGTAGACATCCTGGGCTTTCCAGCAATATATAATAGTCCATACTTTGCCCAAGATTTGATGGCCCAAACCGGCGTTCAAAGTCACCTCAAGAAATTCCAGCGTTAAACGCCGGAACTGGCACCTAATTGGGAGTTAAACGCCCAAACTGGCACTAAAGCTGGCGTTTAACTCCAAGGAGAGTCTCTACACGAAATTACTTCATTGCTCAGCCCAAGCACACACCAAGTGGGCCCGGAAGTGGATTTTTATGTCATTTACTCATTTCTGTAAACCTTAGGCTACTAGTTTTCTATAAGTAGGACCTTTTACTATTGTATTAGAGAGCTTTTAGAGGGCTTTTAGAAGATCTTTTGATCATGTTTTTATGATTGAACCCTCTTTGGGAGGCTGGCCATTCGGCCATGCCTAGATGATGAGCGGATAATTTGTATGCTTTTTGGCATTGTTTTTAGTATGTTTTTAGTATCTTTTAGTTAGTTTTTAGTATATTTTTATTAGTTTTTAATTAAAATTCACTTTTCTGGACTTTACTATGAGTTTGTGTGTTTTTCTATGATTTCAGGTATTTTCTGACTGAAATTGAGGGTCCTGAGCAAAAATCTGATCCAGAGACTGAAAAGGACTGCAGATGCTGTTGGATTCTGACCTCCCTGCACTCGAAGAGGATTTTCTGAAGCTACAAAAGCCCAATTGGCGCGCTCTCAACGGCATTGGAAAGTAGACATCCTGGGCTTTCCAGCAATATATAAGAGTCCATACTTTGCCCAAGATTTGATGGCCCAAACCGGCGCTCAAAGTCACCTACAGAAATTCCAGCGTTAAACGCCGGAACTGGAATAAAAATTGGAGTTAAACGCCCAAACTGGCATGAAAGCTGGCGTTTAACTCCAGAAAAGGTCTCTACATGAAATTCCTTCATTGCTCAGCCCAAGCACACACCAAGTGGGCCCGGAAGTGGATTTTTCTGTCATTTACTCATTTCTGTAACCCTTAGGACACTAGTTTACTACTTATAGGATCTTTTAACATTGTATCTGTACCTTATGACCTCATAGCACTTTTTACACGTTTTTGTATACTTCCACAGCATGAGTCTCTAAACCCCATGGTTGGGGGTGAGGAGCTCTGCTGTGTCTTGATGGATTAATGCAATTACTACTGTTTCTTATTCAATCATACTTGCTTCCATTCTAAGATAACACTTGTTCTTAATCCGGATGAATGTGATGATCCGTGACAATCATCATCATTCTCAACTATGAACACGTGCCTGACAACCACCTCTGTTCTATCTTAGATTGAGTAGTTATCTCTTGGGTTCTTTAATCGGAATCTTCGTGGTATAGGCAGGACCTGATGGCAGCATTCAAGAGAATCCGGAAGGTCTCAACCTTGTCTGTGGTATTCTGAGTAGGATTCAATGATTGAATGACTGTGACGTGCTTCAAACCTGTAATCTACTGGGCGTTAGTGACAGACGCAAAAGAGTGATTCTATTCCGGTAGAGGAGGGAACCAAACCGGTGATTGGCAGCACTGTGACAGAGTGTGTGCATTAGCTTTCACTGCGCGGATGGGAGGTAGCTGCTGACAACAGTGAGACCCTATACGAGCTTGCCATGGAAGGAGACTTGCGTGTTTGATGAAGAAGACAGTAAGAAAGCAGAGATTCAGAAGATGGAGCATCTCCAAACCTCAACCTATTCTCCATTACTGCAATACAAGTAACCATTACATGTTCTTTTGCTTTTCACAATCAATCCTGATAAATTCTGATCTCCTGACTAAGATTTACAAGATAACCATAGCTTGCTTCAAGCCGACAATCTCCGTGGGATCGACCCTTGCTCACGCAAGGTATTACTTGGACGACCCAGTGCACTTGCTGGTTAGTTGTGCGGGATTGCAAAAAGTGTTATTGTAATTTCGTGCACCAAGTTTTTGGCGCCGTTGCCGGGGATTGTTCGAGTTTGGACAACTAACGGTTTATTTTGTTGCTTAGATTAGGACTGTTTTCTTTTTGTTGGTTTAGAGTCTTTTAGTTGAGTCTAGTTTCATATTCTAAGTTTGGTGTCAATTGCATGCTTTTTGTTTTTCTTTTAAAAATTTTCGAATTTTTTTTCTTGGTCTTAGTCCCTTTTTGATTCATAAAAGTTCTAAGTTTGGTGTCCTCTTTGTGTTTTTCTCTTCAAAATTTTCGAAAAAAAATTAGTGTTTGATTTTCTAAAATTTTAAGTTTGGTGTCTTTTTGTGTTTTTCTCTTTCCTCTTTTTAAAAATCAAATCTTTTTCATAAAAATTTTTCAATCATATCTTCTTAATTGCTGTTTTCAAAATCTTTTTCTTTACTAATTGATTCAGTTCTCAACTTGCTTTGATCTTATTTTATTTTTAAATTTTCGAACTTTATTCTATTTTTCTTTTATCTTATTTTATTTTATTTTAAATTTTCTTTTTTTTTTCGGTTATTTCAAAAATAAATAAAAATAAATAAAATTTATCTCTTTGCAATTATTATCATTTCCCTTTTGTCCATTATGGACTTAAGTGGAATTAACCAGTCCAGAAGGACTCTGGGGTCCTATGCCAACCCCAGTACAGCTGCATATGGGAGTAGCATCTGTGTACCTCCCATCAAAGCAAGCAGCTTTGAGCTAAACCCTCAACTCATTATCATAGTGCAGCAAAATTGCCAGTATTCCGGTCTTCCAGAGGAAGAACCTACTGAGTTTCTGGCACAGTTCTTACAAATTGCTGATACAATACATGATAAAGAGGTAGATCAGGATGTCTACAGACTGTTACTGTTTCCATTTGCTGTAAAAGATCAAGCAAAAAGGTGGTTGAATAACCAACCTACAGCAAGCATAAAGACATGGAAACAGTTATCAGACAAATTCCTGAATCATTTTTACCCTCCAAAAAGGATGACACAGCTAAGGCTGGACATCCAAGGCTTTAAACAAGAGGATAATGAATCCCTTTATAATGCCTGGGAGAGGTATAGAGGTATGCTAAGAAAATGTCCCTCTGAAATATTTTCAGAATGGGTACAGTTAGACATTTTCTACTATGGGCTTACTGAAAAAGCTCAGATGTCTTTAGACCACTCAGCTGGTGGATCTATACACATGAGGAAGACAATTGAAGAAGCTCAAGAGCTTATAGACACTGTTGCTAGAAACCAATACTTGTATTCTAGCAATGAGTTCGTTCCAAAGGAGGAAGTCATGGCATTAGTCACTGATCCTAATCCTCAAGAACAGATAATGGAGCTTAATCAACAACTACTCCTGATGACAGAACAGTTAGCAGAATTTAAAGAGATGCTCCATGAAACTAAAGTTGCTAATAAGAGCATAGAACTACAGTTGAATCAAGCAAAACAGCAAATATCTAAACAAATAACAGAGGAGTGTCAAGCAGTTCAATTGAGGAGTGGAAAGACCTTGAATAACACTGTTCAAAAGAGCAAAAAGCCAAACAAGGAACAATTGACAGAGGACAACCAAACCACTGTTCAAAATCCCTCTGAGGACAGTAAGAGCCCAAAGAGGAATGTGGGCGTTCAAACGCCAGAAAGGGAAGGAAAGCTGGCGTTAAACGCCCATTCCTTGCCCAGTTCTGGCGTTCAAACGCCAGAAAAGGGGGAAAAGTTGGCGTTAAACGCCCATTTTCCACCCATTCCTGGCGTCCAAACGCCAAGGGAAAATCAGACACCTGAGAGTGCTGACAGTAATCCCTCTAACAAGGCTTCTTCAACCACTTCTGTAAGGAATAAACCTGCAGCATCTAAGGTTGAAGAATATCAAGCCAAGATGCCTTATCCTCAGAAACTCCGCAAAGCGGAACAGGATAAGCAATTTGCCCGCTTTGCAGACTATTTAAGGACTCTTGAAATAAAGATTCCGTTTGTAGAGGCACTTGAGCAAATACCTTCTTATGCTAAATTCATGAAAGAAATTTTAAGCCATAAGAAGGATTGGAGAGAAACTGAAAAAGTGTTTCTCACTGAAGAATGCAGTGCAGTCATTCTAAAAAGCTTACCAGAAAAGCTTCAAGATCCTGGAAGCTTTCTGATACCATGCACATTGGAAGGCACTTGCACCAAGATAGCTTTATGTGATCTTGGAGCAAGCATCAATCTAATACCTGCATCCACTGTCAGAAAGCTTGGGTTGATTGGAGAAGTCAAACCAACCAGGATATGCCTCCAACTTGCTGATGGCTCCATTAAACACCCATCAGGCATAATAGAGGACATGATTGTCAAGGTTGGGCCATTTGCCTTTCCAACTGACTTTGTGGTGCTGGAAATGGAGGAGCACAAGAGTGCAACTCTCATTCTGGGAAGACCTTTCCTAGCAACTGGACGAACTCTCATTGATGTACAAAAGGGGGAAGTAACCTTGAGAGTCAATGAGGAGGAGTTCAAGTTGAATGCTGTAAAAGCTATGCAGCATCCAGACACACAAGAGGACTGCATGGACGTTGACATTATTGATTCTCTGGTAGAAGAGATCAATATGGCTGAAAGCCTAGAATCAGAGCTTGAGGACATCTTCAAAGATGCTCAACCTGATCAAGAAGAACTAGAGGAAGTAAAGGAATTTTCGAAAATTCCTCAGGAAGGGGATAAACCTCCCAAACCTGAACTCAAACCTCTGCCACCATCTCTGAAATATGCATTTCTAGGAGAGGGTGACACTTTTCCAGTGATTATAAGCTCTGCTTTAAATTCACAGGAAGAGGAAGCACTGATTAAAGTGCTAAGGACACACAAGACAGCTCTTGGGTGGTCCATAAGTGATCTCAAGGGTATTAGCCCAGCTAGATGCATGCACAAGATCCTGTTGGAGGATAATGCCAAACCAGTGGTTCAACCACAGAGGAGGCTAAATCCTGCCATGAAGGAGGTGGTGCAGAAAGAGGTCACTAAATTACTAGAGGCTGGGATTATTTATCCTATTTCTGATAGCCCCTGGGTGAGCCCTGTCCAAGTTGTTCCCAAAAAGGGAGGCATGACAGTGGTTCATAATGAAAAAAATGAACTGGTTCCCACAAGGACAGTCACAGGGTGGCGCATGTGTATTGACTACAGAAGGCTCAATACAGCCACCAGAAAGGATCATTTTCCTTTACCATTCATAGACCAAATGCTAGAAAGACTAGCTGGTCATGATTTCTACTGCTTTTTGGATGGCTATTCAGGCTACAACCAAATTGCAGTAGACCCTCAGGACCAAGAGAAAACAGCATTCACTTGCCCTTCAGGCGTGTTTGCCTATAGGAGAATGCCTTTTGGTCTGTGCAATGCACCTGCAACCTTTCAGAGGTGCATGCTCTCTATCTTCTCAGATATGGTAGAGAAATTTCTGGAAGTCTTCATGGATGACTTTTCAGTATATGGAGACTCATTTAGCTCCTGTCTTGACCACCTATCACTTGTCCTGAAAAGATGCCAAGAGACTAACCTGGTTTTAAACTGGGAGAAATGTCACTTTATGGTGACTGAAGGAATTGTCCTTGGGCACAAAATTTCAAGCAGGGGAATAGAGGTGGATAAGGCAAAGGTAGAGGTAATTGAAAAATTACCACCACCTGCCAATGTTAAGGCAATCAGAAGCTTTCTTGGGCATGCAGGATTCTACAGAAGGTTTATCAAGGATTTTTCGAAAATTGCCAAACCTCTGAGTAACCTGCTAGCTGCTGACACTCCATTTATCTTTGATAATGAGTGTCTGCAGGCATTTGAGACCCTGAAAGCTAAGCTGGTCACAGCACCAGTTATCTCTGCACCAGATTGGGCATTACCATTTGAATTAATGTGTGATGCCAGTGATCATGCCATTGGTGCAGTGTTGGGACAGAGGCATAACAAACTTCTGCATGTCATTTACTATGCTAGCCGTGTTCTAAATGATGCACAGAAGAATTACACAACCACAGAAAAAGAATTACTTGCAGTGGTCTATGCCATTGACAAGTTTAGATCCTACTTAGTGGGATCAAAGGTGATTGTACACTGACCATGCTGCTCTTAAATACTTACTCACAAAGCAGGATTCAAAGCCCAGGCTTATCAGATGGGTGTTGCTTCTGCAAGAGTTTGATATAGAAATAAGAGACAGAAAAGGGACAGAAAATCAGGTAGCTGATCATCTGTCCAGAATAGAGCCAGTAGTTGGGGCGTCCCTCCCTTCTACTGAGATTTCTGAGACTTTCCCAGATGAGCAATTATTTGCCATTCAGGAAGCTCCATGGTTTGCAGATATTGCAAACTATAAAGCTGTGAGGTTCATACCCAAAGAGTACAGTTACATGCAGAGAAAGAAATTAATTTCAGATGCCAAGTACTACCTTTGGGATGAACCATATCTCTTTAAGAGATGTGCTGACGGAGTGATCCGCAGGTGTGTACCCAGGGAAGAAGCACAGAGGATCCTATGGCACTGCCATGGATCACAGTATGGGGGACATTTTGGAAGTGAGCGAACAGCCACTAAAGTCCTCCAATGTGGCTTCTACTGGCCTACTCTCTATAAAGATTCCCGAGAGTTTGTGCGTAACTGTGACAGTTGCCAAAGAGCTGGTAACCTGCCTCATGGATATGCCATGCCTCAACAAGGGATATTAGAGATAGAGCTGTTTGATGTATGGGGAATTGACTTCATGGGGCCATTCCCACCATCATATTCAAACACGTACATTCTGGTGGCAGTGGACTATGTATCTAGATGGGTAGAAGCAATTGCTACACCCACTAATGATACCAAGACTGTGCTGAAATTCCTCCAGAAAAACATTTTCAGCAGGTTTGGCGTCCCCAGAGTGCTAATCAGTGATGGGGGCACTCATTTCTGCAATAAACAGCTATACTCTGCTATGGTTAGATATGGAATCAGCCATAAAGTGGCAACTCCGTATCATCCACAGACAAATGGGCAAGCTGAAGTCTCTAACAGAGAGCTAAAAAGAATCCTGGAACGGACTGTGATGGCCCGAAGAAAGGATTGGGCAAAGAGCTTGGATGATGCTCTGTGGGCATACAGAACAGCATTCAAGACTCCTATAGGTACTTCTCCATACCAACTGGTGTATGGGAAGGCCTGTCATTTGCCTGTGGAACTGGAACACAAAGCTTACTGGGCAACCAGATTCCTAAACATGGATGCACAGTTAGCTGGTGAGAAAAGACTGCTCCAGCTAAATGAGCTAGAGGAGTTCAGACTCAATGCCTTTGAGAATGCAAAAATTTATAAGGAAAAGGCAAAGAAGTGGCATGACAAGAGATTGTCAACCAGAGTCTTTGAGCCAGGACAAAAAGTTTTGCTTTTCAACTCTAGGCTCAAACTGTTTCCAGGAAAACTCAAATCCCGATGGAGGGGTCCGTATGTGATTACAAGAGTCTCACCATATGGGTATGTTGAGCTTCAGGATATTGATTCTGACAGAAAGTTCATTGTTAATGGACAGAGAATCAAGCACTATCTTGAAGGAAATTTTGAGCAGGAATGCTCAAAACTGAGGCTTGAGTGATTCTCAGTGAAAGTCCAGCTAAAGACAGTAAAGAAGCGCTTGCTGGGAGGCAACCCAGTCATTAGTAGGTTGTATGATTAGTTCTTACAGAGGCAAGTATCAAAAATGAAGGAATTCACAGAGTTACAGAAGGATTCAGCTCAAAAGCAAGAAAATGAGCTTACTGGCGAAAAAAACGCCAGTAAGGGGCATTTTGGGCGTTAAACGCCAGAATGGGCACCATTCTGGGCGTTTAACGCCAGGTGTGCAGCATCACTGGGCGTTCAGAAAAACGCCCAGTGAGGAAGGTTTTCTGGCGTTTAACGCCAGCCAGGGTACCTGGCTGGGCGTTAAACGCCCAAAATGGGCAACAAATGGGCGTTAAACGCCAGAATGGGTGCCATTCTGGGCGTTTAACGCCAGCTTGGTGGGGGGACCACAATTTTGTTTTCAAATCAGATTTTTTCAAACTTTCCTTTTCTCACCCATACTTTTCTACAAAATCACACTTCAATCATTCATCATTCACTTTCAAATCTTTAAAAATCAAAACCTCTTTTTCAAATCTATTTCAAATCAATTACAAACATTGTTCAAAAATTTCACCCTTTTCTCAATTTCTTCTCATATCTTCTCAAATCTCCTTTCAAATTCATCTCTTTTTTTTTTCGAAAACTCCCCTCCCCACCTTATAAATACACGTTTGTTCCCCTCTTCCAACCACACCATTCGAATTTTCTCTTCCTCCCTCTCTCTTCTCTCTTTCCTTTTGCTTGAGGACAAGCAAACCTCTAAGTTTGGTGTGCTTTTCCGTGATCACTAAGCCAAGATTCATCAACATCATGGCTCCCAAGGGAAAACAAACCAATTTAAGAGTCAAAAAAGAGAATAATCCAAAGAATCTTTTGAATGAAGAGAAGTTCTTAACCAAAGAACATGAAGACCATTATCATAAAATAATGGGTCTGAGGTCAGTGATCCCGGAAGTTAAATTTGATCTGAAAGAAGATGAATATCCGGGGATCCAAGAGCAAATTCGAAACAGAGGATGGGAAGTTCTAACCAATCCTGAGACAAAGGTTGGAAGGAACATGGTTCAGGAATTCTACTCAAATCTGTGGCTAACAGATAAGCAGAGAATGACTGGAACTGCTTACCATACCCATAGAACCATGGTCAGAGGGAAAGTTATATACTTCCATCTGGACAAAATAAGAGAAATCTTCAAGTTGCCTCAACTACAAGATGATCCTGATTCCTTTAATAGGAGGATGGTGAGAGTAGATAAGGGGTTGGATCAAGTTCTAGAGGACATATGCCTCCCTGGAACTAAGTGGATAACCAATTCTAAGGGTGTCCCAAACCAACTCAAGAGGGGAGACCTCAAACCAATTGCAAGAGGTTGGCTAGACTTCATTGGGCGTTCCATATTGCCCACTAGCAACCGTTCTAAGGTCACCATCAAGAGAGCAGTGATGATTCATTGCATTATGCTTGGAAAAGAGGTGGAGGTCCATCATGTAATTGCTTGTGAGATTTACACAATTGCAAATAAGAATTCCACTGAAGCCAAATTGGCTTATCCAAGCTTGATTTCCTTGCTCTGTAAAGAGGCTGGGGTGAAGATGGGAGTAGATGAGTTCATACCCATTGAACACCCAATCACCAAGAAGTCAATGGAAGGACAAGTGCAAGACAACTCCATCAAAAGGAGGGCGCATGAGTTCCTCCCTGAACTCCCTGAAATTGGCTACTGGGCCAACCTAGAAGCATCTATTAACAAGTTACAAGAAACTATGGAGCAACTGAAGGAAGAACAGCAGAATCAAAACTGCATGCTCTGCAAATTGCTGAAGGAACAAGAGAAGCAGGGGCGTGAAATCCAAGAGATGAAACGCCAAAAGCTCTCCTCTCAAGCTGAGGGAGCATCTACTTCTCAAAATCAAGGTTGTTGAGTCCTAACTCTGTGAAAACCTCTATCATTAGGAGCCTATTTTTTTCGTTTTTCTTATGTTTTCTATTTTTATTTTTAGTCTCATTTTATATCTATATCCGAGTCTTGTTCTTAGTTCATAATTAATAAAATTTAAGTTTATGCCTTAAAGCTATGAATGTCCTATGAATCCATCACCTCTCTTAAAAGAAAAATGCTTTAATCACAAAAGAACAAGAAGTACAGGATTTCGAAATTTATCTCTGAAACTAGTTGAATTAGTTTGATGTGGTGACAATACTTTTTGTTTTCTGAATGAATGCTTGAACAGTGCATGTGTCTTTTGAATTTGTTGTTTTAAGAATGTTAAATTTGTTGGCTCTTGAAAGAATGAAGAGAAAGAGAACTGTTGTTGAGGATCTGAAAAATCATCAATTTGATTCTTGAAGCAAGAAAAAGCAGTGAAAAAAAAAATTTCGAAAAAAAAAAGAGAAAGAAAAAGAAAAAGAAAGAAAAAAAAAGAGAAGGAAATAAAGTTGTGATCCAAGGCAACAAGAGTGTGCTTAAGAACCCTGGACACCTCTAATTGGGGACTTTAGCAAAGCTGAGTCACAATCTAAAAAGGTTCACCCAATTATGTGTCTGTGGCATGTATGTATCCGGTGGTAATACTGGAAGACAGAGTGCTTTGGGCCACAGCCAAGACTCATACACTAGCTATGTTCAAGAATCATCACACTTAACTAGGAGAATCAATAACACTATCTGAGTTCTGAGTTCTTATAGATGCCAATCATTCTGAACTTCAAAGGATAGAGTGAGATGCCAAAACTGTTCGGAGGCAAAAAGCTACTAGTCCCGCTCATCTAATTGGAGCTATGTTTCTTTGATATTTTGGAGTCTATAGTATGTTCTCTTCTTTTTATCCTATTTTGATTTTCAGTTGCTTGGGGACAAGCAACAATTTAAGTTTGGTGTTGTGATGAGCGGATAATTTGTATGCTTTTTGGCATTGTTTTTAGTATGTTTTTAGTATCTTTTAGTTAGTTTTTAGTATATTTTTATTAGTTTTTAATTAAAATTCACTTTTCTGGACTTTACTATGAGTTTGTGTGTTTTTCTGTGATTTCAGGTATTTTCTGACTGAAATTGAGGGTCCTGAGCAAAAATCTGATCCAGAGACTGAAAAGGACTGCAGATGCTGTTGGATTCTGACCTCCCTGCACTCGAAGAGAATTTTCTGAAGCTACAGAAGTCCAATTGGCGCGCTCTCAACGGCATTGGAAAGTAGACATCCTGGGCTTTCCAGCAATATATAATAGTTCATACTTTGCCTAAGATTTGATGGCCCAAACCGGCGCTCAAAGTCACCTACAGAAATTCCAGCGTTAAACGCCGGAACTGGAATAAAAATTGGAGTTAAACGCCCAAACTGGCATGAAAGCTGGCGTTTAACTCCAGAAAAGGTCTCTACACGAAATTCCTTCATTGCTCAGCCCAAGCACACACCAAGTGGGCCCGGAAGTGGATTTTTCTGTCATTTACTCATTTCTGTAACCCTTAGGACACTAGTTTACTACTTATAGGATCTTTTAACATTGTATCTGTACCTTATGACCTCATAGCACTTTTTACACGTTTTTGTATACTTCCACAGCATGAGTCTCTAAACCCCATGGTTGGGGGTGAGGAGCTCTGCTGTGTCTTGATGGATTAATGCAATTACTACTGTTTCTTATTCAATCATACTTGCTTCCATTCTAAGATAACACTTGTTCTTAATCCGGATGAATGTGATGATCCGTGACAATCATCATCATTCTCAACTATGAACACGTGCCTGACAACCACCTCTGTTCTATCTTAGATTGAGTAGTTATCTCTTGGGTTCTTTAATCGGAATCTTCGTGGTATAGGCAGGACCTGATGGCAGCATTCAAGAGAATCCGGAAGGTCTCAACCTTGTCTGTGGTATTCTGAGTAGGATTCAATGATTGAATGACTGTGACGTGCTTCAAACCTGTAATCTACTGGGCGTTAGTGACAGACGCAAAAGAGTGATTCTATTCCAGTAGAGGAGGGAACCAAACCGGTGATTGGCAGCACTGTGACAGAGTGTGTGCATTAGCTTTCACTGCGCGGATGGGAGGTAGCTGCTGACAACAGTGAGACCCTATACGAGCTTGCCATGGAAGGAGACTTGCGTGTTTGATGAAGAAGACAGTAAGAAAGCAGAGATTCAGAAGATGGAGCATCTCCAAACCTCAACCTATTCTCCATTACTGCAATACAAGTAACCATTACATGTTCTTTTGCTTTTCACAATCAATCCTGATAAATTCTGATCTCCTGACTAAGATTTACAAGATAACCATAGCTTGCTTCAAGCCGACAATCTCCGTGGGATCGACCCTTGCTCACGCAAGGTATTACTTGGACGACCCAGTGCACTTGCTGGTTAGTTGTGCGGGATTGCAAAAAGTGTTATTGTAATTTCGTGCACCACTAGACCTTGTTCTTATGTATTTTCAACGGTGGAGTTTCTACACACCATAGATTAAGGTGTGGAGCTCTGCTGTACCTCGAGTATTAATGCAATTACTATTGTTCTTCTATTCAATTCCGCTTGTTCTTTATCCAAGATATCACTTGTTCTTCAACATGATGAAGGTGATGATTGACGCCCATCACCATTCTCACCCATGAACAAGGTGACTGACAACCATTCTTGTTCTACAAGAATCTGAGGCTTAGTGAATATCTCTTGGATTCCTGATTGCACGATGCATGGTTGATCGCCTGACAACCGAGTGCTCGCCTGACAAACGAGCCAACCATTCCGTGAGATCAGAGTCTTCGTGGTAAAGGCAGGACTTGATGGCAGCATTTAAGAGAATCCGGAAGGTCTAACCTTGTCTGTGGTATTCTGAGTAGGATTCAATGATTGAATGACTGTGACGTGCTTCAAACCTGTAACCTACTGGGCGTTAGTGACAGACGCAAAAGAGTGATTCTATTCCGGTAGGGGAGGGAACCAAACCGGTGATTGGCAGCACTGTGACAGAGTGCGTGCATTAGCTTTCACTGCGCGGATGGGAGGTAGCTGCTGACAACAGTGAGACCCTACATGAGCTTGCCATGGAAAGGAGTAAGAAGGATTGGATGAAGGCAGTAGGAAAGCAGAGAGACGGAAGGGAAGGCATCTTCATACACTTGTCTGAAGCTCTTACACCAATGATATACATAAGTATCACTATCCTTATCTTTATATTATTTTCGTTCATCATCATATACAATTGAGTTTGCCTGACTAAGATTTACAAGATGACCATAGCTTGCTTCAATAGTAACAATCTCCGTGGGATCGACCCTTACTCACGTAAGGTATTACTTGGACGACCCAGTGCACTTGCTGGTTAGTTGTGTGAAGTTGTAGTGATCACAATTTCGCGCACCAAGTTTTTGGCGCCGTTGCCGGGGATTGTTCAAGTCTTGAGCAAGCTTTTGGTAACAATGCCTGAGATTGTTCAGTTTGGACAACTGACGGTTCATCTTGTTGCTTAGATTAGGTATTTATTTTTTTCGAAATTCTTGAAGATGAATTCTAGAGTTTCATGATGATTTGTTGAAATCTGGCTGGCTGAGAAGCCATGTCTAATCTGATTGGACCGAGGTTTCAACTTATCACCACAAGAGCTTGTTGATTTTCATCAATTTTGCTTTTGGAGCAGTGATCTGCTAAGGCTTGGCTGACCTTTGGTCATGTCTAGTGTTTTGGACCGAAGCTTTCCTTGAAAGCTTGGCTGGCTGTGAAGCCATGTCTAATTCCTGGACCGGAGTCTTAGACTAGCATTGCACTGATTCCTGGAATTCTCATTAAGAATTTTGATACTTTTTCCCACTTAATTTTCGAAAAATACAAAAAAAATTTGCAAAACCATAAAATCCAAAAATATTCCTTGCTTAAGTCTAGAGTCTCATCTTAAGTTTGGTGTCAAATGCATGTTTTTGTTATATTTTTCGAATCCATGCATATATTTCTTGTTTTGATCTTTGAATTCTTTTGGCTTGAGTGTTTCTGTGTCTCATATAGTGTCAGTAGTATACAAACTGCTAAGTTTGGTGTCTTGCATGCATTGTTATTTGATTCTTGTTGCATTTTGATTATTAAAAATCCAAAAATATTTTTAATTTGTGTCTTTTCAAGTCAATGATACAAAGAATTGAAGATTCAGAACATACTGCAGAGGAATTATACAGAAAAAGCTGAGCATTCAAAAATGCCCAGTGAAGAAGGCAGACTGGCGTTTAAACGCCAGCCAGGGTACCTGGTTGGGCGTTTAACGCCCAAAGAGGTAGCATTTTGGGCGTTAAACGCCAGAATGTATACCATTCTGGGCGTTTAACGCCAGGATGGTGCTAGGGGGAAGATTTTGTTTTCAAAATCAATTTTTTTTCAAGTTTTCAAAGTTTTTCAAAATCAAATCTTTTTCAAATCATATCTTTTCAATCAAATGTTTTCAAAATCAATTTCTTTCCTTTTTCAAGGATACTTACTAACAATTAATGATTTGATTGAACATTTTTTGCCTTTTCTGTTGAGGAAGGTTTTATGTTTGAATCATATCTTTTCTTGTTAGGCAAGTCATTAATTTTTAAAATCATATCTTTTCAAATTGTTTTCAAATCATATCTTTTAAAATTGTTTTCAAATCATATCTTCTCAATCACATCTTTTTAAAACCATAACTTTTCAATTAAATCTTTTTAACCTCAGCTTTTTCAAATTAGTTTTCAATCAAATCTTTTTAATTTCTAATTTCAAAATCTTTATCAAAAATCACTTGATTTCTTTTTCACTTTTAATTTTCGAAAATTATCAATCAAATTTTCAAAATGTTTTCAAAATCTTTTAATTGAATTTTCGAAAATCCTCTTCCCTCCTTCTCACATCCTTCTATTTATGGAGTACCACTCCTTCTAAATGCACAATTCGAACCTTATCTAATTAAAGTTCGAATTCTTCTTCTCCTTCTTCTTTCTATTTCTCTTTTCCTCTGACATTTCAAGGAATCTCTATACTGTGACATAGAGGATTCCACATTTTCTTTTTCTCTTCTCTTTCATATGAGCAGGAGCAGAGACAAAGGCATTCTTGTTGAAGCTGACCCTGAACCCGAGAGAACCTTGAAGAGAAAGCTAAGAGAAGCTAAGGCACAACTCTCTTTAGAGGACCTGACCGAATTCTTCAAGGAAGAAGAACACATGGCAGCCGAAAACAACAACAATGCCAACAATGCAAGGAAGGTGCTGGGTGACTTTACTGCACCTACTCCTGATTTCTATGGGAGAAGCATCTCTATCCCTGCCATTGGAGCAAACAACTTTGAGCTTAAGCCTCAATTAGTTTCTCTAATGCAACAGAATTGCAAGTTCCATGGACTTCCAATGGAAGATCCTCATCAGTTCTTAGCTGAATTCTTGCAAATCTGTGACACAGTCAAGACTAATGGGGTTAACCCTGAGGTCTATAGACTGATGCTATTCCCTTTTGCTGTAAGAGACAGAGCTAGAATATGGTTGGATTCTCAACCTAAAGAAAGCCTGGACTCTTGGGAAAAGCTAGTCAATGCCTTCTTGGCAAAGTTCTTTCCACCACAAAGATGGAGTAAGCTTAGAGTGAAAGTCCAAACCTTCAGACAGAAGGATGGAGAATCCCTCTATGAAGCTTGGGAAAGATACAAACAATTAATCAGAAGATGTCCCTCAGACATGCTTTCTGAATGGAGCATCATAGGTATTTTCTATGATGGTCTCTCTGAACTATCCAAGATGTCTTTGGATAGCTCTGCTGGAGGATCTCTTCATCTGAAGAAGACGCCTGCAGAAGCTCAAGAATTGATTGAAATGGTTGCAAATAACCAATTCATGTACACTTCTGAAAGAAATCCTGTGAACAATGGGACTAGTCAGAAGAAAGGAGCTCTTGAGATTGACACTCTGAATGCCATATTGGCTCAGAACAAGATATTGACTCAACAAGTCAATTTGATCTCTCAAAGTCTGTCTGGAATGCAAAATGCACCAAACAGTACTAAGGAAGCTTCATCTGAGGAAGAAGCTTATGATCCTGAGAACCCTTCCATGGAAGAGGTGAATTACCTAGGAGAACCCTATGGAAACACCTATAATTCTTCATGGAGAAATCACCCAAATCTCTCATGGAAGAATCAAGAGAGACCTCAACAAGGTTTCAATAACAATAATGGTGGAAGAAACAGGTTTAGCAATGGCAAGCCTTTTCCATCATCTTCTCAGCAACAAACAGAGAGTTCTAAGCAGAATACTTCTGACTTAGCAACAATGGTCTCTGATCTAATAAAGACCACTCAAAGTTTCATGAATGAAACAAGGTCCTCCATCAGAAATTTGGAAGGACAAGTGGGTCAGCTGAGCAAGAAAGTTACTAAACTCCCTCCTAGCACTCTCCCAAGTAATACAGAAGAAAATCCAAAAGGAGAGTGCAAAGCCATAGACATGGCCGAATATGGAGAGGAAAGAGAGGAGGAGGACGCCACTGAGGAAGACCTCAGTGGGTGTGTACCAATCTCCTCTGAGTTCCTCAATGAGGAACAATGGGAATCTGAGGCTCAAAATGAGACCATAGAGATTCCATTGGACTTACTCCTGCCATTCATGAGCTCTGATGAGTATTCTTCCTCTGAAGAGGATGAGTATATCACTGAAGAGCAAGTTGCTAAATACCTTGGAGCAATCATGAAGCTAAATGACAAGTTATTTGGAAATGAGACTTGGGACGATGAACCTCCCTTGCTCACCAAAGAACTGGATGACTTGTCTAGGCAGAAACTGCCTCAAAAGAGGCAGGATCCTGGGAAGTTTTCTATACCTTGTACCATAGGCACCATGAACTTCAAGAAGGCCTTGTGTGACTTAGGGTCAAGTGTAAACCTCATGCCCCTCTCTGTAATGGAGAAATTAGGGATCCTTGAGGTGCAAGCTGCAAGAATCTCATTAGAGATGGCAGACAACTCAAGAAAACAAGCTCATGGACTTGTAGAGAATGTTTTGGTGAAGATTGAAGACCATTACATCCCTACTGATTTCATAGTCCTAGAGACTGGGAAGTGCATGGATGAATCCATCATCCTTGGCAGACCCTTCCTAGCCACAGCAAAGGCTGTGATTGATGTTGATAGAGGAGAGTTGATCATTCAAGTGAATGAAGAATCCTTGGTGTTTAAGGCCCAAGGACATCCCTCTATCATCATGGAGAGGAAGCATGAAGAGCTTCTCTCAAAACAGAGCCAAGCAGAGCCCCCACAGTCAAACTCTAAGTTTGGTGTTGGGAGGCCACAACCAAACTCTAAGTTTGGTGTTGAACCCCCACATTCAAACTCTAAGTTTGGTGTTGGGAGGTTCCAACACGGTTCTGAGCATCTCTGAGGCTCCATGAGAGTCCTCTGTCAAGCTAATGACATTAAAGAAGCGCTTGTTGGGAGGCAACCCAATGTTTTATAGATAACTATTTTCTTTTGTTATTTTATCTTTTTTGTAGGTTGATGATCATAAGAAGTCACAAAAACAATGAAAAAAGCAAAAACAGAATGAAAAACAGGAAGAAAAACAGCACACCCTGGAGGAGAAGAAGCTGGCGTTCAAACGCCAGTAATGCTAGCTGTTGGGCGTTTAACGCCCAGTCTGGCACCATTCTGGGCGTTTAACGCCAGAAAGGGGCACCAGACTGGCGTTAAACGCCAGTAAAGGGCAACAACCTGGCGTTAAACGCCAGGAATGGGCACCAGCCCGGCGTTTAACGCCAGAAATAGCTCAAAACGTGATTTTGAGCAACATTTGGTGCAGGGATGACTTTTCCTTGACACCACAGGATCTGTGGACCCCACAGGACCCCACCATCACTCTCTCTCTTCTTCCCCCATTCACCAATCACCTCAATACCTCCTCCCCAAAAACCCTTCACCTATCAAATCCCATCTTTCTCTTCACCACTCACATCCATCTTTCATAAATCCCCACCAACCTCACCCTTCAAATTCAAACCACTTTCCCTCCCAAACCCACCCTCCATGGCCGAACCTTTACCCCCCTCTCTCCTATAAATACCCTTCTTCAACTCTTCATTTTCACACAACCTAAACACCCTTTCTTTCCCTTCTTGGCCGAACACACTACCATCTCCCTCTTCCTCATTTCTTCTTCTTCTACTCTCTTCTTTCTTCTTTTGCTCGAGGACGAGCAAACATTTTAAGATTGGTGTGGTAAAAGTGTTGCTTTTTCATAACCATTTATGGCATCCAAGGCCGGAGAAACCTCTAAAAAGAGGAAAGGGAAGGCAAAAGCTTCCACCTCCGAGTCATGGGAGATGGATAGATTCCTCTCAAGGGTGTATCAAGACCACTTCTATGAAGTTGTGGCCTTGAAGAAGGTGATCCCCGAAGTCCCCTTTTCACTCAAAAAGGGTGAATATCCGGAGATCCGCCATGAGATCCGAAGAAGAGGTTGGGAAGTACTTACCAACCCCATTCAACAAGTCGGAATCTTGATGGTTCAAGAGTTCTATGCCAATGCATGGATCACCAAGAACCATGACCAAAGTGTGAACCCGAATCCAAAGAATTATCTCACTATGGTTCGGGGGAAATACTTGGATTTTAGTCCGGAGAGTGTGAGGGTGGCGTTCAACTTGCCTATGATGCAAGGAGATGAGCATCCTTACACTAGAAGGGTCAACTTTGATCAAAGGTTGGACCAAGTCCTCACAACCATATGTGAAGAGGGCGCACAATGGAGGCAAGATTCAAGAGGAAAGCCGGTTCAATTGAGAAGGCATGACCTCAAGCCCGTGGCTAGAGGATGGTTAGAGTTCATACAACGCTCAATCATTCCCACTAGCAACCGGTCCGAAGTTACCATAGACCGGGCTATCATGATCCATAGCATCATGATTGGAGAAGAAGTGGAAGTTCATGAGGTTATAGCCCAAGAACTCTACAAGATGGCGGACAAGACCTCCACTTTGGCAAGGTTAGCCTTTCCTCATCTCATCTGTCACCTCTGTTATTCAGTTGGAGTTGACATAGAAGGAGATACCCCCATTGATGAGGACAAGCCCATCACCAAGAAAAGGATGGAGTACACAAGAGACCCCTCTCATCAAGAGATCCCTGAGATACCTCAAGGGATGCACTTTCCTCCACAAAACTACTGGGAGCAACTGAACACCTCCCTAGGAGAGTTAAGTTCCAACATGGGACAACTAAGGGTGGAGCATCAAGAACACTCCATTCTCCTCCATGAAATTAGAGAAGACCAAAGAATCATGAGGGAGGAGCAACAAAGACAAGGAAGAGACATTGAGGAGCTCAAGCACTCCATAGGATCTTCAAGAGCAAGAAAGAGCCGCCATCACTAAGGTGGACCCGTTCCTTGATTTCCTTGTTCTTTATTCTTCTGTTTTTCGAATTTTTATGCTTTATGTTTATCCATGTTTGTGTCTTGTGATCATTAGTGTCTTAGTGTCTATGCCTTAAAGCTATGAATGTCCTATGAATCCATCACCTCTCTTAAATAAAAACGTGCTTAATTGAAAAGGAAAGAATAGCATGAATTCTGAATTTTATAATAGTTTAATTATTTTGATGTGGTGGCAACACTTTTGTTCTCTGAATGTATGCTTGAACAGTGCATATGTCTTTTGAATTTGTGGTTCATGAATGTTGGCTCTTGAAAGAATGATGAAAAAGGAGACATGTTACTGAAGATCTGAAAAATCATAGAAAAATGATTCTTGAAGCAAGAAAAAGCAGTGAATACAAAAAAAAAGAGAAAGAAGCAAACGAAAAAAAAAAACGAAAAAAAAATATATAAAAAAAGAAAAAAAAAGAGAAAGAAATAAGAGTTGTGATCCAAGGCAATAAGAGTGTGCTTAAGAACCCTGGACACCTCTAATTGGGGACTTTAGCAAAGCTGAGTCACAATCTAAAAAGGTTCACCCAATTATGTGTCTGTGGCATGTATGTATCCGGTGGTAATACTGGAAGACAGAGTGCTTTGGGCCACGGCCAAGACTCAAGAAATAGCTATGTTCAAGAATCATCATACCTTACTAGGAGAATCATTAACACTATCTGGATTCTAAGTTCCTAAAGAAGCCAATCATTCTGAATTACAAGGGATAGAGTGAGATGCCAAAACTATTCAGAGACAAAAAGATAAAAGCCCCGCTCATCTAATTGATACTGATCTTCATAGATGTTTTTGGAGTTCATTGCATATTCTCTTCTTTTTATCTTATTTGACTTTCAGTTGCTTGGGGACAAGCAACAATTTAAGTTTGGTGTTGTGATGAGCGGATAATTTGTATGCTTTTTGGCATTGTTTTTAGTATATTTTTAGTATGATCTAGTTAGTTTTTAGTATATTTTTATTAGTTTTTAGTTAAAATTCACTTTTCTGGACTTTACTATGAGTTTGTGTGTTTTTCTGTGATTTCAGGTATTTTCTGGCTGAAATTGAGGGATCTGAGCAAAAATCTGATCCAGAGACTCAAAAGGACTGCAGATGCTGTTGGATTCTGACCTCCCTGCACTCGAAGTGAATTTTCTGGAGCTACAGAAGCCCAATTGGCGCGCTCTCAACGGCGTTGGAAAGTAGACATCCTGGGCTTTCCAGCAATATATAATAGTCCATACTTTGCCCAAGATTTGATGGCCCAAACCGGCGTTCAAAGTCACCTCAAGAAATTCCAGCGTTAAACGCCGGAACTGGCACCTAATTGGGAGTTAAACGCCCAAACTGGCACTAAAGCTGGCGTTTAACTCCAAGGAGAGTCTCTACACGAAATTACTTCATTGCTCAGCCCAAGCACACACCAAGTGGGCCCGGAAGTGGATTTTTATGTCATTTACTCATTTCTGTAAACCTTAGGCTACTAGTTTTCTATAAGTAGGACCTTTTACTATTGTATTAGAGAGCTTTTAGAGGGCTTTTAGAAGATCTTTTGATCATGTTTTTATGATTGAACCCTCTTTGGGAGGCTGGCCATTCGGCCATGCCTAGACCTTGTTCTTATGTATTTTCAACGGTGGAGTTTCTACACACCATAGATTAAGGTGTGGAGCTCTGCTGTACCTCGAGTATTAATGCAATTACTATTGTTCTTCTATTCAATTCCGCTTGTTCTTTATCCAAGATATCACTTGTTCTTCAACATGATGAAGGTGATGATTGACGCCCATCACCATTCTCACCCATGAACAAGGTGACTGACAACCATTCTTGTTCTACAAGCATCTGAGGCTTAGTGAATATCTCTTGGATTCCTGATTGCACGATGCATGGTTGATCGCCTGACAACCGAGTGCTCGCCTGACAAACGAGCCAACCATTCCGTGAGATCAGAGTCTTCGTGGTAAAGGCAGGACTTGATGGCAGCATTTAAGAGAATCCGGAAGGTCTAACCTTGTCTGTGGTATTCTGAGTAGGATTCAATGATTGAATGACTGTGACGTGCTTCAAACCTGTAACCTACTGGGCGTTAGTGACAGACGCAAAAGAGTGATTCTATTCCGGTAGGGGAGGGAACCAAACCGGTGATTGGCAGCACTGTGACAGAGTGCGTGCATTAGCTTTCACTGCGCGGATGGGAGGTAGCTGCTGACAACAGTGAGACCCTACATGAGCTTGCCATGGAAAGGAGTAAGAAGGATTGGATGAAGGCAGTAGGAAAGCAGAGAGACGGAAGGGAAGGCATCTTCATACACTTGTCTGAAGCTCTTACACCAATGATATACATAAGTATCACTATCCTTATCTTTATATTATTTTCGTTCATCATCATATACAATTGAGTTTGCCTGACTAAGATTTACAAGATGACCATAGCTTGCTTCAATAGTAACAATCTCCGTGGGATCGACCCTTACTCACGTAAGGTATTACTTGGACGACCCAGTGCACTTGCTGGTTAGTTGTGTGAAGTTGTAGTGATCACAATTTCGCGCACCACTAACTTATCTTATCTAGAAAGGTCACTCCACACCATTATAAATACACTGGAGCACCTAGGTATAACTCATACTCTGATTCTACTCAATACCTGCTTAATACCCTTGCTAACTTAAGCATCGGAGTCCCTTGCAGGTACCCCCACCCTCCAAGGACGAAGGATCAGCACCACCACCAAGTCCAACAAGTCGGACACGGCGGCTCCAGCCATCATCAATAAGTCGGACACAACAGTTCCGACCAGTACAGAAGATCTCGTCCGAGATCGACCTACAGTTTCAGGTAACCCTCAGAACATTGGCGCCATTGCCGGGGAACTTGGAAGTCATCCTACCACCATGGCAGATAACCATGACAATGACCACGATTCAGATCTAGAGGATAGAACGCCGCACAAAAACGCGGACGCTACACCAAAGGATATTCCTCAACTTAACAACGAAAAGGATTCTCCAAATGCGGGAGCCTTGGAGGCGCTTCGAGACCATTTAAAACAACTGGAAGAAGAAGGCCTACATCAACGAAAGGCTGAGAAAGACCTACAAAGGGAGATAAAGCGACTCCGGGAATTGGAGGACAAACTCCTAAAACTCGAAGCCGATCTCAAGGTCAAAACTAATCGATCCTCTCATGAGGATAGCTCCTGCAAGGACCAAGATCCATTCACCAAAGAGATCATGAAAGCTAAAGGTCCCAAAGGACTTCAAAGCTCCAGACATGACTCCGTACAACGGCACATCAGATCCAAGCCATCATCTTAGCAATTTCAGAAGCAGGATGTATCTCACGGAGGCCTCAGATGTAATCCGTTATTCTCCATCCAGAGGGACAAAGCCAAACACGCACCGAGCCTATTAGGGATCAAGCAAGGAGATCGAGAGAAGCCTTCGCAACTACATGGAAAGATTCAACAAAACATGTCTGGGATACAAAGTCTGCCAACAGAAGCAGCTATCAGGGGCTTCATCAATGGTCTACGAGAAGGACCTTTTAGCCACTCAATATCCAAGAAGCACCCAAACATCTCTAAACGAGGTACAAGAACGAGCAGAGAAGTACATCAACATGGAGAAAAACTCTCGACTAGGAGAGATCTCAAAAACTGAACATTCTTACTCCTCTCGGGATAAGGATAAAGAGTCCAAGAAAAAAGAAGATCAACATGGAGAGAAGCCTAGAAAATACCACAATTACACCCATTTGGGTGTCTCTTGTGGATGTCTACCGAGAAATACGCAATACTGAGAAGATCCCACCACCTTGCCCAATCCAAAACCAAAGAGGTCGGTCGCGTTGAGGGTCCACCTCACACTGAAGAGGTCGGACGCGTTGAAGGTCCACCGCACACCGAAGAGGTCGGACGCGTTGAAGGTCCACCTCACACCGAAGAGGTCGGACGAGTTGAAGGTCCACCTCACCCCAAAGAGGTCGGACGAGTTGAAGATCCACCTCACCCCAAAGCGGTCGGATGAGATGAAGGTCGTCCTCACACCAAAGAGGTCGGACAAGTTGAATGTCTCATGCCAAAGAAGTCAGACGAGTCGGACGAGTTGAGTGTCTCACGCCAAAGAGGTCGGACGAGTTGAACGTCCACCTCATACCCCTGAGAGACATGTTCATGGAGGATTCGCAGGAGGAGGGATCTCTAAATCATCTCGCAAAGGACACCTCAAAGAGGGATATTAAGGAAGGGAGAGAGGTTTGAATAGGATAACGGGGTGCAAACAAGCCTTCCGAGATTACAAAAATTCTTGGGGCAACCACCCATTCTTACCCGACCAAGGGAAAGTGAAAAGCTCATATTATACCTCGTAGTAGGAAGTCGGGCAATGGCCTCATCACCAGTTAAAGAAGACAAAAGTGGGCAACAACTCGTCTACTTCATCATCAAGGCTCTACAAGGGGCCGAACTAAACTATCAAAAGATAGAAAAGTTCGCCTACGCCCTCACATTCTCTTCTCGACAACTCTGCCCATATTTTCAAGCTCACAATATTAGAGTTCGGACCAACCAGCCCATAAAAAGCACCCTACAGAAAATAGACTTAGCTGGAAGAATCCTACAGTGGGCAATCGAGTTATCTGAATTTGATCTTCGACATGAAGCTCAGACAGCCATCAAATCACAGTATCTGGCCGACTTCATTACAGAGTACACTGACACCCCGGGAACTCCTACAAAATGGAAACTCTACAAGGACGACTCACCAAACAAAACCGGGAGTGGTGCAGGTGTAATTATAGAAAGCAATCAGGGAAGCCAAATCAAGCTAAACAACCAAGCTGAATACGAGGCACTACTGGCTGGTTTAAGGCTAGCTAAGAAGATAGGAGCTTACCGTGTCTAGTGATTCACATGTAGTCACCTCAAATATAGAAGGGAGCAACCAAGCTGAGGATCCCACCATGAAAAAATAGCCCGGACAATTCGGGGGACCCTGGACAAAAACCAAAAACAGCTCGGACAATTCGGGGAATATGAAGTCCAACACATACCTCGGGAGCAGAATGCCCGAGCTGATGCATTTTCAAAACTAGCCAATACCAAACCAGGAGGCAATAACAGAAGCCTCATCCAGGCTACATTACAAGACCACAACAAGGAAGGAAAACAAACCCTCTCCTCGGGGTCCGATGACACCAACTCATTCTACGGAACCTCCTAAGTCGCACACAGTACTCAAGGTCAGCCACAGTAACACACATTAAAACTATGGAATCCAGTCAATCAGATATGCCGTCCAGGATCTTAGTAGACATCTCAGCAATATTTTTTCAAGAAGACATAGGTCAACCATGGGGTTATTACCAAACAACTCGGACAAATAAGGAAACAACTCGGACAATAACAGCAAAACATCAAGTGTCAGACACAACAGTAAAAGGGAAACGCCAGGACTCACAAGAAAGTCCAGGGGCACCCTTTGGAGGCAACAAGAGAGCAAAAACCCAAATACAAAGTCTAAAGCTTTACATCAAAAGCATGTTAGCTTCTACATTGCCCCACCAGAGGACCTCATCAATGTAACATCACCTTGGCCGTTCGCAGAATGGGGACTCGACCTCCTCGGACCCCTTCCCCAAGGATCGGGACAAGTCTTGTTCCTCATTGTAGGGGTGGATTACTTCACAAAATGGATTGAGGCAGAGCCCCTAGCTAATGCCACTGCTCAAAGAAGTCGGAAATTCTTGTACAGAAACATTGTTACAAGGTGTGGGGTTCCTTACTCCATCACCACAGACAATGACACTCAATTCACAAACGCAGGCTTTAGAAAGTTGGTAGCCGACTTGAAAATAAAGCACCAATTCACACCCGTAGAACACCCATAGGCTAATGGACAAGCAGAAGCTGCCAATAAGGTCATACTTGTCGGGTTAAAATGGAGGCTACAGGATGCAAAGGGAGCTTGGGTTGAAGAGCTCCCACAAGTCCCATGGGCATATCGGACAACTCCACATTCCACCATAAAGGAATCACCTTTCCGATTGGCTTATGGAATGGAGGCAATGATACCGGTAGAAGTCGAACAAGGATCTTCCAAAACGATCCTCTACAACGAAAAAGCTCATCCTAAATGATATCGAAACAAGTCGATCGGGAGAGGGAAAGCTAGCAGCTAATTGGAAAGGACCCTGCCAAGTCACGGAAGTACTGGGGAAAGGTCACCACAAAGTGTCCGACCTCGAGGGGCGAGAGCTACCAAGGTCATGGCATGCCTGCAAAAGGCGCCAGGCTGAGATCTAAAAGATTGCCTGACCTAGAAGGGTAAGCACTAACATGTACACACTCTTATTCATATCCTCATTTTATTGTTTAAAAGTTCGCAGATTCCCTAAAAAGTTTCCTACCAAGACGTCCGATTACGACAGGTCGGCAAGGTGAAAACCAAATTCTTCGCCCAATCACGACAAAGGTCGGCACGGTGAAAACCAAATTCACCGTCCGATCACGACAAAGTCGGCAAGATGAAAGCCAAATTCATCGTCCGATTACAAAGCGACAGGTCGGCAAGGTGAAGACGGATGTTAATCACTAGTACGGTTTATCTTCACGTATCCTATTATAGTAATTTTCAAAAACCCTCTACTGAGAACCCTTTCGAGGATGATGTTCTCACCCCCCTACATTTTTTCCCTTTTCAGGATATGGGTACAGAAGTCACGAAGAGTTTATTTATTTGTTATTGAGATGCTCTGTATTGCCTTAGATTATTTTTGTACCCTCGCCTTTATCTTGATATTTTCTGTAAGAGGGTTAGGCATTGTATTGGATAATGCTTGTAATATTATATATATATATATATATATATATATATATATATATATATATATATATATATATATATATATATATATATATATATAGATGTATCCTTTATGAGTTTTTGTAAGTTGTATGGCATGTATGGGTGTACGTAGTCGAACAAAAGTATTTTCGGGAGCAGTTTTGCGATTTAAAGCTCATATTTTAGTATTAAATAGTATAATTGTTCATACCCTGGGTCAAGCTGTCCGACCCGGGATGTTTAGCGAAAAGCCGACCGACCTCTTTAGGTCAGACTATCCGACCTCTTCTCAAAGAGCTCGGCCAAATTGCCAAAGGAGCCCAAAGCAGGTCCAAAATGAAGGAACACAGCCCAATCTAAAGGCAGCCAAAGCCCAGAAAGATAAAGGCGGTTCCCCTAAAGATAAGATGACTTCACTCAAAGATAAGATAAGATAACTATCTTATCTCCAGAGAGGTCACTCCTCACCATTATAAATACACTGGAGCACCCAGGTATAACTCATACTCTGATTCTACTCAATACCTATTTAATACCCTTGCTAACTTAAGCATCGGAGTCCCTTGCAGGTAACCCCCACCCTCCGGGGACGAAGGATCAGCATCATCACCAAGTCTAACGAGTTGGACACAGCGACTCTGACCACGATCATCAGATCGGACTCCGCAGCTCTGACCAGCATAGAAGATCTCGTCCGAGATCGACCTCTAGTTTCAGGTAACCCTCGAAACATTGGCGCCATTGCCGGGGATCCTGGAAGTCATCCCATCACCATTGCGAACGACCATGACAACGACCACGACTCAGATCTAGAGGATAGAATGCCGCACAAAAATACGGACACTACACCAAAGGATACTTCTCAACTTAACAACGAAAAGGATTCTCCAAACGCAGAAGCCATGGAGGCGCTTCAAGACCGTTTAAAACAACTGGAAGAAGAAGCCCTACATCAACGAGAGGCTGAGAAAGACCTACAAAAGGAGATAAAGCGATGCCGGGTTGGAGGACAAACTCCAAAAACTCGAAGCCAATCTCAAGGCCAAAGCTAATCGATCCTCTCATGAGGATAGCTCCTACAAGGACCAAGATCCATTCACCAAAGAGATCATGAAAGCTAAAGGTCCCAAAGGACTTCAAAGCTCCAGACATGACTCCGCACGACGGCACATCAGATCCAAGCCATCATCTTAGCAATTTCAGAAGCAGGATGTATCTCACGGAGGCCTCAGATGCAATCCGTTATTCTCCATCCAGAAAGACAAAGCCAAACACGCATCGAGCCTATTAGGGATCAAGCAAGGAGATCGAGAGAGCCTTCGCAACTACATGGAAAGATTCAACAAAACATGTCTGGGCATACAAAGTCTGCCAACAGAAGCAGCTATCAGGGGCCTCATCAATGGTCTACGAGAAGGACCTTTTCGCCACTCAATATCCAAGAAGCACCCAAACATCTCTGAACGAGGTACAAGAACGAGCAGAGAAGTACATCAACATGGAGGAAAACTCTCAACTAGGAGAGATCTCAAAAACCGAACATTCCTACTCCTCTCGGGATAAGGATAAAAAGTCCAAGAAGAAAGAAGATCAACATGGAGAGAAGCCTTTAAAATACCATAATTACACCCCTTCGGGTGTCTCTTATGGATGTCTACCGAGAAATATGCAACACTGAGAAGATCCCACCACCTCACACCGAAGAGGTCGGACGCGTTGAAGGTCCACCTCACACCGAAGAGGTCGGACGCGTTGAAGGTCCACCTCACGCCAAAGAGGTCGGACGAGTTGAAGGTCTACCTCACACCAAAGAGGTCGGACCAGTTGAAGGTCCACCTCACACCAAAGAGGTCGGACAAGTTGAACATCCACCTCACACCAAAGAGGTCGGACGAGTTGAATGTCCACACACTAAAGAGATCGGACGAGCTGAACATCTCACACCAAAGAGGTCGGACGAGTTGAACATCCACCTCACACCCCTGAGAGACATGTTCATGGAGGATTCGCAAGAGGAGAGAAAAAGATAGAAAAAGATAGAAAAAGTTCAACAAACCCCCTCATACTCACCTCTCAACAACTCCACCATATTTTCAAGCTCACACTATTAGAGTTCGGACCAACTAGCCCATAAAAGGCATCCTACAGAAAACAGACTTAGCTGGAAGAATCCTACAGTGGGCAACCGAGTTACCCGAATTCGATCTTCGACATGAAGCTCAGACAGCCATCAAATCACAATATCTGGCCGACTTCATTACAGAGTACACTGACACCCCGGGAACTCCTACAAAATGGAATCTCTACATGGACGACTCTTCAATCAAAACCGGGAGTGGTACAGGTGTAATTAAAAAAAGCGATCAGGGAAGCCAAATGAAGCTAAATAACCAAGCTGAATATGTGGCACTACTGGCTGGTTTAAGGCTAGCTAAAGAAGGTAGGAGCTTACCGTGTCTAGTGATTCACAAATAGTCACCTCAAAAATAGAAGGGAGCAACCAAGCTGAGAATTCCACCATGAAAAAAATACCTCGGGTAATTCGGGGGACCCTGGACAAAAACAGAAAACAGCTCGGACATTTCGAGAAATATGAAGTCTGACACATACCTCGGGAGCAGAATGCCCGAGCTGATGCACTTTCGAAATCAGCCAGCACTAATAGCTCGGACAATTCGGGGAATATGAAGTCCAACACATACCTCGGAGGCAGAATGCCCGATCTGATGCATCTTCAAAACTAGCCAACACCAAACCAGGGGGCAATAACAGAAGCCTCATCCAGGATATATTACAAGACCACAACAAGGAAGGAAAACAAACCCTCTCCTCAAGGTCCGGCGACACCAGCTCATAATTCTTCTCCTCATCTCTATCCCTACAAATTCTACAGAACCTCCTAAGTCGCATACAGTATTCAGGGTCAGCCACAGTAACACGCATTAAAACTGTTCATACCCTGGGTCAAGCTGTCCGACCCGGGATGTTTAGCAACAAGCTGACCGACCTCTTCTCAAAGAGCTCGGCCAAATCGCCATAGGAGCCCAAAGTAGGCCCAAAACGAAGGAGCACAGCCCAAATCTAAAGGCGGTCAGAGCCCAGAAAGATGAGGCGGTTCCCTTGAAGATAAGTTGACCTCACCCAAAAGATAAGATAAGATAAGATAAGATAACTAACTTATCTTATCTAGAAAGGTCACTCCACACCATTATAAATACACTGGAGCACCTAGGTATAACTCATACTCTGATTCTACTCAATACCTGCTTAATACCCTTGCTAACTTAAGCATCGGAGTCCCTTGCAGGTACCCCCACCCTCCAAGGACGAAGGATCAGCACCACCACCAAGTCCAACAAGTCGGACACGGCGGCTCCAGCCATCATCAATAAGTCGGACACAACAGTTCCGACCAGTACAGAAGATCTCGTCCGAGATCGACCTACAGTTTCAGGTAACCCTCAGAACATTGGCGCCATTGCCGGGGAACTTGGAAGTCATCCTACCACCATGGCAGACAACCATGACAATGACCACGATTCAGATCTAGAGGATAGAACGCCGCACAAAAACGCGGACGCTACACCAAAGGATATTCCTCAACTTAACAACGAAAAGGATTCTCCAAATGCGGGAGCCATGGAGGCGCTTCGAGACCGTTTAAAACAACTGGAAGAAGAAGCCCTACATCAACGAAAGGCTGAGAAAGACCTACAAAGGGAGATAAAGCGACGCCGGGAATTGGAGGACAAACTCCTAAAACTCGAAGCCGATCTCAAGGTCAAAACTAATCGATCCTCTCATGAGGATAGCTCCTGCAAGGACCAAGATCCATTCACCAAAGAGATCATGAAAGCTAAAGGTCCCAAAGGACTTCAAAGCTCCAGACATGACTCCGTACAACGGCACATCAGATCCAAGCCATCATCTTAGCAATTTCAGAAGCAGGATGTATCTCACGGAGGCCTCAGATGTAATCCGTTATTCTCCATCCAGAGGGACAAAGCCAAACACGCACCGAGCCTATTAGGGATCAAGCAAGGAGATCGAGAGAAGCCTTCGCAACTACATGGAAAGATTCAACAAAACATGTCTGGGATACAAAGTCTGCCAACAGAAGCAGCTATCAGGGGCTTCATCAATGGTCTACGAGAAGGACCTTTTAGCCACTCAATATCCAAGAAGCACCCAAACATCTCTAAACGAGGTACAAGAACGAGCAGAGAAGTACATCAACATGGAGGAAAACTCTCGACTAGGAGAGATCTCAAAAACTGAACATTCTTACTCCTCTCGGGATAAGGATAAAGAGTCCAAGAAAAAAGAAGATCAACATGGAGAGAAGACTAGAAAATACCACAATTACACCCATTTGGGTGTCTCTTGTGGATGTCTACCGAGAAATACGCAATACTGAGAAGATCCCACCACCTTGCCCAATCCAAAACCAAAGAGGTCGGTCGCGTTGAGGGTCCACCTCACACTGAAGAGGTCGGACGCGTTGAAGGTCCACCGCACACCGAAGAGGTCGGACGCGTTGAAGGTCCACCTCACACCGAAGAGGTCGGACGAGTTGAAGGTCCACCTCACCCCAAAGAGGTCGGACGAGTTGAAGGTCCACCTCACCCCAAAGAGGTCGGATGAGATGAAGGTCGTCCTCACACCAAAGAGGTCGGACAAGTTGAATGTCTCATGCCAAAGAAGTCAGACGAGTCGGAGGAGTTGAGTGTCTCACGCCAAAGAGGTCGGACGAGTTGAACGTCCACCTCATACCCCTGAGAGACATGTTCATGGAGGATTCGCAGGAGGAGGGATCTCTAAATCATCTCACAAAGGACACCTCAAAGAGGGATATTAAGGAAGGGAGAGAGGTTTGAATAGGACAACGGGGTGCAAACAAGCCTTCCGAGATTACAAAAATTCTTGGGGCAACCACCCATTCTTACCCGACCAAGGGAAAGTGAAAAGCTCATATTATACCTCGTAGTAGGAAGTCGGGCAATAGCCTCATCACCAGTTAAAGAAGACAAAAGTGGGCAACAACTCGTCTACTTCATCATCAAGGCTCTACAAGGGGCCGAACTAAACTATCAAAAGATAGAAAAGTTCGCCTACGCCCTCACATTCTCTTCTCGACAACTCTGCCCATATTTTCAAGCTCACAATATTAGAGTTCGGACCAACCAGCCCATAAAAAGCACCCTACAGAAAATAGACTTAGCTGGAAGAATCCTACAGTGGGCAATCGAGTTATCTAAATTTGATCTTCGACATGAAGCTCGGACAGCCATCAAATCACAGTATCTGGCCGACTTCATTACAGAGTACACTGACACCCCGGGAACTCCTACAAAATGGAAACTCTACAAGGACGACTCTCCAAACAAAACCGGGAGTGGTGCAGGTGTAATTATAGAAAGCGATCAGGGAAGCCAAATCAAGCTAAACAACCAAGCTGAATACGAGGCACTACTGGCTGGTTTAAGGCTAGCTAAGAAGATAGGAGCTTA
Source organism: Arachis stenosperma (assembly GCF_014773155.1). Lineage (NCBI taxonomy): Eukaryota > Viridiplantae > Streptophyta > Magnoliopsida > Fabales > Fabaceae > Arachis > Arachis stenosperma. The sequence goes on from NC_080378.1 coordinate 92,534,268, forward strand.
CCGTGTCTAGTGATTCACAAGTAGTCACCTCAAATATAGAAGGGAGCAACCAAGCTGAGGATCCCACCATGAAAAAATAGCCCGGACAATTCGGGGGACCCTGGACAAAAACCAAAAACAGCTCGGACAATTCGGAGAATATGAAGTCCAACACATACCTCGGGAGCAGAATGCCCGAGCTGATGCATTTTCAAAACTAGCCAACACCAAACCAGGAGGCAATAACAGAAGCCTCATCCAGGCTACATTACAAGACCACAACAAGGAAGGAAAACAAACCCTCTCCTCGGGGTCCGATGACACCAACTCATTCTACGGAACCTCCTAAGTCGCACACAGTACTCAAGGTCAGCCACAGTAACACGCATTAAAACTATGGAATCCAGTCAATCAGATATGCCGTCCGGGATCTTAGTAGACATCTCAGTAATATTTTTTCAAGAAGACATAGGTCAACCATGGGGTTATTACCAAACAACTCGGACAAATAAGGAAACAACTCGGACAATAACAGCAAAACATCAAGTGTCAGACACAACAGTAAAAGGGAAACCCCAGGACTCACAAGAAAGTCCAGGGGCACCCTTTGGAGGCAACAAGAGAGCAAAAACCCAAATACAAAGTCTAAAGCTTTACATCAAAAGCATGTTAGCTTCTACATTGCCCCACCAGAGGAGCTCATCAATGTAACATCACCTTGGCCGTTCGCAGAATGGGGACTCGACCTCCTCGGACCCCTTCCCCAAGGATCGGGACAAGTCTTGTTCCTCATTGTAGGGGTGGATTACTTCACAAAATGGATTGAGGCAGAGCCCCTAGCTAATGCCACTGCTCAAAGAAGTCAGAAATTCTTGTACAGAAACATTGTTACAAGGTGTGGGGTTCCTTACTCTATCACCACAGACAATGACACTCAATTCACAAACGCAGGCTTTAGAAAGTTGGTAGCCGACTTGAAAATAAAGCACCAATTCACACCCGTAGAACACCCATAGGCTAATGGACAAGCAGAAGCTGCCAATAAGGTCATACTTGTCGGGTTAAAATGGAGGCTACAGGACGCAAAGGGAGCTTGGGTTGAAGAGCTCCCACAAGTCCCATGGGCATATCGGACAACTCCACATTCCACCATAAAGGAATCACCTTTCCGATTGGCTTATGGAATGGAGGCAATGATACCGGTAGAAGTCGAAGAAGGATCTTCCAAAACGATCCTCTACAACGGAAAAGCTCATCGTAAATGATATCGAAACAAGTCGATCGGGAGAGGAAAAGCTAGCAGTTAATTGGAAAGGACCCTGCCAAGTCACGGAAGTACTGGGGAAAGGTCACCACAAAGTGTCCGACCTCGAGGGGCGAGAGCTACCAAGGTCATGGCATGCCTGCAAAAGGCGCCAGGCTGAGATTTAAAAGATTGCCTGACCTAGAAGGGTAAGCACTAACATGTACACACTCTTATTCATATCCTCATTTTATTGTTTAAAAGTTCGCAGATTCCCTAAAAAGTTTCCTACCAAGACGTCCGATTACGACAGGTCGGCAAGGTGAAAACCAAATTCATCGCCCAATCACGACAAAGGTCGGCACGGTGAAAACCAAATTCACCGTCCGATCACGACAAAGTCGGCAAGATGAAAGCCAAATTCATCGTTCGATTACAAAGCGACAGGTCGGCAAGGTGAAAACCAACTTTACCGCCCGACCACGATGAAAACCGAATTCATCGTTTGATTTCGACAAAGGTCGACAAAGTGAAAACCAAATTCACTGCTCAATCAAGACGGATTAATCTGAAGCATTCATCGTCCGATTATAAAGCAACAGATCGACAGAAAGTGAAAAACAGATTCACTGTACGATCTCGCTAGGAATGATCGTCCGACAAAGGTAAAAATGCGATTCACCTAAAGGATGATCAAACCGGGACAGAAAGCACCATCTACGAATCGGCAAAGATGAACACAGAATAATGCAAGAAGTTATCGAAAGTGATCCCAAAAAGAACCTGACGAGGTCTTATGGATTGCTATATAATAACTTAAAAAGACTGGCTGACACTAAAAAGTCGGACCAAGTCAACCCAAGTTATCAGCAAATCCTTGAAAAGAGGTCTGGCCAACCCTATTAAAGAGGAATTGCTATAACTTAGAAGTGATCGACCTAACGAAGTTGGTTTCCTACAAAACAAGTTATAAAAGTAATCCCTGAAAGAGACCTAACAAAGGTCCAAGAAAGAGGATTACAAAAATAACTTAGAAGAGATCGACCTAACGAAGTCAGTTTCCTACAAAACAAGTTATAAAAGTAATCGCTGAAAGAGACCTGAACAAGGTCCAAGAAAGAGGATTACAGAAATAACTAAGGAGAGCTCGACATGACAAAGTCGGCCCAAACGACAAAAGAGTTATAAAAGTAATCCCTGAAAGAGACCTGAACAAGGTCCAAGAAAGAGGATTACAGAAATAACTCAGGAGAGCCCCGACACGACGAAAGTCAGCCCACAACACAAAAGTTATAAAAGTAATCCCTGAAAGAGACCTGAACAAGGTCCAAGAAAGAGGATTACAGAAATAACTTGGAAAGCTACAGATTGGACCGACAAGAAGAAGTCGGACCAACGAAAGCTACAGCTTGGACTGACAAGAAGAAGTTGGACCAACGAAAGCTACAGATTGGACCGACAAGAAGAAGTCAGACCAACAAAAGCTACAGATTGGACCGACAAGAAGAAGTCGGACCAACAAAAGCTACAGCTTGGACTGACAAGGAGAAGTCGAACCAACAAAAGCTAAAGAAGGATCGACAAGAGAAGTCGGACAAATGAAAAACGTGCGCTAAAACGGACATAGCTCTGCCCAAAAAAGCCACGGCACCACGACAAGGCTATCAAAATTGTTCAAACTAACTAAAAAGAGTTCTACGAGAACACTAAAAAGTCGTCAGACAAGTTAGCCCCAAGGACCACCTCGACCAAGCAGAAAGTGGACAAACCAGGAGTGATCAAAAGAGGTCGGACAACAAAGTACCGACACTCTACAAAGATCCACAAAGGGGACAAAGACATCTCGCAACGGCCATAGGAAGGCCAGAAATGCTTTGCTAAAAAGTATGAAGTCTTGAAAAGAGAGACTACTTAAAAGGCAAAAGCACAAAATCAAAACGGCAGTAAAAAGTCATCCAAATAGACTATAAAAAGGTTCTCCCATTGGAACACTACCTATAAAGTTGTTGGATTATGACTAAAAATCCCGAGCAGTAAAGACAAACAAAGTCGGAAGAAGGCTGAAAATACCTCTCAACAAAATAAAAAGAGCAATACCAGACTCGCACAAAGGAGAAACTACTCAAGATCGACCAAAGTCAAGATGCTTGAGCACGACTTCCTCAAAGAGATCGAAGCTCTGAAAGCACGATCTCACGAAAAGATCCGAACTCAAGCAGGGGCAAAGTCGTACAGGTCGACGTCAGCTAAGAAGAGGCACAAGTACGATCTCAAAAAAGATCAAGCCAAAAGGTTGGGAAATAACTTAAGGCTCAAATGTGCTTAGCCAAAAGGCATACAACTCCACTCAAAGAAGGCACAATCTCAAACAGGGCTACGAACGTCATCCGAGACTAAAAAAGGTTCTATATAAAGAACACTAAAAAGTCATTGGACAAGTCACTAAAAGCCCGAATATCAAGCCGCAAGGATAACTTCGCCAAAGCAGAGGGTTGTCAACACAAACTTAAAGCAAGGCGTGATCCAGAAGGCAAGGGTAGAAAACCCACACTACCGCTTAAAAGAGGTTGGACTGTGAAGTACCAAACCTCTAGAAAATATGAAAAGATTGCAAAGCAATGAAGAAACAAGCCAGACAGATGCTTGAGCACGACTTCCAAAGAGATCGAAGCTCTGAAAAGCACGATCTCACGGAAAGATCGAACTCAAGCAGGGGCACTGTTCATACCCTGGGTCAAGCTGTCCGACCCGGGATGTTTAGCGACAAGCTGACCGACCTCTTCTCAAAGAGCTCGGCCAAATCGCCATAGGAGCCCAAAGTAGGCCCAAAACGAAGAAGCACAGTCCAAATTTAAAGGCGGTCAGAGCCCAGAAAGATGAGGTGGTTTCCTTGAAGATAAGTTGACCTCACCCAAAAGATAAGATAAGATAAGATAAGATAACTAACTTTTATCTAGAAAGGTCACTCCACACCATTATAAATACGCTGGAGCACCAAGGTATAACTCATACTCTGATTCTACTCAATACCTGCTTAATACCCTTGCTAACTTAAGCATCGGAGTCCCTTGCAGGTACCCCCCACCCTCCGGGAATGAAGGATCAGCACCACCACCAAGTCCAACAAGTCGGACACGGCGGCTCCAGCCACCATCAACAAGTCGGACACAACAGTTCCGACCAGTACAGAAGATCTCGTCCGAGATTGACCTATAGTTTCAGGTAACCCTCGGAACAAAAACTATGGAATCCAGTCAATCAGACATGCCGTCCGTAATCTTAGTAGACATCTCAGCTTCAAGAAGACATAGGTCAACCATGAGGTTATTACCAAACAACTCGGACAAATAAGGAAACAAGTCGGACAATAATAGCAAAAAATCAAGTGTCAGATACAACAGTAAAAGGGAAACCCCAAGACTCACACGAAAGTCCTGGGGTACCCTTTGGAGGCAACAACAGGGCAAGAACACAGAGAAGAGAAGCCGACAATCACCTATCAAACAAAAGGTCAAAACAAATTCTAGAACTTTTGTACAAAGGAGTCAGGAAACGATGAAAAGAAACAAGAACAGCAGCCAATTCCTAAGCAAAGCACACATTCTCCTCAAAGGTGAATACGCAAACTTTTTGCAAAAAGAACCAAAGTTCTTCAGATCAAAAAGGGAGCTTGGGCTGAAGAGCTCCCACAAGTCCTATGGGAATATCAGACAACTCCACACTTCACCATGGGGGAATCACCCTTCCGATTGACTTGCGGAGTGGAGGCAATGATCCCAGTAGAAATCGAAGAAGGATCCCCCAGAATGATCCTCTACAATAAAGAGGTCAACTCCCAAATCCAAAGGGAAGAACTCGACCTACTCCCAGAAGTCCGAGAAAGAGCTCGGATCAGGGAAGAAGCGTTAAAACGTCGCATGGCCTTAAGGTACAAACGAAAGGTAGTGCAGAGAAGCTTCGCCAATAATGACCTTATCCCAATCCGAAATGATATCGGAACAAGTCGACCGGGAGAGGGAAAGCTAGCAACTAACTGGAAAGGACCCTGCCAAGTCACGAAAGTACTGGGGAAAGGTTACCACAAAGTGTCCGACCTCAAGGGGCGAGAGCTACCAAGGTCATGGCATGCCTGCAAAAGGCGCCAGGCTAAAAGATTGCCCGACCTAGAAGGGTAAGCACTAACATGTACACACTCTTATTCATATCTTCATTTTATTGTTTAAAAGTTCACAGATCCCCTAAAAAGTTTCCTACCAAGACGTCCGATTACGACAGGTCGGCAAGGTGAAAACCAAATTCACCGCTCGATCACGACAAAGGTCGGTGTTCCGAGGGTTACCTGAAACTAAAGGTCGATCTCGGATGAGATCTTCTGTGCTGGTCGGAGCTGTAGAGTCCGATCTTGATGATGGTGATCGGAGTCACTGTGTCCGACTCATTGGAGTTAGTGATGATGCTGATCCTTCGTCCCCGGAGGGTGGGGGGTACCTGCAAGGGACTCTGATGCTTAAGTTAGCAAGGGTATTAAGCAGGTATTGAGTAGAATCCAAGTATGAGTTATACCTGGGTGCTCCAGTGTATTTATAATGGTGTAGAGTGACCTTTTTAGATAAGATAAGTTAGTTATCTTATCTTATCTTATCTTCTAGGTGAGGTCAGCTTATCTTTCATGGGAACCACCCTTCCCTCTGTAGGCTTGGGCTGCCTTAGGATTTGGGGCGTGTTCCTCTATTTGGGCCATTCTTTGGGCTTTTCTGATGACTTGGCCGAGCTCTTTAAGAAGAGGTCGAATTGTCCTGACCTGAAGAGGTCGGTCGCTTTGTCTGTAGAACATCCCGGGTCGGACAACTCGACCCAGGATATGAACAGTGCCCCTGCTTGAGCTCGGTCTTCTTTTTGAGATCGAGTCCTTGACTTCGGTCTTTCTTTGGTGAAGCCAAACTCAAGCATTTTGTCGACTCCTTTGTAGCAGCTTTGAATGTAGAATGTTTCTTCTAAAAGACGCGTGCTTTTATATCGGCGCTTTTTTGGGAACGTGCGAGGGTTTAATGCCCTCTTTAATTTGAGCATTAATTGCCCCGTTTTCCTTTGGTTCTTTACTTTGATTTTGAAAACCCAGAAACGGTTTTTCTCCTTTAGCCTTTTCGTAACTTCTTTTCTCTACTTTCTTTGCTTTCTATTCTTTCATTTGCGCTTCTGCTTTCTCTTGGAGTCCGTAGTTTTCGTGTTTTCTCTTCTGCGACATTGCTCTTTGTTCGCGTTTTTGCTTGTGAAAGGGCGTCCCAGATTTCGTCTCCATCTTCAATTTCCTCGAAGCTTGCTGTTCTTTTCCTGGTAAGTACTGGCTTTCTTGTAGATTGGTTTTCAATTTTTGGTGAAGCTTCGATTTTGCATGTTTGAAAGTTTGAATCTTTCGAAGTCTTGTATTTGCTTGTCACTGTAACATGTTCTTCCTGTCTTTCTTTTATGCATTGTCTTGGCTTTTCCGTTGAGGCTTTCTAGGGTTTTATTGTCGTTTGTGGTTTTTTCCTGCCTGATACTTGATAAAAATCTGCGTCTATTCCTCGCTTTGTTTGAAGATTTGCTTTTTGTCTGATCTTTGAAAAAAGGTTGCACCTTTAATGGTCTCTTCTTGGCGTGTTTGGTAGAGTGCAACGATTTTTTGTATTTCTCCTTGTAGAAAGGTGTTTTGCTATTTTTTGGATTTCTTTTTGAGATATGCTGGGATGTAAGCTTTGTAAATTGATGTCTGGAAACCTTGCTTTGTTACTGCCTCCAAGGGATGCCCCAGGACTTTTGGTTTGAGTCTTGGGGTTTTCCTTTTCTTTGTTCCATCGCCTGAGAAGTATTTGACCGAGTTGTTTTGTCCCTTCGTTCGAGATGTTTGTGGTAACCCTATCTTCTTTTCTTACTTGTAGGGTTAGTTGGCCTCATGTCTTCTCGCAATAACATTGTAGAGATGTCTTCCAGAGTTCTCGAGGGGATGTCTGATTGGCTGGACTCCCTTGTTTTGTTGTGTGTTTCTGTTGTGGATGCTGAGTTTTGCACAGAGCTGAGGAAGCGCCATAGGATTTGTGGTATCAATGCCCGTGAAGAGGATTACGAGCTTGTTGCTCCTGATTCTGATGAGAGAGTTTGTTTTCCGACTTCCATTGAGAGGGAGCGTCCCTTCTTCTATGCCTATGAATACTTTTTCAGCCAGTTGAACGTTACCTTTCCTTTTACTGCTTTTGAGACCGACCTGCTGTGGTCGTGTAATATTGCTCCGTCCCAGCTTCACCCCAATTCCTGGGGTTTTATTAAAATTTTTCAACTTTTCTGCCGTAAATTAGATGTAACACCTTCCCAGACTCTTTTCCTTTATTTGTTTGTTTCCGCCAAGCCTGGCGGTTCTTCAAAAAAGAAAGCTTCTTGGATTTTCTTTAGGTCCGCCCAGGGCCACAAAGTTTTTGCTATGTATGATGAGTCCTTCAAGGACTTCAAGAATTACTTCTTTAAGGTTCGTGCTGTCGAGGGGGCCCGCCCCTTTTTTCTTGATAAAAATGATTAGCCTTTTTTCCTCTAGAGTGGCAGAGGGATGTGAGAGTGTCTCGTTATACCTGGGAGATGCTTGATGATGTTGAGCGTGCTTTTGTTGTTGTTCTTGAGGATCTGTGGGGGAAATCACCCTATCTTGATACAAAAAGCTTTTTGAATGACCCATCATTGGTTCGGACTGTTTTTGGTATTTGTCTGACTTGTCTCTTATACTTGTTTCTTAGTTTTTTCTTCCCTTTGTTGTGACCATAACTCTTTGCTGTGGCTAATTCTGTTTTTGCAGAGATGTCTAAGAACAACGACTCCATGAAGGCCTTTAAAAGGGCAAAGAAGGCAACTGCTGCTCTGAACATCTCGGCCAAAGTGACTGGCGAGGGATCTTCTCAGGTCCCAGTGAAGCCTCCTGTGCTGAGTTCTCTCGGGCCGAAGAAAGTAATTCCTACTCCTCGGTTTCATCAGGTCGATCCTCCTCAGACTTCTGCCGTTGCTTCTGGCATCCCTCCCTTAAAAAAGCAAAAAACATCCGAGCCCTTTAACCTGGATGCCCCGGAATTTGATGCTATCGAGTTTGTTGACCAACAAATTGCCCCCTATGGTAGGCTTTCTATGGACGACGTGTCTCTTCTTCAGCATCTGGATTTTATCACCAAAAGTAGCGTGAAGATGGCTCATATGGGTGCGGCTATTTTCCGAATAGTTCAAGGGATCCCAATTCATGCCACAAAATCCTTCATGGAGGAGGCCAAGTCAGAATTTGATCGGATCAAGGGTCTGAAGGATGAGTTGGAGGTGAAGTTGGCGAACGTGGAGAAGGAGCTGGAGGGTGAGAAGGCCAGCTCTATTGCCTTGGCTGCTTCTTTGAAGTTGGCTGAGGACATGGCACTGAAGCATAAGGATAGCTATGTGGTGCACGAAATTGTGATCACTACAACTTCGCACAACTAACCAGCAAGTGCACTGGGTCGTCCAAGTAATACCTTACGTGAGTAAGGGTCGATCCCACGGAGATTGTTGGTATGAAGCAAGCTATGGTCACCTTGTAAATCTCAGTCAGGCAGACTCAAATGGGTATAGTGATAAACGAATAAAGCATAAAGATAAAGATAGAGATACTTATGTATATCATTGGTGAGAGCTTCAGACAAGCGTATGAAGATGCCTTCCCTTCCGTCTCTCTGCTTTCCTACTGTCTTCATCCAATCCTTCTTACTCCTTTCCATGGCAAGCTTATGCAAGGGTTTCACCGTTGTCAGTGGCTACCTCCCATCCTCTCATTGGAAATGTTCAACGCACCCTGTCACGGCACGGCTATCCATCTGTCGGTTCTCAATCAGGCCGGAATAGAATCCAGTGATTCTTTTGCGTCTGTCACTAACGCCCCGCCTTCAGGAGTTTGAAGCACGTCACAGTCATTCAATCATTGAATCCTACTCAGAATACCACAGACAAGGTTAGACCTTCTGGATTCTCTTGAATGCCGCCATCAGTTCTCGCCTATACCACGAAGATTCTGATCTCACGGAATGGCTGGCTCGTTTGTCAGGCGAGCACTCGGTTGTCAGGCGATCAACCATGCATCGTGTTATCAGGAATCTGATGAGCGGATAATTTGTACGCTTTTTGGCATTGTTTTTAGTATGTTTTTGGTAGTTTTAGTTGAGTTCTTAGTATATTTTTATTAGTTTTTAGCTAAAATTCACTTTTCTGGACTTTACTATGAGTTTGTGTGTTTTTCTGTGATTTCAGGTATTTTCTGGCTGAAATTGAGGGATCTGAGCAAAAATCTGATCCAGAGACTCAAAAGGACTGCAGATGCTGTTGGATTCTGACCTCCCTGCACTCGAAGTGGATTTTCTGGAGCTACAGAAGCCCAATTGGCGCGCTCTCAACGGCGTTGGAAAGTAGACATCCTGGGCTTTCCAGCAATATATGATAGTCCATACTTTGCCCAAGATTTGATGGCCCAAACCGGCGTTCAAAGTCACCTCAAGAAATTCCAGCGTTAAACGCCGGAACTGGCACCTAATTGGGAGTTAAACGCCCAAACTGGCATAAAAGCTGGCGTTTAACTCCAAGAAGAGTCTCTACACGAAAATGCTTCATTGCTCAGCCCAAGCACACACCAAGTGGGCCCGGAAGTGGATTTTTATGTCATTTACTCATCTCTGTACACCCTAGGCTACTAGTTCTCTATATATAGGACCTTTTACTATTGTATTTTTCATCTTTGGATTGTTTTTGATCCTTTGATCATCTTTGGACATCTAGTTCTTAGATCATTGGGAGGCTGGCCATTCGGCCATGCCTAGACCTTTTGCTTATGTATTTTCAACGGTGGAGCCTCTACACACCATAGATTAAGGTGTGGAGCTCTGCTGTACCTCGAGTATTAATGCAATTACTATTGTTCTTCTATTCAATTCCGCTTGTTCTTTGTCCAAGATATCACTTGTTCTTCAACTTGATGAAGGTGATGATTGACACTCATCATCATTCTCACTCATGAACAAAGTGACTGACAACCACTCTTGTTCTACAAGCATTCGAGGCTCTAGTGAATATCTCTTGGATTCTTTAATCGGAATCTTCGTGGTATAGGCAGGACCTGATGGCGGCATTCAAGAGAATCTGGAAGGTCTAAACCTTATCTGTGGTATTCTGAGTAGGATTCAATGATTGAATGACTGTGACGTGCTTCAAACTCCTGAGGGCGGGGCGTTAGTGACAGACGCAAAAGAATCACTGGATTCTATTCCGGCCTGATTGAGAACCGACAGATGAATTCCGCTATGACCGTGACAGGGCATATGCAATCGCTTTCAATGAGAGGATGGGAGGTAGCCACTGACAACGGTGAAACCCTACACGAGCTTGCCATGGAAAGGAGTAAGAAGGATTGGATGAAGACTGTAGGAAAGTAGAGAGACGGAAGGGAAGGCATCTTCATTCGCTTATCTGAAGCTCTCACCAATGATATACATAAGTATCTCTATCATTTATCTTTATGCTTTATTCGTTTATCACCATACCCATTTGAGTCTGCCTGACTGAGATTTACAAGGTGACCATAGCTTGCTTCATACCAACAATCTCCGTGGGATCGACCCTTACTCACGTAAGGTATTACTTGGACGACCCAGTGCACTTGCTGGTTAGTTGTGTGAAGTTGTAGTGATCACAATTTCGCGCACCAAGTTTTTGGCGCCGTTGCCGGGGATTGTTTGTGTATGGACAACTGACGGTTCATCTTGTTGCTTAGATTAGGTATTATTTTTCTTCAGAGTTCTTAAGAATGAATTCTAGTGTTTCAAGGTGATGTTCTTATCATCACCAAAGCTGATTGATCATCATCAATTTAGCTCTTGAATGCAATGTCCTGCTGAAGCTTAGCCGGCCATGTCTAATTCCTTTAGACTAAAGCTTTAGACTAACATTGCATGATTCCTGGAATTCTCATTAAGAATTTTGATACCTTTATTTTCCTTTTCACTTAAATTTTCGAAAAATCCAAAAAAAATTACAAAATCATAAAAACCAAAAATATTTCTTGTTTAAGTCTAGTGTCTCACTTTAAGTATGGTGTCAATTGCATGTTTCTGTTCATTAATCTTCAAGTTGTTCTTGATGATTTTCTTGTTTTGATCTTTGAATTCTATTGACTTGAGTGTTTTGTTGTTTCCCATATATACAAACTGCTAAGTTTGGTGTCTTGCATGCATTGTTATTTGATTTTAGTTGCATTTTGATTATTCCTCATTATTAAAAATCCAAAAATATTTTTTATTTGTGTCTTTTCAAGTCAATAATACAGAGAATTGAAGATTCAGAACATACTGCAGAGGAATCACACAGAAAAAGCTGGGCATTCAAAAATGCCCAGTGAAGAAGACAGACTGGCGTTTAAACGCCAGCCAGGGTGCCTGGTTGGGCGTTTAACGCCCAAAAGGGTAGTAGTTTGGGCGTTAAACGCCAGAATGTGCACCATTCTGGGCGTTTAACGCCAGGATGGCACAAGGGGGAAGATTTTGTTTTCAAAATCAATTTTTTTCCTTTTTTCAAAGTTTTTCAAAATCAAATCTTTTTCAAATCATATCTTTTCAATCAAATGTTTTCAAAATCAATTTCTTTCCTTTTTCAAAGATACTTACTAACAATTAATGATTTGATTGAACATTTTTTGCCTTTTCTGTTGAGAAAGGTTTTATGTTTGAATCATATCTTTTCTTGTTAAGCAAGTCATTAATTTTTAAAATCATATCTTTTCAAATTGTTTTCAAATCATATCTTTTTAAAATTGTTTTCAAATCATATCTTTTTAAAATTGTTTTCAAATCATATCTTTTTAATCACATCTTTTTCAAAATGGTTTTCAATCAAATCTTTTTTATTTCTAATTTCAAAATCTTTTTCAAAAATCACTTGATTTCTTTTTCACTCTTATTTTCGAAAATCAATTAAGTGTTTTTCAAAATGTTTTCAAAATCTTTTACTTAATTTTCGAAAATCACTTCCCTTCTTCTCACATCCTTCTATTTATGGACTAACACTATCCCTTAATGCAAAATTCGAACTCCATCTTCTTTGATAAGTTCGAATTTTCTACTTCTGTCTTCTACTTTTCTTTTCCTCTGACACCTCAAGGAATCTCTGTGACATAGAGGATTCCATATTTTCTTGTTTTCTTCTCTTTCATATGAGCAGGAACAAAGACAAAGGCATTCTTGTTGAAGCTGACCCTGAACCTGAAAGGACCTTGAAGCGGAAGCTAAGAGAAGCTAAGGCACAACTCTCTGTTGAGGACCTGACCGAATTCTTCAAAGAAAAAGAACCCATGGGAGCCGAAAACAACAACAATGCCAACAATGCAAGAAAGGTGCTGGGTGACTTCACTGCACCTACTCCCGACTTCTATGGGAGAAGCATCTCTATCCCTGCCATTGGAGCAAACACCTTTGAGCTTAAGCCTCAATTAGTTTCTCTAATGCAACAGAATTGCAAGTTCCATGGACTTCCAATGGAAGATCCTCATCAGTTTTTAGCTGAGTTCTTGCAAATCTGTGACACAGTCAAGACTAATGGGGTAAACCCTGAGGTCTATAGACTGATGCTATTCCCTTTTGCTGTAAGAGACAGAGCTAGAATATGGTTGGACTATCAACCTAAAGAAAGCCTGGACTCTTGGGAAAAGCTAGTCAATGCCTTCTTGGCAAAGTTCTTTCCACCACAAAGATGGAGTAAGCTTAGAGTGGAAGTCCAAACCTTCAGACAGAAGGATGGAGAATCCCTCTATGAAGCTTGGGAAAGATACAAACAATTAATCAGAAGATGTCCCTCAGACATGCTTTCTGAATGGAGCATCATAGGTATTTTCTATGATGGTCTCTCTGAACTATCCAAGATGTCTTTGGATAGCTCTGCTGGAGGATCTCTTCATCTGAAGAAGACGCCTACAGAGGCTCAGGAACTAATTGAAATGGTTGCAAATAACCAATTCATGTACACTTCTGAAAGGAATCCTGTGAACAATGGGACTAGTCAGAAGAAAGGAGTTCTTGAGATTGACGCTCTGAATGCCATACTGGCTCAGAACAAGATATTGACTCAACCAGTCAATTTGATTTCTCAAAGTCTGTCTGGAATGTAAAATGCACCTGGCAGTACTAAGGAAGCTTCATCTGAGGAAGAAGCTTATGATCCTGAGAATCCTTCAATGGAAGAGGTGAATTACCTAGGAGAACCCTATGGAAACACCTACAATTCTTCATGGAGAAATCACCCAAATTTCTCATGGAAGAATCAAGAGAGACCTCAACAAGGTTTCAATAACAATAATGGTGGAAGAAACAGGTTTAGCAATGGCAAGCCTTTTCCATCATCTTCTCAGCAACAGACAGAGAGTTCTAAGCAGAATACCTCTAACTTAGCAACCATGGTCTCTGATCTAATCAAAACCACTCCAAGTTTCATGAATGAAACAAGGTCCTCCATCAGAAAATTGGAAGGACAAGTGGGTCAGCTGAGCAAGAAAGTTACTGAACTCCCTCCTAGTACTCTCCCAAGTAATACAGAAGAAAATCTAAAAGGAGAGTGCAAAGCCATAACCATGGCCGAATATGGAGAGGAAAGAGAGGAGGTGGACGCCACTGAGGAAGACCTCAATGGGCGTGCACCAATCTCCTCTGAGTTCCCCAATGAGGAACCATAGGAATCTGAGGCTCAAAATGAGATCATAGAGATTCCATTGGACTTACTTCTGCCTTTCATGAGCTCTGATGAGTATTCTCCCTCTGAAGAGGATGAGTATGTCACTGAAGAGCAAGTTGCTAAATACCTTGGAGCAATCATGAAGCTAAATGACAAGTTATTTGGAAATGAGACTTGGGAAGATGAATCTCCCTTGCTCACCAAAGAACTGGATGACTTGTCTAGGCAGAAATTACCTCAAAAGAGACAAGATCCTGGGAAGTGCATGGATGAATCCATCATCCTTGGCAGACCCTTCCTAGCCACAGCAAAGGGCTGTGATTGATGTTGATGGAGGTGAACTGATCATTCAAGTGAATGAAGAATCCTATGTGTTTAAGGCTCAAGGATATCCTTCTGTCACCATGGAGAGGAAGCTTGAAGAGCTTCCCTCAAATCAGAGACAAATAGAGCCCCCACAGTCAAACTCTAAGTTTGGTGTTGGGAGGCCACAACCAAACTCTAAGTTTGGTGTTGAACCCCCACATTCAAACTCTAAGTTTGGTGTTGGGAAGTTCCAACATTGCTCTGATCATTTATGAGGCTCCATGAGAGTCCTCTGTGAAGCTACTGACATTAAAGAAGCGCTTGTTGGGAGGCAACCCAATGTTTTATAATTAACTATTTCCTTTTGTTATTTTATCTTTTTTTGTAGGTTGATGATCATAAGAAGTCACAAAATCAATGAAAAAAGCAAAAACAGAATGAAAAACAAGAAGAAAAACAGCACACCCTGGAGGAAGAACTCACTGGCGTTTAAACGCCAGTGAGGCTAGCTGTTGGGCGTTTAACGCCCAGTCTGGCACCATTCTGGGCGTTTAACGCCAGAAAGGGGCACCAGACTGGCGTTAAACGCCAGAGAAGGGCAAGAACCTGGCGTTAAACGCCAGGAATGGGCACCAGCCCGGCGTTTAACGCCAGAATTGGCTCAAAACGTGATTTTTGATGCCATTTGGTGCAGGGATGACTTTTTCTTGACACCTAAGGATCTGTGGACCCCACAGGATCCCCACAAACCCCTCACCTATCAAATTTTATCTCTCTCTTCACCACTCACCTCCATAAAACTCCACTTACCTCACCATCCAAATTCAAACCACTACTTCTTCCCCTTTTGGCCTAACCACAAAGCCATCTCCCTCTCCTCCATTTCTTCTTCTTCTACTCTCTTCTTCCTTCTTTTGCTCGAGGACGAGCAAACCTTTTAAGTTTGGTGTGGTAAAAGCATTGCTTTTTGTTTTTCCATAACCATTTATGGCATCCAAAGCCGGTTCAACTGAGAAGGCATGACCTCAAGCCCATCACCAAGAGAAAGATGGAGCGAACAAGAGACCCCTCTCATCAAGAAATCCCTGAGATACCTCAAGGGATGCACTTTCCTCCACAAGACTACTGGGAGCAAATTAACACCTCCCTAGGAAAATTAAGTTCCAACATGGGACAACTAAGGGTGGAGCACCAAGAACATGCCATCCTCCTCCATGAAATTGGAGAAGATCAAGGATCATGAGAGAGGAGCAACAAAGACAAGGAAGAGACATTGAGGAGCTCAAGCACTCCATAGGATCTTCAAGAGAAAGAAAGAGCCGCCATCACTAAGGTGGACCCGTTCTTTAATCTCCTTGTTCTTTATTTTTCTGTTTTTCGAATTTTAGTGCTTTATGTTTATCCATGTTTGTGTCTTATGATCATTAGTGTCTTAGTGTCTATGCCTTAAAGCTATGAATATGAATCCATCACCTTTCTTAAATGAAACTGTTTTTATCACAAAGAACAAGAAGTACAGGATTTCAAATTCATCTTTAAAACTAGCTTAATTAGTTTGATGTGGTGACAATACTTTTTGTTTTCTGAATGTATGCTTAAACAGTGCATATGTCTTTTGAATTTGTGATTCATGAATGTTAAAATTGTTGGCTCTTGAAAGAATGATGAAAAAGGAGACATGTTACTGAGGATCTGAAAAATCATAAAAATGATTCTTGAAGCAAGAAAAAGCAGTGAATACAAAAAAAAAAAGAGAAAAAGAAGGAGAAAAACGAAAAAAAAGGGGAGAAAGAGAAAAAGAAAGAAAAAGAAAGAAATAAAGTTGTGATCCAAGGCAATAAGAGTGTGCTTAAGAACCCTGGACACCTCTAATTGGGGACTTTAGCAAAGCTGAGTCACAATCTGAAAAGGTTCACCCAATTATGTGTCTGTGGCATGTATGTATCCGGTGGTAATACTGGAAGACAGAGTGCTTTGGGCCACGGCCAAGACTCAATAAGTAGCTGTGTTCAAGAATCATCATACTTAACTAGGAGAATCAATAACACTATCTGGATTCTGAGTTCCTAAAGAAGCCAATCATTCTGAATTTCAAAGGATAAAGTGAGATGCCAAAACTGTTCGGAGGCAAAAAGCTACTAGTCCCGCTCATCTAATTTGGAGCTAAGTTTCATTGATAATTTGGAGTCTATAGTATATTCTCTTCTTTTTATCTTGTTTGATTTTCAGTTGCTTGGGGACAAGCAACAATTTAAGTTTGGTGTTGTGATGAGCGGATAATTTGTACGCTTTTTGGCATTGTTTTTAGTATGTTTTTGGTAGTTTTAGTTGAGTTCTTAGTATATTTTTATTAGTTTTTAGCTAAAATTCACTTTTCTGGACTTTACTATGAGTTTGTGTGTTTTTTTGTGATTTCAGGTATTTTCTGGCTGAAATTGAGGGATCTGAGCAAAAATCTGATTCAGAGACTGAAAAGGACTGCAGATGCTGTTGGATTCTGACCTCCCTGCACTCGAAGTGGATTTTCTGGAGCTACAGAAGCCCAATTGGCGCGCTCTTAACGGCGTTGGAAAGTAGACATCCTGGGCTTTCCAGCAATATATGATAGTCCATACTTTGCCCAAGATTTGATGGCCCAAACCGGCATTCAAAGTCACCTCAAGAAATCCCAGCGTTAAACGCTGGAACTGGCACCCAAATGGGAGTTAAACGCCCAAACTGGCATAAAAGCTGGCGTTTAACTCCAAGAGGAGTCTCTACACGAAAAATACTTCATTGCTCAGCCCAAGCACACACCAAGTGGGCCCGGAAGTGGATCTTTATGTCATTTACTCATCTTTGTACACCTTAGGCTACTAGTTTTCTATAAGTAGGACCTTGTACTATTATATTTGACATCTTGGTAGCTATCTTTGAGTTTTATGCTATCTTAGATCATTTGGGAGGCTGGCCTCACGGCCATGCCTAGACCTTGTTCTTATGTATTTTCAACGGTGGAGTTTCTACACACCATAGATTAAGGTGTGGAGCTCTGCTGTACCTCGAGTATTAATGCAATTACTATTGTTCTTCTATTCAATTCCGCTTGTTCTTTGTCCAAGATATCACTTGTTCTTCAACTTGATGAAGGTGATGATTGACACTCATCATCATTCTCACTCATGAACAAAGTGACTGACAACCACTCTTGTTCTACAAGCATTCGAGGCTCTAGTGAATATCTCTTGGATTCTTTAATCGGAATCTTCGTGGTATAGGCAGGACCTGATGGCGGCATTCAAGAGAATCTGGAAGGTCTAAACCTTGTCTGTGGTATTCTGAGTAGGATTCAATGATTGAATGACTGTGACGTGCTTCAAACTCCTGAGGGCGGGGCGTTAGTGACAGACGCAAAAGAATCACTGGATTCTATTCCGGCCTGATTGAGAACCGACAGATGAATTCCGCTATGACCGTGACAGGGCATATGCAATCGCTTTCAATGAGAGGATGGGAGGTAGCCACTGACAACGGTGAAACCCTACACGAGCTTGCCATGGAAAGGAGTAAGAAGGATTGGATGAAGACTGTAGGAAAGCAGAGAGACGGAAGGGAAGGCATCTTCATTTGCTTATCTGAAGCTCTCACCAATGATATACATAAGTATCTCTATCATTTATCTTTATGCTTTATTCGTTTATCACCATACCCATTTGAGTCTGCCTGACTGAGATTTACAAGGTGACCATAGCTTGCTTCATACCAACAATCTCCGTGGGATCGACCCTTACTCACGTAAGGTATTACTTGGACGACCCAGTGCACTTGCTGGTTAGTTGTGTGAAGTTGTAGTGATCACAATTTCGCGCACCAGAATCCAAGAGATATTCACTGGAGCTTTGATTGCTTGTAGAACAAGAGTGGTTGTCAGTCACCTTGTTCATGAGTGAGAATGATGATGAGTGTCACGGATCATCACATTCATCAAGTTGAAGAACAAGTGATATCTTGGACAAAGAACAAGCGGAATTGAATAGAAGAACAATAGTAATTGCATTAATACTCGAGGTACAGCAGAGCTCCACACCTTAATCTATGGTGTGTAGAAACTCCACCGTTGAAAATACATAAGAACAAGGTCTAGGCATGGCCGTGAGGCCAGCCTCCCAAATGATCTAAGATAGCATAAAACTCAAAGATAGCTACCAAGATGTCAAATATAATAGTACAAGGTCCTACTTATAGAAAACTAGTAGCCTAAGGTGTACAAAGATGAGTAAATGACATAAAGATCCACTTCCGGGCCCACTTGGTGTGTGCTTGGGCTGAGCAATGAAGTATTTTTCGTGTAGAGACTCCTCTTGGAGTTAAACGCCAGCTTTTATGCCAGTTTGGGCGTTTAACTCCCATTTGGGTGCCAGTTCCAGCGTTTAACGCTGGGATTTCTTGAGGTGACTTTGAATGCCGGTTTGGGCCATCAAATCTTGGGCAAAGTATGGACTATCATATATTGCTGGAAAGCCCAGGATGTCTACTTTCCAACGCCGTTAAGAGCGCGCCAATTGGGCTTCTGTAGCTCCAGAAAATCCACTTCGAGTGCAGGGAGGTCAGAATCCAACAGCATCTGCAGTCCTTTTCAGTCTCTGAATCAGATTTTTGCTCAGATCCCTCAATTTCAGCCAGAAAATACCTGAAATCACAGAAAAACACACAAACTCATAGTAAAGTCCAGAAAAGTGAATTTTAGCTAAAAACTAATAAAAATATACTAAGAACTAAACTAAAACTACTAAAAACATACTAAAAACAATGCCAAAAAGCGTACAAATTATCCGCTCATCACAACACCAAACTTAAATTGTTGCTTGTCCCCAAGCAACTGAAAATCAAACAAGATAAAAAGAAGAGAATATACTATAGACTCCAAATTATCAATGAAACTTAGCTCCAAATTAGATGAGCGGGACTAGTAGCTTTTTGTCTCCAAACAGTTTTGGCATCTCACTTTATCTTCTGAGGTTCAGAATGATTGGCTTCTTTAGGAACTCAGAATCCAGATAGTGTTATTGATTCTCCTAGTTAAGTATGATGATTCTTGAACACAGCTACTTATTGAGTCTTGGCCGTGGCCCAAAGCACTCTGTCTTCCAGTATTACCACCGGATACATACATGCCACAGATACATAATTGGGTGAACCTTTTCAGATTGTGACTCAGCTTTGCTAAAGTCCCCAATTAGAGGTGTCCAGGGTTCTTAAGCACACTCTTTTTGCCTTGGATCACAACTTTATTTCTTTCTTTTTCTTTCTTTTTCTCTTTTCTTTCTCTTCTCTTCTTCTTTTTTTTTCGGTTTTTTTTTCGCTTGCTTCCTCTTTTTTTGTATTCACTGCTTTTTCTTGCTTCAAGAATCATTTTTATGATTTTTCAGATCCTCAGTAACATGTCTCCTTTTTCATCATTCTTTCAAGAGCCAACAATTTTAACATTCATGAACAACAAATTCAAAAGACATATGCACTGTTCAAGCATACATTCAGAAAACAAAAAGTATTGTCACCACATCAAACTAATTAAGCTAGTTTTAAAGATGAATTCGAAATCCTGTACTTCTTGTTCTTTTGTGATAAAAACAGTTTTCATTTAAGAGAGGTGATGGATTCATAGGACATTCATAACTTTAAGACATAGACACTAAGACACTAATGATCATAAGACACAAACATGGACAAACATAAGCATAAAAATTCGAAAAACAGAAAAATAAAGAACAAGGAGATTAAAGAACGGGTCCACCTTAGTGATGGCGGCTTGTTCTTCCTCTTGAAGATCTTATGGAGTTCTTGAGCTCCTCAATGTCTCTTCCTTGTCTTTTGATGAGCGGATAATTTATACGCTTTTTGGCATAGTTTTTACATAGTTTTTAGTAAGTTTAAGCTACTTTTAGGGATGTTTTCATTAGTTTTTATGTTAAATTCACATTTCTGGACTTTACTATGAGTTTGTGTGTTTTTCTGTGATTTCAGGTAAATTCTGACTGAAATTGAGGGATTTGAGCAAAACTCTGATAAAGGCTGACAAAAGGACTGCTGATGCTGTTGGATTCTGACCTCCCTGCACTCGAAATGGATTTTCTGGAGCTACAGAACTCCAATTGGCGCGCTCTCAACGGCGTTGGAAAGTAGACATCCAGAGCTTTCCAGCAATATATAATAGTCCATGCTTTATTCGAAGATTGACGACGTAACTTGGCGTTAAACGCCAAGTTCATGCTGCTGTCTGGAGTTAAACGCCAGAAAAACGTCATGATCCAGAGTTGAACGCCCAAAACACGTCATAACTTGGAGTTCAACTCCAAGAGAAGCCTCAGCTCGTGGATTGATCAAGCTCAGCCCAAACATACACCAAGTGGGCCCCGGAAGTGGATTTATGCATCAATTACTTACTCATGTAAACCCTAGGAGCTAGTTTATTATAAATAGAACATTTAACTATTGTATGAGATATCTTTTGACCACTTTAACTCATTATTCATTCGGTCACTTGATCATGGAGAGGGCTGGCCATTCGGCCATGCCTGAACCTCTTTTTGCTTATGTATTTTCAACGGTGGAGTTTCTGCACACCATAGATTAAGGGTGTGGAGCTCTGCTGTACCTCAAGTATCAATGAAATTCTATCTTCTTTTATTCGGTCTCTATCTTATTCTTATTCCAAGATATTCATTCGTACCCAAGAACATGATGAATGTGATGAGTTAGATAACCCTCATTATTATTCTCACTTATGAACGCGCGTGATTGACAACCACTTCCGTTCTACATGCAATCGAGCTTGAATGTGTATCTCTTAGATTCCCCAACAGAATCTTCGTGGTATAAGCTAGATAGATGGCGGCATTTATGAGGATCCGGAAAGTCCAACCTTGTCTGTGGTGTTCCGAGTAGGATCCTGGGAATCCGGAAAGTCCAACCTTGTCTGTGGTGTTCCGAGTAAGATTCCGGTGATGAATGACTGTGACGTGCTTCAAACTTGCAACCTGCTGGGCGTTAGTGACAGACGCAAAAGAATCAAGGGATTTTATTCCAGTAGGAGCGGGAACCAACCGGTGATTGGCCGTACTGTGACAGAGTGCGTGAGCATTAGCTTTCACTGCGAGGATGGGATGTAGCCATCAACCATGGGTGATGCCTCCAGACTGGTTAGCTGTGCGAGTGACAGCCGCATAGGATATTTCCCCGAGAGGATGAAAGTAGCCACAGCTGATGGTGAACCCCTATACAAAGCTTGCCATGGAAAGGAGTAAGAAGGATTGAGTAGAAGCAGTAGGAGAGCAGGCGTCCTTGGGCTCTACAGCACCTCCATCCGCTTATCTGAAATTCCCACCAATGAATCTGCATAAGTGTTCTATCCCTTTTATTATTTCCTTTTATTATTTATTTTGAATCTAATCAATCTGTTTAATCCGCCTAACTGAGATTTGCAAGGTGACCATAGCTTGCTTCAATACCAACAATCTCTGTGGATTCGACCCTTACTCACGTAAGGTTTATTACTTGGACGACCCAGTACCTTGCTGGTTAGTTGAACGGAGTTGTGAAAATAACAGTGCCCTAAGAGTAAACATCCTTAAGTATAAAGAACAAGTGATCACAATTTCGTCCACCAAGTTTTTGGGCGCCGTTGCCGGGGATTGTTCGAGTATGGACAACTGACGGTTCA